>NC_071416.1:14925737-15241511 GCF_017976375.1 Cuculus canorus
GGGTGGGAGAGGCTGCGGCTCTGTCCCAGGGAACGCGTTTGGCATAGGCGGAAGTATCTTGTGCTCCAACAGCTGTCTGAGCCCTATGAACAATACTCTGTGCCACCTTCATTTAATCTTGATTTTATCTAGAAATTACATCCTGGAGGTAGGAAAAAGCAGACATCTTATAAGAACTGAGGTTTTTTTGCTGGAATCCTGGCTTTTGTTAATGTTGTACATACACACAGTTTACCAAAGACCCCAGCAAATAGCAAAACTTTTAGGACCGTGATGACCATGTAACCTTTTAGAGGTCACTGCAATGAGCCAGAAATCCTGAACTCTATTCTTGACCCTTCTGCTGAGTCATTAAACATCTCTGTGGCACAGCTCACCCACAGAGGAAACGGGGATAAGGAAAAAATGTCTGCATCATAGGGAAGGTGGGAACATTAGCTTGGGAAATTCTGTTATTTATATAGCATCCTGAAACCTTCAGTGCAGTATGAAGTATTTATATCTGAGCTATGGAAAACTTCAGAAATCTTCATCTGTCACTGTTCCTAACACAGCTGATGAAAAAGTGTTTTACAGTACTGTTACCGGGGAAATTAAGTGGTCATGTATCAAACATCAATCTATTTTTCATATATCTCTTCTACCAACCCCATCCCCCAAACCCTGAAACCCAGTTCCTAACACTTATTTAACATACATGCTGCCAAAGTTCCTGAAGAAAGTATACGATACAGTCTGCTTTAGCTATGCTGAAGGATGCACCAAGAAACTATGCTCTCCTATGCCTGTCTCTTTTAAAAGCCATGCATTATGGCAGGAACTTTTGTTGGAATCGCTGCACTTTCTAGTGTAAGGTTATGCCAGTTTGTCATCCTGCCAGTCCTGTTTTCTGTCTCAGTCAACCGGGATAAACACTTAGCCCTCCTTTTTCTTTTCCTATTACCACACCCCTTGCTTGTAACTGGTATAGATTACATCAGAAATTCCTTGCTGAGCCAGCTCTGCTAATAATTTTTGTTCTAAATCGCACAAAAATCTGTGAAACATAATCACGTCCACATTTTGGTCCACTGCAAATAGCCAGAAGATGAAATTAAATCTTGTAAAGAGTAATCCATCTCTTACTTGATCACTCCAGGACTAACCAAACAGCCAGAGTGATGGTTTACTGTGTTTGTGTGAACTCACGTCACATGCTGAGGCCATGGGCTGGGAATCTGTGATCTGCCAGGCTAGATGGGATTAGGAATCACTGTCGCATACGAAACATCTGGCTCACAATGAAATTATCTTTGAGGGGTAAGTTTATAAAGACACTTTCAACACGAGTAGGAGAGGAGTATTAAAGGGGCTGTATGTAACTGCACAGTTGAAATCAAATTCAATTATAGCTGAGAAAGCCACATTCGCAGCATTTTCAGTGAACTCTTTCCCTCAGTGAGCACCACACTGGTTATTCAGCCTCTTCAACACGAAACTTTATTGACTTCTGCAGACTGATTACTACTTAGGCCACATTTTTCAAAAGCAGACGGTAGCACAACTGTTCAATGCCACCGTGTGCCCAGCAGACATGGTTCTAAAATTACTGTGACCGCTCACAGCGATGGGCTGAGCGCTGCTGGCAGTCCCACAGAGCCCCACTGCAGCACATTCTCCCCACACACAGATCACGAGAACCACATGCACACACACTGCTAATCATCAGTGGGATTTTTTTTCTCCCCTTAGCATGGATCTCAGACCTCTGCTTTTGGAACACCGCTCACTTATGTCTTACAACGCATTTTTACCTAATTGGCAGAGAGAGAAGTAATTAAATTTAACAGAAAACAGGGCTTACAAATGAAGATATATTTTTTGAAGCCACTATTTCTATTACTTTTTATTACCTTTACCTATGTTTTATATGGCAAAGGGTCACAGAACGGATGCAGCTGCTAAACTGGGTGGCTCAGTAAATGAAGTCAGCTTCTGCAGAGAAAAGCAGAAGGAAGTTACAGGACAGGAATGAATTCACTTTAGAATCCAAATGAAGTTTTGAATCACTGCTGACTCAGGTAAAACTCCAATTTAATACAACACCTCTACAATATAACCTGTTCTAGATAAGGCAACAATAATCAACTAGCCAAATACACTCAGAAGAGAAAGGGGAAATTCTGAGTAAGAGTACCGAAATGAATCATTATTCTGAAAGTGTTTTTGTTATTATTTTTGCAGATGAATCTGAAAGCTCTAAGGACTCAATTAAGTTAACCACAGCCAATAAAGACGAAAAGCAAAATCAGGGCAGATACTTTCTGACTAGACACCATGGTGATGGGCACAGTAGAAATGAGGTAGATTAGATAGATGAACTAGACAGACACATCTAACTGTTCTCCAGTGCACTCATTTGTTTGACAGCCTGGAAAATACCAACATTCCTGGGATTAAATGAAAATAGAAAATTGCATTTTCGCTGTAAAGTATACACAGAACTTTGCTAAGTCAGTTTCTCTTTGTTAAAATAAACCAGGGCCCAACCACGTCCTCCCAGAGAGGCCAAAAGCACAGTAAGATAAATGAAACAATAACCAAGGCACAACCAAATGAAAGCCCTTACGTTGCTACCCTTTTACCTCAGGATATTAGTAGAGGGATATGACCTGAACATGCTTTGTTACATTAATTCTTCCTGAGCACCAAAAACGCTAAATACCCCACCTTATATCGCTGTCTTGGTATCACATTTCTTTTCTTCACAATTTCCAGCTACCCTATCTTTATGGGCTGCTCAAACAATTTGTCCTGTGGTGCCTTTTCTCTCCCCACTTTGTTCTTCCAGAAAGTAAAAGGCAACAAGTATCTTGGCTATAAAAAAATAAAGAACAATAACCACTGTGATTCTCACACTGTTTCTGGTACAGACGCACTGGTGTGGCTTTTGCTGCAGCTCACAGAAAAACACACGCATACACCATGGCACTCGGTTAGCACTCGTGTGCTAACACAACAGCAGCTCCACACCCTTCCCTAGTGCCAGGATGTGTGTGCCCATACAGAGCTCAATCTGGCACTATGCAATCTGGCAATCTCAGAGCCGGATCCTGCTCTTGTCCACTACTCCAGCTTCGACACAAGTGCCGGCTGCAGCCCAGGGAGCCGCGCAACATCCCAGTAGCACTGGGGAGAACAGATTCCAGCTCAATGTCACAGTTTTCCCCACACAACATCACAATCAGCCAAACACATTTGTAATCTACTGCAGCTGGCGTTTCTATAATTGATAGAGATATAAAAGCCCTTTTTGCTAAAGTTGTACTTTTGTATTTTTTTTTCTTGGGGGAGTTGTGAGAAAGTAGCTACAAAAAGCAAGCTTTAAATCTCAGATAATGTAGCTCCCGTTAGAATCCCTAGCTTAAAGCAAGTAGTTATGAGTTTTAGCGATGCAAAAAAAAACGGAGCTAAAAACAAACATTTATTTTACTTGACGTAGCAAAACAGTGGATTAAAAAGTTAAATCAATGCACCATCTGAACAGTTCCTGCTGTAGCTGCAATTTCAAATGAAATAAGAATGTTATAAAAACTCACGCATATTAGGCACATTTGGAAATGTCTCCTTGTAACTGTTCTTTAAGTGTTCTGTCTATGAGCACTAACAGGTCACTGCACAGGAAATGCAAAAATATGTTACATTTTAATCAGGCCATATAAAACACTGTCTAGAATGTTACACTGCCCTTGGGAATCGGTAGTAAGTAAGGGAACTTTTACAAAGTCCAGGTCACTCTCTCCATTACATCACTGTATAAAAAAATTATTATGTTTAATTATATAGATGTCATGTATTAGAACTTTGCTGGTTGTAGGATGATGGCTAAGAGATGCTTATTGCCTTGGAGAAACTCATAATCGCTCCCTTGTTCCCCCGTACATACTTTGTATATTGAAAATAGTGCACTTTAACAAAATGAAAATGTACCAGAACAATGAAAGAGGACAAATATAAAAGTGAGACTTCGTATACTCACTCTAACAACAAATTTCAGCCCTTTACACACAGACACAAATTGAAAATCTACCTGGCTATAGCACATCGGTGATAAAAAAATAAAAGAAGGGATTTTAGTAGAAATGTTAGGGAATGATTAAGGTAAAATGTCCCTAATCCAAACAAACGGACACCATGATGTTGATGGCATTATAATATCTCTCTGCCCCTCAACACACACTTCTTCAAATGATTTACCTCCCTTCAATGCAAACCAGGAGTTTGTAATATCTCTAATAAATGCACAAAACCAGTAAAAGAGTAACACAAGGGTGACTTCTAGATTAATAACCCCACACTTTAGTTATTTAACATACAAGTTCAGGAGGTGACACAAAACCACACAACATCCTAAAAGCAACCTGCTCCGCTCTCTCTCATCCTGGTTCAAGTTTTGTCACTGAATTCCAGACAGAAAGGTTTGATTTCTGTGAAAAATATCCCACGGGGCAGTAAACGAAACAGAATAAAAACCCCTGCCTCAAGTCAAGCAAAAGCCAGAGTCGCAAGGGCGCAGCACCTGCCGAAGCCAACGGCAGTTACTCATTCTGCGACACAGGGATCAGCCCTTTGCCATTTGCATGTTGCAGCATGAGAGGAGATCTCAGCCTAACAGGCCCTTTCTATCTAAACAGATTATCTGTGGTTGAAACTCCTAGCATTATTCTTGGTATTTTCTCCGAGCTGCTCACTTTTTGTACAACAGCATCGTCACCGCCAGTAATTCACACGCTCTGCTCCAGCCTACCTGCAGCTCCGCTCCCTCAGGTCCCACACCGACAGCTCGACACAGGCACCGTGCCCTTTAGAGACTGTTATTAATGCACATTCTAGGTGGCTTCCATAGACCCCTCGGTGTGCTACCTGAAATCTCCCCCGTGTCTGTTTAACGCTCACCGGTCAAGGCGTGGCGCCGAGCCTCGCTGCCCGCATCTCCTCCAGGCTCCTGGCAAGGAATCAGGACTTTCCCTGTTCCGATGGTGTTCCACACGGGCTGGCAACCGCTCCTGAGTCGCCTGCACAATGCCTCAGGGACAGGACACTGCCCTTTAGCAGGCAGGGGTGGGAGGTAGAGCTCTGGTGAGTTTTAAGCAAACCTTTATGCTCTTTCCCCTGGGGAGGGTCCCCTGAGCCCACCTCAGGTGCAGCCCTGCAGACCACACCTTCTCTCCCAGGTGAGGCAGATTAATTCCCTGCACACGTGCATTCCCTGCCTGCCGGGAAGCCAGGGCCTAGCCAGGCTCGGAAAAAGCAAGCTGGGGAAAAATGGGAAATACACATGTGGAACCACACTTACTTCCACCCAGGTCTTAATCCAGGCAGAAACTGTTCGATACACCCACTGCCACAGCTGATGCTCAATATCACACTCTGTGTTGACAGTGCAATGGAGTCAGGCACGCTTTTTTTTTTACCACCGTTTTCTACAGATCTTTGATAATTCTATGCTCTCTTCTCCTGTCCTTACCCTTGTTGGCCCATATTCTGCTTCCTAAATTTCCCTGCTCCCCATCTCAGGGCCTCCACCCCGGCTAAACACGCGCGACAGACCATCCCTGCCTTCTCCTTTGGCTGTTCAGCCCCACCGCTGCCTCTGCAGCAGGGAAAGCAATTGTCCTCCTCACCCCCAGCTAAAACGTATTTTAAGGGAATGTAACTGAAAACGAGAAATCAAGAACAGAGCATGCGTGGTGGACGCGGCATGTTGGAAAATGCTGTGTCACCCTGTAAAAATTCTTTGGCAACAGCAACTTTTAGATTTTAGAAGTTAGACAAATTTGGGTGGATTTTCTCAGGGAAAGCAGAAGATGTCTCTGAAAAATCTTCACATCACTGCCAGAAAGCATACTGGTCCCAAAGCTTTGAAACTAATCCTGATGTATGTTTTTTGGTTTTTTTTTTTTTTTTTGGCCAAAATAATATCCTACCCTAAATTTCAGGAAGAAGATTTTCAGAAAGGAAACACAGATTTTGATAATGGAAACGGTTGCTGTCAGCAGCTCAGAACTGGAAATACTTGAACCAGTACAAATGAAGCCTCTCAACAGATAACTCTAAACAATCCGGAGTACAGGAACTGTTGCTCCTATAATATAGATGTTATTGTTGCCGTGCCTGGGGCTATGCAGTACCTCAGCATCCATACAACGCTGCTCTCAGGGCCTCTATTTATTTTCTGATATTTTCAAGATCTTCCCTAAATTTTTTTCCTCTTTTCATTATCACATAAGAGAACTTTTACCACATGAAAGGGCTGCCAGGCAAGCGAAGGTGCTGAGCCCTGGGCAGCAGCTCTGGCTGCCTGTTCTGCCCCATCCACAGCACGTTGGTTCTCCACTTCAAACAGTCCATCCAGTTACAGAGATCACCAGACAAAAACAACAACAACAAAAAAAACTTTATAATTCTGAACACAGACAAGGTTGATGACTTAGTCTTTGTTATCTGAGCTGCTTTTTCTCACGCACAACTAAAACAGTAACTGTCTGAGGATACAAATCCAGATCTGAGTTCCTGACTGAGTCACAGGGGCCTCTGGCCTTAAGTCTTCAGTGCAGACTTAAAAATTGATAGGAACTCCTTTTTCATCATCGAGTATTCAGCTGCTCATTACTGATACACACTTTAATGATGTGCCCTTAAATTTTGGTCTGGTCTTTAAAACATAATTTCCTCAAATCCAATACAAAGTCCATTTGTGGATCCAAATTGTGAAACGAAGCCCCATAATTTTGTTCAAATGCTTTTTCAGTTATAAGGCACATTTGAAATTCAAAATCGAAGGAGTTTGCTATGTCAGGTGATGTTTTGTTAGCTTTTGACAAGAGAAAATATTTAATACTCTCATTTTTTCCTGCTCTGAATATTAGTTTAATTGTCACAAATAATTAAACGCTTATGAGTAAAAGACATCTTCAGACATTTTGACAATACGTATTAAGAGATGCTTTAAGGGAAATCTGCACAGATCGGCTTTTATTTGTTATGCTAAACGATGATGCATCCTGATTGCATTTGTTCCTTATTTGTGTGTGCAACAGGAGACGTACTGTGAATGATCTGTAAGGAATAAATGACAGTATTTGACAGGCTAGGAAATGTCTGGGCAAGGATACAGGATAAGGAACCCTAAAAGGGCATTGTTTGTGGAGGGGCAATGGGATAGAGACACTCCCTTCAATCTAAGGCAATGAAAGGCGGCAACAACTAAATTACAGTTAATAACAGTAAGAAATAAACATAAATTACGCATACAAGGCTCAAGCTCAAGGACTTTGGACCACTAAAATATATATTATTATATCAATTATCAAAGAGAGGCAAATTCCCATTCTGGGAATTTGCATACGAACTCTAATAACCTACTATTCAGAAATAGAGGCAAGCATTAATTTCCATATGAAAAGGAGCCATGGGAGAGCTTCCCAAGTCCCCAGCTCCAGAGAAGAAAGCCCTACCTGGTGATTCAGCACTGAACGTTCTTGCCTCCGTTTGAGAGGGTAGCAGGTGGTCTCCTAGGTATGGCAGATTAGCCCTATATTACCTAAGATTTATTCTGAGTTCCTGTCAATATAATGGCTCAAACGGCCATTCCTGAAAGGTAATATAGTGTGAAAATAAACATAAACAATCCTTAATGAATCCATAGGCTATTACTTGCATCATAATTCTTCTATAGGAACTACATACATCTCCTCTTTAGAAAAATAACGCTGCCTTTGATCAAGTCTTAACAATTCCTGTTTAAACCTGAGAGGGAACTGAGGAACATCCATGGGAACTGCTCGGTGCGAAAAGCTTTTGAAAATCAAGGTCTGTCTTTAGATGCCCATGCAAGGATTTAGTCTTCTAACATTAGAAGCTGACTTAAAAATATCAGAGCCTCCAACTTTATTACCAGAGACTTCCAACCACCTCTGGCAGTCTGGGTGGAGGAAAATTTGTATGTCCTGTTTAGTTGCAACTGTACTGGGTTTTGCATATTTCTCAGGGCAATTTACTATTTACTGTCAGAAACACAAACTAGATCCCAGGTCTGACAAAGAAATGTAGAATGGCATATGGGCGGAAAAGTAACCATAACCAAATTCTCTGGTCCTGAAACTTACCACTAACCAAAAACGCATGTCAGGATAATCTAGGGAAGTTAAAGAATTTAAATGATTCTGCTTAAAACTATTGCCTAGTAAAGCTCCCTTGGCTCGTTAACAGAGCTCTGCTTTCTTTCACTGAGTCCTCCCACTTTTGGGAGCTCCTGGACATGAGCAAAGTGTCGCCTCCTCTGTCACTGGGAGTTGCACAGAAGAGATGAAACTGCCTTCCCAGTTCCCCTCCCCGGATGATTCTCCGGCGCTTCTGCTCCCCTTTCTCACCCCAGCAGAAGGCATGTGGATGCCTCCAGCCCCCAGCCCGGCTTCTGCTCCTGGAAGTGAACTGCTGATAGAAATGTGATCTAGTACCTAGAGCAGGGAATTAGGAGCAAATGCACCTTGACCTTGAGCAAATCAGCCAATACCTCCTGACTTCAATTCGCTTTTCTGGAAAATAGGGGAAAAAATATTCTGCTTCACTGAGGTTATTCTGAGGAGTGCACAGCATTAGTAAGAAATCCTTGGAAGAAAGGTGCTAAATGTGAAGAAATATTACTCCGCTCCCTAACAACGCACACACATACGAGCAGGAACCATGCAGCTAATCAAAAGCACTAGAAAGCTTTTAATTTTTTAGCATTTAATGCTACAGATGATCAATATAACTACTTAGCTACTTTCTCCATACACATGTTAATTTAATGCTACTTGTACCGTGCTTATAAATGTTATGTCACGGCTGAAAAACACATAAAAAATTAATTTTGGTAGACCAGTGTACCAGCTAGCATAAGGTTATGTTTCTTCAATACAAAACTATACGTCATGAAAAGATCCAGCTCTTTTCTGTGAAGTCCACTCACGCTGCGGGAGGTAAATGGGTTCTTCCTATATGTGCAAAGAAAATTGCAGGTCTTACGAATTGTGGTGGTGATTCCCGGTGTAATTCACACAAAATAATTTATATATGGAAAATTCAAAGCAAAATCTTTCTAGCAAAAAGAGAAAATCCTTCTGTCCAAATGGAGGGTAAGTGACAGAAATAGGCTTGTTGCCTGCACATACCACACTGTACCAATGCACAGATTTTCATTCTGATCTCCTCTAGGCAGAATTTCACTAGAAAAAAAATCTTTGCTATCAGGGTATTGCAAAGAATTTAATTATTTTCATTAAAAACTAGAACCATGTGCTGCTCCTTTTGAATAGAAATTCTGCACCGATTCCATATAAACAGACCAAATATCACTTCAGCAAAGTTGCTCTGGGAATATTTAACGGCATTTTTTAAGTTATGAAAGCAATATTGAATGAGATTTACTACAATTTAAGATAAGTGGGTCTTAATTTTATATGAACAGAGAGACTTAAAAAGCACCCAGAAAGAGTTCTGATTATATTGCGCTGGAATATTAGGCCTTGTGCAAAATTGCCCCTTTTCTCTTTCAGATTCATAAAAACAAGCACAACAGGCTTTTCAATTAAATAAGTCTTTTGAGGGAGATGCAGGAAGAGCCAGAAAGCTCCTTAAAATTTTATTGCTTTTCGTCTTTGTCAGGTAGGGATGTGTATTAAAACAAACCTGTTCTTTCTACTACACAGTCCATCCTGCAAGTTCTTTCTTACTCTTTGACCTGCCAGTTTTAACGGTTTCCTAAATGGGAAAGGAAGGGTTGATCTGGATTAGTTTTCCTCATACACTCAACAGTTTTGCTTTTCTATATCCTTCTAGAGCTAAGGATGCTTCCCATAGTCTCTTTAGCATCATGAGTAACTTTAATGAGCCTCAGTATCATTAGATGATAGCAGTTTACAGAACACAGGGAGAAAAGACACAGAAAGCAATAAGATACAGCTATAATAGATACAAGCCATGGAGATGAAAGAAAGAAGTCAGCATCTCATTTGCATTAATACAATAAAAATAAAGCATTAATGTTGCTAGTTGTAAGGGGTTTTTTTTTCAATAAAGTTTAGACTGATTACAGCTGAAGAAAAAGACAGGCTGTGCATTCCTCGTAGGTCTCGCAAGTGTTTAGGCTTTAAAGAATAGTTACTGGCTATTAACTGTCTAGATTTAATTGCCACTAGAAACTATCTCCACAAAACTTCAATTGAAAACCACCCCTCAAGAACCAATGGTCTGATCTCTCAAAATTACTTTGTTTATAGCAATACAAATTCAGAGCTACTATTCACGTAACTCCACTCCATCATTACATCGTGTATTTTGCTTATTGGCATTATGTATGTACATGTCTATAATTATATACACAGACATACACCAGTTAATCATCAGAATAAGTCAAAAGCAATATTGCCAACCTTGTTTATCCAAAAATCACGAAGCACACCCTCAAAAATCAAGAGACGAGATGAAAATTATGAGATGTTAAAAACAGTCACTTTGAGAGTCATGACTCTCATGATCTCTAGATTTTTCTTCTAGGATAAGAACTCCTAGGCTGCATGTTTTCAAGCTCCTTAGTCCTCCAAAGCAAGGAGGTGAACATAAGTTTTCCTTTTAAAATGCCTATTAGGCACTTGCATAATCACCAGACTCCAGAAGCTGAGGGTTTACAGAAAATAAATACTAACAAAGGACTTCTAGTGGACACAACTCCTAACATCACAGGAATTTTAACACTTGGGCAAATATTGGTAAAATAATCAAAAACTGCTTTAAACAACTGAGCTTTCCAGCTTCTATCAATAAAAGCCATGCATCTCTCTTCCAGGCAGGTGCTTGTCTCCCCTTTTTGCAGGGATATACGTCTGCATACCTGAAAAGGATCTATTTCCAATACATTTGGAACTGTTTGTTCTATTTAACTGTGGAATTTCACAAACACTTAGGACCGTCGGGTGCTGCACATTATAAACTATGCATTTTTCACAATCTAATCTTGTCCTTTTGAAGCCATTCTTGTGACTTTTTTTCCCTAGGGCAAAGGGGGGGAAACAACTCTTTAAGGGAAACAAAGATTCTCTTCATTTTTCTAAATGAAATACTTAATGTAATACTTAGATCATAGGACCAGTTTTTCCACTTCTTTCTGCCTGAAAAATCTCACAAGGTAACGGATGAAAAGCCAGCAACAGTTAAAGAGGGATGTGTAAATCTAAAGGGAAACAGTGTGCTTCTATGATGCGTTTCTCCTTGAAACCTTCAAAAATACACCATTCGCTGTCAAGGTATTTCTGAGTTGCAGAAGCCGTTATTATAAGACAGTAAAAATGACTCGGTGCCCAGATCCAACAGCCTCAACTCAGAGGTCACTGTAGTGAGAAAGAACTGACTTTAGTCCCGAAAACTAAATGGAACTTTTAGGCTTCCGATTTGCAAAAGTGTCGTCACACACGTACCAGAGTTGTACACACTGCTTGTGTCTACAACATTTCACTGCACGTTAAAAAAGGGTTCTTTAAAAGACTGTATCATCTACTGGTATCAAGAAATGGCATTCAATAATTAACATAAAAAATGGAAACGTGTTTGAAAAGTGAAGTTAGTTGAGCAAGCAAAATGTCTCTGTCGTACAGCCTTCAGAAAAGAAAAGCATGCAACCCTTAGGTACAAAAGTTACAAGCAGAACCTTCCTTAGATTTAAAGCTTCAAGGTAGAATTCTGCCCCTTTCAGAGGCAAACATTAGGAAAGAAACATATATACATTCGATTTCGTAGCTAAACAGTCCAGCCTTATATAAACAGTCTTTACACAGGCCAGTTACCCACTGAGGCAAAGTGCTGAGTAAGAGCTGCAGAACTGGACCCACTCTCATGTAAATTATTGTAATTAAATAGGTAATGAAAAATCACTGCTCTTGCACGAATGAAATGTAAGACTTCAGCTGAGAGCGTAATGTGTTTCCAGTTGACTCCTGTATCAGATCTGGAGACAGATGAAAATGTCCCTCTGCTTGCATGAGCATATTTTAGAGGGAAAACTTCACAAAAATTTTCATTTTGCAGAGAAGAGGGGAAAACAAAGGCTTATTTTAGCAGTAAGGTCTGTAGGATCCCCCTTTTTAAGGCATAATATGGTACACACATGTCTCAACCCGAGAGGCATTAAATAGAATTTGAATCATTTTACTTCGCAGTTGCTAATAATACATCATCCAGTAGAAGAACCAGGTCTTATTCTCCCCTCCACTAGCTGACATGGTATTTTTTTTACATTTGAGCTCTTAAGATCTGCACAATAGCTTAACACAATAAGTGTTTAGCCTCTGGTTCCAACTGTAATTGATAGAGTACAGTTCCATTCCCTCTGCTGCTGCTAAGTTGGGAATTGCAGCCACAGCAACTGACAGCTTTTTTTTTTTTCCGCGGGTCTGGAGTTGCTCTCTGAGAGTGATGTCCTCATCGGGATAGGAAGTAAAATGACGGGAGAAAGTCTCACCCTGGCCCTGTGCTACAGAAGAACTCCAGGGACCTCTTCTAAGGGAAACAGTTACTTGAGGTGGGTGCTACTAATGAGAGCAAAAATCAGGAGGAGAAAGTGCCCGGAGGTACTACCAAAATCCTGCTGGTTTGAAGAAAACGGGCGTTTCGCTTAGAGAGCACAGAAGAGGGAGAGCGTTCACGCAAAAGAATTTCTGACAATGAATATGTTTTTAAAAGCGCTATAAAATTGTGTTATTTACTGATGGAAACATCTTTTATACCACAGTTGCAGGGGCTGAACTCTTGGTGAGTCCCGCTCTTTATATCCTGATAATATACTGTGGTTTGATATGTGAAAGTAAAATTGAAATAAGGAAACAGTAGCTAAAATGAACGTTATTCCAAATTGTCCCATCCAGGCCTGAGTTTTGACATGGAAAAAAATTACATAGCAGCTTCGGGCTTAGTAGCCAATTACAGAATTTACACAGATGGCAGCTAATTTTGGTGCCTCTTTAGTTGCAAAAGTACCTATTTTGGAATATATTTAATTAATCAGGATTTAAAGGCTCCTTTAGTTTGTGAACACCTTGGCTTTTTTTGTCATCTGTCAGCATCGTGATGTGCACAGTAACTGAAAGGTTCTGAGGCATGAGCTATTTAGGTGGTTTTGATGTGCACTTGCTTTTCTGGAGGATGTTTAAACAAAGCAGTGCTGCCATTTCTACAGTTTCAGTCAGTACTGCTCGCTTGGAACCTGCTTCTATTGCCACTATAATAAAGGATGCAAATAACATTCGGAAAGCCACAAAGGTCTTGGTTATTAATACACGTATACATTGCTTCCTCTCATCACAGAAACACACACATCAGACCCAGCCGGTCATTTACTCTGCTCTCTGAAGAAATAGAATTTCACTTTCTAAATATGTTTCTATCTTAAATAACCTCTTACTACTAAGGTGCAAACTGCAGCTTTAAAGTACTGACTGGTAACAGTCTCCTGCTTACAGATTTATGAGAACTCTTCCAAACTCAAAACTATGCTATTCTACAGCTCCACTAAACAAAATGAATGCGACTGATATCTGTTCCTGCTGTACTTTTCCAGAGCTTTGGTTCTTGGATAGCCTATTAGAGCTAGGAGGGAAAGAAAAGAAGAAATACAAAATTTCAGCCGAAAGAGGCGTTACGTCCACGTTCCTCTTTGGAGGCTTTAAAAAGGCAAACTAGCAATTCATGATCACAAAATAAAATATGCACATTTAAACAAGCTGCAGGGGAAAGGAGAGTTTAATCCACTGAAATTGTGTTTGAAAGCTATTTCATACCTCTAGGAATAAAATCTGAATAGCAATTCCGCTTTGCTCCCACCCTTTTTTCCACCCTTCTGCTAATATATTACCATTTGTTATGGCATCATTACAAGACTTCTGCCCCAGAGGTGGCTGCATTTCATTGAAGGATGAAGTACTTGCTGGGCCTGAGTCTCCTCTTACTCGCAGGAGCAGACAGTACTCGTTGCAACTGCACTGATGCTGCCACTAAGGCTATTTTTGATTTGCACCTGAGCAGAAGAAGAATCAGACCTGCAGTTTGAAAAGCCCTTTGTGAGTCACTTGGGTGAAAGCTACAACACAAATGGGTTGCTCATTGTAAACAGAAGTATGATACTAAAGCAGGCGCTGATACAAAGGGCTGTAACTATCTGCTTCAAGAATTATCGAAATGGAAATGACGATCTCAAAAAAGAATGACGATTCACAAAAGATTCGGCCCTGGACAGATCAAAATGCATTTGACATAGTTTTGGTGTTGACGTGAAATAAAGGGTCTTAAAAAAGTGTAATTTGAGATCAAAAATACCCATCATCAAACATAAATAGTGCCCCATTTGTCCAATTACACGACCTCATTTCATTACAATGGTCTGTAATATATTTCCTAAGAATACAAGGCTTAAAATTAATAATAGAAAAGGACAAAATTGCCATGTGTATTTCTCTAGATAGATTTTCATCTAGCAGCAGGACTTCACTTCTGATTCACTCGCTGGTTCTCTCTAACCTTTACATTATTCATTAATCAAACTAGAAACCTGCTTTCAAAGTCAGTGCATGGCAGTAATTATTTACAGTTGTGCATAGTATTTAATTTTAAGCAGTGACAAAAGCAGGCATGTCCAGAATCATAAGTCTTATCATTTTTCTTCCATTGGAGGTAAACTATCTAAAAGAAGCTGAAAGTTGCAAACTTCTCTTCAATATCTCTGCTGCCATCAAGACAAAATGCAGTGCAACTGATACCTTTGATCTTGCACGACTAAAAATAAATAAAAGTGAAAATTAAGTAATATATAATGTATTAACTCCTTTAAATAAAAGGAATAAGCAGCTTTGCTATCAGCCCAGATGAGCAATTAATTTCTTATTGCACAATCTGTCTACTGTCACTTTGAGGTATTTCTCACCATACAAACCAGCACCTCAGTATTATTCCTAAATATTAAAGTCAGTTTTCAGAACTATACACAACAGGCAAGTCTGCTCTTTGAACCCCTCCCTTACCCCCTACAAACACACAAATACAACTTCAGAGCAGAACTGTTGCAAATGTATAAACCTACTTCAAATCAGTTATGCTGGATGAAACCAGACTGCATTTGTAGTATTTTTTGCACCTGAAACAACATTGATCTGAGGACAAATATAATCAAAGAAAGGCACCACTGAAAAGCAATGCACAATTTATACTGAGCATAAGAAAGAAGAGATGTTATTCTGGTCATTCAAATTTCTACCTTGTCATTAAAGGTCTCAAAAATACTGTAGCATTCTGGATGAAAACATATCTTACTGTATTCTCAGCAGGGAAATTCCGGGAAACAACAACATGGGCTTTGCTCACAAAAATTTACTTACTCTGTAGCTTACATTTCTAAAAAAGAACAGGGTGCCCCTTCTACAAAATGATACTACACACACCCCCCAGTGAAAATTCTACTTTGAAAACAGAATAAAATGAAGGCTCGTACTCCTGACAGAGAGGAAAAAAGGAGCAATTCTAGCACTGTCACTGTGATGATCAGCATCCATGAAAAAATAGCTATTTATCCTGCAACTTGAAAACATCAATGCCTTATTCAGATATAACCTCTTTGTGAATAAAACAATAATAGGAACACTTCAGAAAATTATTCTGATACACATATACGCACTTCTAGCTTAACTATTATTTACGGTTAAAGGGGATCTTTTCTCGCAGGGAATCACAGCAGCAACCTGCATAGGTACCTTTGGTCACGTCCCAATAGGCTTTGCCTGCATACCATTGTCCTAAACCTACATGAAGATGGCAAAATATGTAACTTTATAGAAGTTATGCTTCTCTGAAATAACATTTACCTTTCAATGAATCCCAAGTACTACTTTTCAAAGTTTATTCAAGTATGCCACTAAACTTGCCCACACATTTTGTCCCACTTGTACTATGCTATATATGCTATACCTGGAAAATATTCGGAAGGGGGAGGAAAAATTAGTAAACAATTTTCAAACTAAAAACTTAAAATATTAGTTTTCTTAAGAGAACAAATCTGATGAAGGACACAAAGGAAAAAAAAGAAGGGAAAAAACCCGCCTACATTAAAAGCCAAACAAGATAATAATTGTGCATGTCTGGCTAAGAGAATCTAGAGGGCAAGCCTTACGTCATTGGCACTTGGGTTACCATGGTGAATGATTTATTGATATATATCAAGAATGAATAGATCAAAGGCAGCAAGATGACAGGTGATCAATCAAATGTCAAATCAAAGCTGGCAATCAACTGGAAAGCTGATTTTTCAGTGGGTGGGTCTGGCAGAAGAAAAATGAACTTCCATATTGCGCTTCCCAGAAACAAAACCCCACCACATTATTAAAAAAAAATAAAAAGCAATTAAGCAGCCCGGGAGAAAACTCTTTGAAAAGATTTACTGTACAGGCCTACTCATCTGTTTCTTTTTCTTGGCCCCCAAAAGAAAAAGAACACCCTACAAACGACAAAACAAAACACTCCCAAAGTTGCAAACTATTTTCTTCTTTAAAAAAAAAATAAAAAAATTGCAAAACCACTTGGCATGTGCAAATCTATAAACTCGGCTACAAAACAAAAGAAGGATTTGATTTGAAAATGTGGATTGTCTACTAACAGTCAGAACGTTTCATTTTATTTCCTGTTGCAATTTTCACCACTGATGATCAAAGGCTGAACTTCCCCACTGGGTTCATCAGCAGAGACAGTCCCTGTACTATTTCAGGCATACACAACGCGCACACACACACACACTCACCCGGCCAGCACTGCCACCAGGAACACGGCGAAATAAAAGATTAAACACACCGACCCACTTCGCGAAACACACGATTTAAAAGGAAAAAAAAAAAGAAAAAAAAAAAGAAAAAAAAAAGGAGGGGAAAAAAATAAAGAAGGGTGGATTAAAAAAAAAAGAAAAAGCTAAAGAGGGAAGCAAATAGGAGGCTGGTTTCGGATCGGGAAAGGGAAAGGGGAGAAGAGGAGCCGAGTGGAAGAAAGTTGGGGGTAAAGTTTAGCCAGGGCAGGATGGGAGCTCGGAGCTGGAGGCAGCGGGGACGGAGTGGAAGGGGACAGCCCATGGCAGAGTAAAGATCTTGGCAATAAGGGATGAAACTGGGCTTCACGGAGTTACGGAGGGAAAGGGAGGGGGAGGGGGATAAATAAATAAAGATCCAGCCCGGAAAAGCAAGGGTGACCCTAAATAATAATAAAGATGGGGGGTTAGGATTGGAAGGAGCGGAGAGACAGAGGCTGTGTAAGTGGATGGCTTCTCCTTACCTGCAGCCCGTTTGGGTGCTTGCTGTTTCCTCCTTGGCATCGCTCTACTTTCTCCAATCTCACTTCTGTCCCCAGATCCGAGAGCCCTGAGACGCTCCTGAGTCGTGTTTCTCTGTCTCTGCCTCTCAGCTGCTTTCCCCAACACCCCCCTCAATCCTCCCCTGCCCCCCTCCTTTCTACTTCACTGATAGGAACCTGTTTGGTTTTTTTATTTTATTTTAGCGATCTAGGTTTCTTTTTCTCTCTCTCTTTTTTTTTTTTGTTGGCTTTTTTTTTTTTTTTTTTTAACTGTTGCAACACTTGCTTTGCTTTGATTCAAACATCCAAGCTCAAGGAGCAACTGAAAGGCGCCCACAGTGCCAGAGAACGGTAATAAATAAATAACAAAATAGATATGTATATATTAAAAAGGCAGCTCTGGGTGAGGGGAAAAAAAAATAAAAAAAAAAAAAAAAAAAGCCTGTGGGGCTGTCTGCTTCCTCCCTTTCCTCTCCTCTCCTCCTCCTCCTCGCAGAGCTGTATGGCGGAGCGGTGTGCGCGGTGTGTGCGTGTGTGTGCGGAGCGCTGCAGGTTCCGTGCTGTCAGATGCCAGGCAGTGAGTGAGATGGGAGAGGACAGGGAGGCTTCGCAGGGAAGGAAATCTGCTGTTCACACACACACGCGCGCACACACAGACACGCGCACACGCGCACACACACACGCACACACACACACACACACACACACACACACAGAGACACAGGCAGGGCGAGGCGATGCCAGCAAACATCGATCCACTGAGCAAACTGAACATTAACAAACTCCTCCTCCGCGACCTGATGACAGGATGAAATTTACTCCGCGCAGACGGGCGGCACAGCAGTTTGTTAAAGGGACAGGGAGCGCCGGCACACGGACCCACCCACCTGGGACCGACGAGCCTTCCCCCGCACCGCGGCCCCGCAGCCCCGCACCGCAGCTCCGCATCGCAGCCCCGCACCGCATCGCAGTCCCGCAGCCCCGCACCGCAGCCCTGCGCCGCAGCTCCGTACCGCAGCCCCGCACCGCATCGCAGTCCCGCACCGCAGCCCTGTACCGCAGCCCCGCACCGCTCCGCAGCCCCGCAACGCAGCCCCGCACCGCAGCTCCGTACCGCAGCCCCGCACCGCTCCGCAGCCCCGCACCGCAGCCCCGTACCGCAGCCCCGCACTGCAGCCCCGCACCGCAGCCCCGCACCGCAGCCCCGCTCTGCGCCCTAGCTCCGCACCGCAGCCCTGTACCGCAGCCCCGCACCGCAGCCCTGCTCCACAGCCCCGCAGTGCATCCCTGCACCGCTCCCTAGCCCCGCACCGCAGCCCCGCACTGCTCCCTAGCTCCGCACCGCATCCCGGCACCGCAGCCCCGCACGGCAGTCCCGCACCGCAGCCCCGCAGCGCTCCCTAGCTCCACACAGCATCCCTGCTCTGCATCCCCGCGCCGCTCCCTGGCTCCACACCGCATCCCCGCACCGCATCCCTTTATCGCTCTGCAGCCCAGCACCACTCTGCATTCCCACACCGCTCCCTATCTCTGCACCGCATCACTGTACTGCATCCCTGCACTGCATCCCTGCACCGCATCCCTGCACCGCATCCTTGCACCGCATCCCTGCACCGCATCCTTGCACCGCATCCCCGCACCACATCCCTGCATGGCTCCGCATCCCTACTCTGCCTCCCTGCAGCACATCCCCGCACCACATCCCCATACTGCTCCGCATCCCCACACCACATCCCTGCACCACTCCCTATCCCCGCTCTGCCCCGCACCGCATGGCTCCGCGGCTCAGCACCACTGCCCCGCACCGCTCCGCATCCTGCACCGCCCCTGGAGTTTGGTCTCCCCGGGAAGGGCACTGCGGGGAGCACCCTGAGCACCAGGGGGGCTGCCGGGCGGGGGGCCCCCAGGGCAGGGCACCCACCTTCACCTGAGAAAGGCACCTCTAGGGTGTTTTCACCCTCATAACAATGATTTCTGGCAATTGCCCTGGTGTGCGTGAGGGTTGTGGGCAGCCAAGGCTGTCGCTCCCACTGCGCTGCAGGTGCCCAGAGCCCTTCGCCCTGTGCGGTCTTCTTCTTCAACCTAAAGTTTATCCCCTGGGCAGGAGGAGAAGGAGGAATCGGATGTAAATGCAAAGTTTGGTGAAGTTCAGGTGAAACCCAGGCTTCCTTTGAGGCCCTTCTGTACTAAGAAAGCACCGAGGAGCCTGGCAGAGCAGGGGTTGTGTGTCATGCTCAACGCCCTCTGCTCTCCTTGTTTCCCCCAATGCCTGGATTTAGGGGAAAGCAGGTATGTCCATCCAGTGCTTCTGCGCCCTTATGGTTAGGGGGAACCAGGTATGTCCATCAGGTGCTTCTGCACCCTCATGGTTAGGGGGAACCAGGTATGTCCATCAGGTGCTTCTGCACCCTCATGGCAAACCAGGTCTATGTCCCACGCGACCATCCAGAGTTTCTCACCCTTTCAGAGAGCCCAACAAACTGCAAGGCCAAGGAAGGGCAGGGGGCACGGGATCTTTGAGCAGTTTTGCTCTCTAAAACACACAGGGTTCACTCCTCCTGCCCCATTTATTCATTTCAGCTTTTTTTCCACAGATGCTGTTGACACCTTGAGAGTTTAAAAGTTATTTGGGGCTGAAAGAATGGATTAATTTCTGTATGTTCAACTAGAATTTATATAAAGCCTCTTAAAAGTGGACTTTGCAATACTCTGTAGCCTAATCTCAGAGTTTGCTGTGGAATTGAGTTCTTAGATACTTTTGTTGCTGTTTTGGCAATTCTATCTTTCTAATTAAACTATGTGGTTTAATAGGACTAATTTGCATCCCTCTAGAATCAGTCTGTCAAATCGGAGACTGTTATGAAGCACCAGCAAGAGCCGCTGTGTTATAGCCGGTGTCACTGGCGATCTACACAGCGCAGTCCCGCTGCTCAGGCAGGGAATGAGTTTCTGCAGGAAGACGCCCAAGTGACCTTTGTATTTAGCAGCCTAATACGAGGTTGTGTTCATGAAAGCGTCCACCCAACTGATTTCACTTAAATTATTTGATAGCTTTCCCTGTACGAACTCTAGCAATTTTCATGAGCAATTTGAAAGTATTTATTGGTGCAAGCAAATGCTTAGTTTGAAAGATAAAATAGGGTAACACTACTATAAAATACTCATTTTTCCACTTCTGCATGGCATAACTCGCACAGAAGTGAACAACTGTGCTTGAATCAGTTGGAATTGCACAGACCTCACGTACCAGTGTGCAGTACATGTAAAATCCTGTTGGTGCACACCAGAGGATTTCTGTTCTGCCTCCAATACAGGCAGGTGTAAACACAGGGCCAAGAGGGGCCACAGCATCCGCGGCATTGGGGCAGTTATCCCAGCGCTGCGGTGAGAAGAAGTGGCACGCTGTCTCACTTGGAAGTGCGGCACCGGACCTGGATCACGTAGTTCAGGAGTAGGGTGGTGAGCTAGGATTTTATTTTCTCATTTCATCCTGACTTGGTTTGTGATTTTGAGCCCTTCTATTTCATCTCAGTTTCCGGTCAGAAAAAATGGAGACGCTTCTGGTTGGTTTTATATTTCCTGTTCTCCCTGCACAGAAAGATACAGCACCTCTGATTAGAATAATTTGTTTATCATGAAGAAGTGTGTCTTAAACTCTGATTTTACACAGTGATGTTTTTATGAACAGTCCTCCCAAACCGCGGCACATGGTGTAATGTGTTGGGACGCTGACAGGCAATGGGGAGTGGGGAAAAAATGACAGAGTCCCCTTAGATTTTAACCTCTCCATATGGGATCTGCTACTTCTGTGCAAGTTGAAAAGATACAAGCTCTAGATGCGAGCAGAGCAGGGATTCAGCAAGTAGCAGCTGGGATCAGCAAGTAGCAGCTATTGTTCTCCAGAGTCATGGCTTAAATCCAAATGCTACACACTGGGTATGGTATTTGTATCAGTGGCGTTTTCAGTCTCAACATGCAAGATGAGAAAGTCACTGTTTTAAATGGTTACTCCTTTGGGAAGGGGAAATTGAGAAGATGGACTTCTGAGTGGAGCACTAGTGAGATGGCACCCTATCCTCGGTGATAAATGGGAGCATTAACAAGGCTTGGTCGAGAGGAACCCTACAGATTTATGGCTTCCTGTCTCTACCAGCAGATGCCATTATGGCTGACAGAACAGAATGCCTTTCAAGAGGAAACTGAGGTGGGATTATGAAGCAAGGGGGGAAAAAACAAGCAGAATCTAGGGTCCATTTTTATCCACTGGGCAGAATTCACTGATAGGTTTGAATAAAGATGAAACTACACAGCGTTTGTGTGCTCCCTGCTTCTGTTATTTATAACTAAGTTGGTGAAGGTCATTTAGCATCTCTCTTAGCACAGGAAGAACCCATAATATTTACTGAGAGCATTTTTGCACACTTGAAAATTAGAGATAATAAAACGAACAGATAGTACTGGATGCTTCCTTGGCTTATCCAATGGAATAATTTTGATGGGTGCTTAATGTTTACTTTGGAAATGTAGCAAATGATTCTGAAGCTATATTGAATTTTATCTATTTTTATTACATTGCAGAATAATATTTCTCTTTCCTGACAAAATGTTATGACCAGTAATAGCAATGGCAGTTATGCATGTTCAAAAAAGAGTAATCAAATCTCATGCTTCAGGGCATGAGCTGAATTCCCTACTGGGATCCAGAAGGAATTTTCTCTCCCCAAATATTGCAATATACAATCAACTAGGTATGTTCTTATAGGTTTTCCAATTTCTTGGTTAGGTGCAGATTACATGGAACAATCATGTGGTCTGGGATAGTGAAAATCCTCTGTTGCTGTAGCTTTGGGTCTGATTTTTCGAATGTGTTTTGTTTTGCATTACAGTAAAGTTTGCAGACATTTTTGTGCACAGTAAAGGGCCAAATACGCTTTGTGTGCTTGACTTTGATAACAGTTCCCATCACGAGTAGTCACAATTAACTCAGCTGTGTTACTTGAAGTGTCTTATCTTACTTATTTTTGTTGTCTGTCTGTCTTTCTGTGGCTGCTCTGCTGATAATTACATGTGGGAGCTTTATTCTTTCCTTCTTTTTTTTTTTCCTAGAAGTAATATTTATGTAGGTACCTAACTAATCTTGAATGAAGTTAGGCATAGAGTTGGTGAGCACCTTCATGATTTGCTTACCACTTTAGAGAAAGAAGAAGTGGGAATTCTGACAAGTTCTACAAACAAGAAAAATTTTTGAAATTATTTGCGTTTGATAAATGACACTTTTTCAGTCTGTAGCGTTATTGCCAGCTAAAGGCATTGCCAGCTTCAATGTTTACTTCCTTTTTATTCAAAATTAATAGGAAATTATTTAAAAACAACTGGGATTACAACAATTTTGGAAGAATCAACTTGACAGACAGACTAGATTCCTTATAGAAATGGTACCTGAGTAAATTGGCTGCTTCAGCCCATGATAGGATTATCTATACTCGTTTCACTCATGAGTCACGTTTGACCAGCATGATGCAGATTCAACAGTTTCCTCGGGGCAATCTGTTCTAGTGGCCTTACCATTAGAAAATTTTCCTGCTATTGAGTGATTCCTGGAAACCTGTCTGTTTCTTTTTGTGATGTTCTCAGATGAAATGAAGAATAGTTTTTTTTCCTTCTTCTTTGCAGCAATTTTTAATATTGGACAACTTATTAGATCTGCTCACTAACAACCCCAATTTCCTCAGTCATTCCTTGTAGGTCGTGTTTTCTGGACCTGGTACTTATTGTACTGTGGCTGGACAACATATGTTTCGAAGTGCAGCGCCAACCTCTGGATGCCGTATTGTGCTTGAAATCTTCCCAGCACCGAGTGGGATTACTTCACATGTCTAACATACGACACTCCTGGTTGTATGTCCCGGTTTGACATATGCCCTTTTTGCAAGAGCATGACTCTGTTGACTCAGGTACAGCTTCTGATTCACGATAACCCCAGATGCTTTCTTGCAGGACTGCTTTGTAATCCATTGTCCCCTTCTTCTATTTGAACAGCTGATTATGCATCAGTGACAACTTTGCACTGATTCATCTTGAATTGCATCCTATTTTTTCAGACTGTTTCTACAATTTGTCAAGATCGTTCTGTATGACAATGCTGTCTTCAAAGGCTGTTGCCGTTCCGCCTAGCTTGGTACCATCTGCAGATATCATGCAAAATATTGTCTGTTCCATCTTCTAAGACATTAATAACAGTATTGGATTTTGCCGGGACTGGGCCTGACTCTAGACATTATTCCAGCCTGACAATAGGCCATGAAGGCATCATTTTGGAGCATGATTTTCTGATGTCTTCCAGCTCCTTACAATAACGTCATCTGGAGGATATCCCATAGCTCACTTACATGAGATTGTTATATGAGACAGTGGTAGGAGATTACAGAAGGCAAGATATACGACTTCCCTCTCCGCAAGGTCTGTCATCGAATGAGATTAGGTAGGTTTGACATAATTTATTCTGAATAAATCCATGGGGTTTTTTGCTGTTCATCTCCAAAAACCTTATTCTAGGTTCTCACGGGTAGTTTGGTTGTTTTATTCAGTGTTTTGTATGAACAGAAGGTAAGAGGACCCAATGGTCCCTTCCCACGTTATAGATAGCTGCTGTGTTCGCACTGGTCTGAGTCTTCTGGAAGCCACTGGTCCTCCACAGGCCTTCAGGGCTGATCGCTGGCAGTTCTGAGATTCTTCTAAGATGAGTTTAATGGCCTGACCTTACCTCTGTGCTCTATAAGTGCTTGTGAAACTCTTCTTCCTACTGTAGCCGGAGCTCCCACTATTCTGACACTGGTCGTGATTATTTTTGCAATCTGATCACAGCTGATTCCCATAGTGAAGATGAAAGTAAAAAAGGCTTTCTTAGGGTGATCTGTCAAAAGCTTTCTCTCTTTACTGAGTGACAGATGTAATCTTTCCTAGGTCTTTTCCTGCACAGAGAAGGCACTTACTGAACACTTTCTTATTATGTTCCCTTCTAGTTGTATCTCATTTTGTGACTTTCTCCTTATAATTTTTCCCTGTGTGTCACGTCACAGTAAGGAACTCTTTTTTTGCATGTTTTTCACATTTAGACAAATATAATTTGTTTACAGGATATATATTTGGGATTTTTTTTCTATATATACTCCTTGCCGTGCTATATAACAGTCTTTTTCCCTGCAAAGGGGTAGAACTGTGGCAAAATCCATTTCAGGCATTTCTCTGCACACAGTTCACTTACTCCAGTTTGGTGGGATGGTAAAGAAGGTTAAATTTCACCTCCTGGGATGAAATCCTGATATTGCCAATAATTTATACTTTGAGTAACAGCAGGCAGCATTTCCAGAGCCCCTTGCCTTCTAATCTTCAGCTAAAGGATTCACCCTTTGGCTGCAAAAAAAAGGCATTTTGGGTTTGAACTCCTATCTAACTGCAAAAAAATAATCTTTTGTGGGCAAGTAATGAGAATTTAAAACAGTGGAATGGCTTCCACAGCTCTGGCTGCAGCTACCTTCTCCAGCCACATCTGTGGTTCATCTTCCATCACAATGTCATCAGCTAAAATATCACATAAGATCTCAATCAGAAATATACATAAGGCTCACCGTGCATTTTTTAACTATGACATCTTATTTCCAGAATTTATAATTCAGTCTTGCAAACCCACTGCAGACTGAAGCAGCTCTCATTTTAGAGAACTGAATTTTCCTTCTTTAAATCACAACGAAGCTCCAGTTTTAAAAAAAAAAAAACTACAATAAACACGCCACCTTTTCTGAAATAAGCACTGCAATACCATTCCCCAATCAAAACAGCAAAAGCAGCTAATTGAATTAGTTTCATCTAAAAGTTGTTCCTGCTGCAATCCACAACCCTCTTCTTTTCTTCGGTGGATTTTGAGTTATGTCCCTAATCAGCTAGTGGACTTATTTTCTTTTCTAAAAAATAACAACATCTTTAGAATTTTTTTAAATAATAACAATCAGCTGGAACTGGGCAGGAAATGGACTGTGGTCTCAGAAGAGTCCTTGGAAAAAGGCATAGTTGAGAAAAAAAAAAAGAAAAAGCTGAGAACTGCCATTTTTGGAGTGGAAAAGCAACATCAAGAAGGCAGTCATCTTGCAAAACATTTTTCCTAAATCATCATATTTCATTGAAAAATATATTTTATATATATATAAATATATATAATATATAATATTATATATAATATATATAAAAATATATTTAATAGATGTTCAGCAATACACTGTGAATGTAATAATTGTAAAATGGACATGTTTTATGCAATGCCTGTATAACTGCTGAATACCTTATGGCAGAGCAGAAGTTTGAAGATGACAATAGGGTGTTTTTTTTCAGTGAATCAAGAAAATTGACTATGAACTACTATAATTGGGAAGGAGGGAGATGAAAAACACAAGGACTGCATTTGGTGCTTTCTTTTCCAGAGCAATGTTTCTAAGTAATCCTGTGCCCATATGAAATTCACACTTAGAAAGGTCTTGTCTGTTAGTTGCCAGTAGCTAAGAGGTTCTGAGGATGTATCTTCTGGGGGAGGCACAGAAGGAAGGAAGAAGCAGTTTTCTTTTGGAAAGTAGAACATCTTTCCTCATTTGGAAGCACAAAGGGGACGGGAGAGGTTAGGCCACTTACAAAGACAGGTAAGTAAATATTGGAAGCTCTTTGATGCTGCATTTCTCTCTTCTTTTTAAAGACTGAGTAGCCATCCAAAGAAAGACAGCAGATAAACTGTGGAAAATATATTACACTGTTGACAAAAACAGATAAACATCTGCAGTAAACTTTGGGTTAGGAGCTGTTTGCCCTGAGTAGAAGGCAAGGCAAAGGCGTAGATGTTTGGGACTGAAGTTGCTTTTTACAATGGCTATAGCAGTGTCAATTTGACAAAGTATGCAAATATCCCCATCTATCTGGATAATTTCATTATAAAGCACCCAGTCACCATGGTGTTGGGTTGTATGCTATCAATTACACCATAAATGAATTGTTTGTGCAATGTGAGCCTATTCTTTCTTTTATTGGTATGATTATTTATTACTAGCATTTATAGTTAGAGAATAAAATTATGCTGGCAATTGGAATAATTGATGTATTCTGATATTTTGGGGATCAAAATGATAGTGGAACTTCCTAAACCCTCGAGTATTCTGTCCCTGAAAATGGTTGGGGAAAAGGTGAGGTTCTAAATACTTCAAGAATCTGTAATTCTCTCTGTTGTCACTGGTAGTAAACCATGTCAACCACTGAGCCATACTGGGATTTTTTTTTAATGTCGAGAAAAGATAAATGAACAAACACAGTTTACACATACCAAGCACATTTGTTTAATAATGCAGAGAAAGTTGAAATGCTAAAGCCACTAAAAGGAACAAAGCGTTTAATATTATTTTAGCTTAAATGTAATTAAGCACACCTCTTTTATTGATATAAGGGAGAAAGTTTTAAAACAGAAAAAAAGCTGTATTCTAAATGAAAAATAAAGGAAGACAAAAAAATAAGATTTTTCTTTTTCTTCCTACAGAAGAACTTCAAAAAAATTCTGAGTGTTAGCAAACATCTTTGTGCACCAGGGCCTAAAGACTAAGCTTGCCTTTCTGGGTGGGACTCACCATGTCTTCTCCAGGTGTTTCCAGTAGACACTCCAAACTGTCCTCACGAGCAGCAGCTGCTGAGGAGCACCGAGACTACTTAGGTGAGCACTCGAGCTGCAGTGGCTGAGCTTGGGCTGTGTGCTGTGGAGGCTGTTTTCTGTCTTCAGCTACAGATCCAGTCTTGGATCTCTCTGTGTCTTTGTTGGGTAAGTGGTTGTTTAATATTTTTCCTTGTGTTTTCTGTGGAGGTTGGTTTGAGGGTGTGCTGTAAAGTAGTTTCTCTGAAGGCAACAATGTCTTTCTCTCCAAGTTGAGTGTATGTGACCTGCAAACTCAGGTGCTTAGCAGTGGTTGCTTATATCTAAAGTAAGTGCTCATCTTTAGTGTTTTGTCTGTAACCAATGCTCAAACAACTTTGGGTTAAATGAAATGAAGTTTTCTCAGTGAATCCCGTGCAGTTGAGAAGCTGAAGATGGAAAGCTAAGAGCATTCTGTGTAAATGACTGTGAGCTACTAAAGAAGCAGAAGGGAAATGTGAAAGCCTTGTGAAAGTATAAAGTGTTAAGAATACAAAAGGTTAGACAAATTAGGCAACATCCCCCCTAATTAGAACTTCTGGGAACAAAGAGGAGAACATCTAGAAACAAAGAAGATTTATTGCTGAGCAATAGCAATTGTTTTTGTATTAAAAGTGTCAAAAATAAGAGTGATAATAAACCTAGGAAACTAGGGTTTTTTAGGGGAGAGTTTGAAGGCTGGCAGTGGAGACGAATAATCTTGTATTTATACTAGTCTGGAAAAATGCTGTGTAGTGCTTTTTCTTTGATTACAAAACCTCTTTTTTTTTTTTTTTTGTGGCTGTCACTGGTCAGAATACCTTTTTCTTTGCTTTTAAATCTTGAGGCATTTCTGAAGCGCTTGTGTCACTAGTGGCAGTATTCCTTGTATCATCATGCACTGCTGCACACTTGTTGGCGGAGGTTGAACGAGTTCTTACAAACCCTCAGTCTTACTCAGGGTTGTTGATCTTAAATTCAGGTTGTGATCCACCCGGTTCTTGACTTATGGGAACTAGTGAGGCCAGGCACTAGGATGTCCTCCTTGAACTGAGCCTTGCTAGCTGGTACTGGTTAGGAAACGTGTTTAATTATGTTACTTGTTTCTGCCTTGAGAAGGTGAAGGTGCTAAGTGTGCAAATGGACAAAGGCTTTAATGTTCACGGTATGTCTCTGTTTCTGAGAAAGTTATTTGTGGCTGTTCAGTTTCGCTTCAAGAGTCTTCCATAAAAACCAGGATAGTTAATAGGGGAATGGAAATCTAGTTTTGTGGAACAATATTACAAAAGGAGACATCAAGCCATTTTCATGGAGATCGAATGACATTTTCATGGGCTTTTCTCTACTTCTGCTTTTAATATAAACCGTATAATAAATACAGGTGAGAAAAAAGAAGTCCACCTGTCAAAATATAGCTCTGTTTGGTTACCTCTGTCCATGGGACAATTTTAGTAACCTGTCAATCAATGGGCTGCTAAATAGCCTCTCCAAAGCACAATCTGCTATTTCAGATGACATCAGTGTGTCAATCATTTATTGAATCAAAGCCAAATTTGAAGCAAAGCAAGCCCAGTTTGTCAATCACTTCTCAGTATTCTCTCCACTAACCACCTGACAGCTTTTAACTTTTCACTTTTATATTCCGTGCAGCTAGTTAAGATTCTTTCATTTTTAATTGGGCTTCTTTTATGATTGGTAGCTAAGCAACTAATATGTTGTTTTATATGGTAATAATGGGCCCAAACTTGAGAGCTTTCTTGACCATTCCTATTTGTTGTTGGGAAATTATTTTCCTTCAAGTTGCTAAATAGCAGATGTAGCAGAAACAGTTATTTAATTATGGGTTGTCCTGTTGTTTCTATCTATAAACACTTTTGGCACTGTTTAAAAATAAACACTGCATGCGCTGGCAAATATATACTGAGTGATTTTTAACTCCTGATAGAGTCCCTTGGAATTTCACTGCTCATTTACAGGGAAAAGTGGGTGCAAAAATGAAAGGATTGCCAAAAAAAAACCCCCAGTTTGGGAAGATATTAGCAAAGGACAGAGTGTGGAATCTCTGTTCCAGTATCCCACTAGGCTTTAACACAGCCTGATTGGTTTTAGTCTTATTTTAGGTGCAATTAAATTCCTGAGGCCAAGTACAATACCCTGAGCTACCATCTCTCAAAACAAGCCAGAAGCTGTTCCTGAACAAGCTCAGCTGGCTTTTCAGTTCAAAACACCGATTTAAGATTTTCTGTACCGGAGATGTAGACTTTTGGATCAGAATTGGGACCCTCGAAGGTGGCTGCAAAATCCTGGTGTGGTTTCGCTCCCATCTCTCCATCATGCCCAAGATGAACGCTGCTTTCACATGGTTAAGAGGACCCTACAACTAGCAGTAAAGGTCCTTGCCTTTCTGACTCTCATCAGTAAAGCCAATGTGTTGTTTTCAGACAGGAAGAATTAACTTTCTATCCTTCCATGGGAGGAAGTTTGGGCAAAGAACTATTTCTGTGTTACAGAAAATTCTATTTTGGGCTCAAAAGAGTTTTCTTCATTTAATTCTCTTGCATATCCGTTTGATGGGCTTCTGGCTGTCTTTTGACAGACTGCTGTCATCTGGCTTGATCCAAAACTGTGAAACTCCAGATGTGCCCAAGAACTTGGGAGAACATGGGTACAGGTTTTTTTTTGAAAAGCAGCAGTAAGTTTCAAGGCAATGTGATACCAAATGTACTTCCCAGTCTTATTTGAATTTTACATTGGTTTTTATATTTGTTTTTACCAAAGACCCAGTACAAGTGACTGACAGCCCTTGTGGACTGACAGCAGAGATAAAAACAAGAGCTTCGATAGTCCAAGGGTGTTTCAGAAATCCCATCCAGATGCTAAATGTAGGTGCCTTTCCCCTGTTATGAAGCTGAGGAAGGTTCTGGAGGGCACTAGGGACTATGCTGGTATGATGACTAACTGCCTAACTAGGGACTAACTGCCACTCCTTAGGAGGAAAATCCTAGCAGACTGAGGTTGGATAATTAATAAACCAGAACAAAAATCTATAAAGCAGATCATCCTTTGAAGTTTGGTGAAAACAGTAACTACTCCTAGCCCACAAGTGAGTTCTTAAGGAACTGCCACAAAACAGTTCGGAATTCTTTGGTTCTTGATGGGATTTCTGATACCTTCCATTGAAAATAATGGAGCTAAAAAATAATGAATTACTATGAAATCAAGGATGGGCATCTACTGTTCGATGACATTCTGACAAATGAAGTGTCATCTTGCCTGACTGCACAAGTGATTAAGGTATTTTTTTATGGACAGATTTGTACTAGTTATATAACTAGATATTAACAAAACTTTAAAGAAGTTGTTTTGATCCCGGGCTGTCTCCACAGCTTGGCACAGATTGTTAATCTTGGCTCAAAGGGTGTTCAGGCCTGGCTGAACGTGATGGTTACCTCTTGTAGTTCAGGCATCTGAGCAGAGGGGAAACCCACACAGCACCCACCTACGCAGCACCTGGTCTGTGAATTGGCATAAGGCTCTCAATGGAAGAATTAAGATACAGAAGATCATCAATATTATACCAATAAGTGAAGGGAAAGGTCAGGAAAGCCAGAAATACTCGCAGGGGATTTTTTTCAAACAGATCGGTTTTGGATCGCATACAAATAATACTAAGAAATGTTGTTCTGTGTGCCAAAATGTCAATCTTTCTCCATGTGTATTATTGCTCTGTCCTATAGCTCTTCTTAAGGACCCTTTAGACCAGAACAGATTATACTGTTAAGTGCATTCAAGCATATGAATTGTACACTGGCATTTTTGTTAGATAGAACTCCAAAACATCTACTTAGTTGAAATTCTCAGCTGCACAGAAAAGCTGGAGCGAAGTCTTACCTTTGTGTATCAGTGTGGTAGTTCAATTAGTCTTCAGGGCACCCACTGAAAGTCAGTGACTCACCTTAGTGCCATTTGTTATATGGGATCACAAGGACTGAAAAGGTTTTGAGAGCTGTTTATCCCAGTCCGCCTTACAAATAGTGGGCGTGAGTCTGTTCTTTGTTAGCAGTAGTTCTTGCAAAGTACTGTGGTAAGATAGAGATGTTACCTGGAACTAGAGAGAGAAAAAACAGGAGCTTGCCTTGATCATTAATGCTACCTGGTGCAATGCCCAGGTTCTTTATTGCAGGGTATGCTTGGAGCTTTGTAGTGGCGTGCTTGGCTGAGTCTGTTCTCTGCGTTGTTCTGAATATGGTTCCTGTAGCTCATAGTGGAGCACCACTTGTCCCTGGGTGAACGGTGCTGGGGTCTCCATCTAAAATAGTAGTATTCACCATCACCTACTTAGCAAACCCATTTTTCCACTTGTATGTCAAAGCGTTGATCATTGTCAGCTGCTGCTTTTGTTCACCTCTATCATGGGAGTGGCACAAAGACAAAAATAATGAATACTTTTCTTAATTGGAAATAGAAGAATTTTTGTAAAACAGAATGCAGTTGCCAGTGCTGGAATTTGTCCAGGATACTCTAGTTAGCACAGTTGCCCTTCCAACAAGTAAAATGACATCTTTAGCTATGCTGAGTGCTGGGATTCTTTGAGTTTCCATCTCAAATGTCTACTAACAAGGAGCACTGTGCTGCCCACTAAATCATCAGTAACCCTACCCATGTTACCTCGGTGCTACTTGAAGTCTGCTCTGTTGCATTCTTCCCAGCCTGCTGTGCAGCTTACAGCAGTCGGAATATTTCCAGGAGCTATGGTTACAAACCATTTTTATAATCTAGAATTTATACATTGAACTCTGTAGCTGGTGTCATTTAGAAGTACTAACTGCTACAAATGCTAGCTTTCAAAACAGAAAAGCAAGGCTTAATGTTTGCTCAGTTAAAAAGGTACTCAAATGCAAAGTGAGTGTTTCCTTGCTTGCGTGTGCAAGGATTCAAGAAGGGCTTTGTTCAGAGCAATATTTGTTCTGTAGAACTGGAACCAAGAGAAAAATGGCATAATATACACACAAAAGAGCATGTATACACACAAGATATGCTTGATGCCATGTAAGAGATTTAAAACCATGGAAAATCACCCTGAGAGACTTCAAGATAGCAACAAAAAATTAATATTGCTTAATTTTTAAAACCTGGCTGTGATTTGTCTTAAATAGCAGACTCAGCTGTGCTTTTTATAAATCCGAGAAGATATGCAGGATTTCATACACCTACAAACCTCAATTTCTGTTAGTAATGGCTTTCTGATTAATTGCATATGTTCTATACTGATGAAGTTGAGTATTTGAGTGCCTGAAATTATGAGCACTTCAGCAAACCAGTGAAGATATCTGCAGTGTAAACTCTACACATACATGGTCTGCCCTGCCAATGACCTTAATCTTTTTCTAGCAGGGGAACACAGCATGTAGTGCTGTCAGTGTTAGCTTTTTCCTGATCCTTTTTTAAGCACATTCTAATAACATTCATGTAAGTTTAGATGCTTTTATGGGCTCAGATCACTAGAGGAGGTAATGATTTAGAATCACTTGACCTCAGAAGGATGTGCTTCTTTAAATAGGTAATAATCCTCAAGAAATCCACGTTTTCTATACCATCCTGTATCTCCCAGGGTTTCTATAACACTTAAAGACTTCTAAAAGGGCCGTGGTACCATTAGAACTTCCAGCTGATCTGTTTGTTCTGAGGTAAACAGATACATGAGCCTGAAAATAACTCTGTATTAATTCATGCCTCTGTTTCTCAGGGAATTAATGTTGATATGATGTTTTCCAGGGCTGACTTTTCAAGGATAGCATGAAACTTAATTTTCGCCATCTTTTAAAGACTTTATATTTTCTAGTAGAAGATAGATTCATTTGAAAGTGTTGCAACTATGCTCTAAAACATTGTGCAAGCTACTGAATATTGCAGTTCATCTTTAAAGAAAGGCTCACAAACTCTTCAGTACCATTCAGTATTAGACTCCACTCTAAAATTATTATGCCTAGCAAAAAATCTTGTGCTGTTCTTTGCTATTACAAAAACCTAACTCTTAAGTTTTCTCGTGAGAAAAGCCAGGTGTTTCATTGACAGTATGGATGCTAGTTTGCGGAAATTGATTTGCCCAAGAGGACACGACTCCTTTATTTTTATTTATGCTTAAAATTGATTCTGTGTTGTATATCTTCATAATTTCAGTATCTGTAGAACTGCACTTTGAAGTAATCAAAGTGGTTTAATAGAAAGTATGTACAACTCTGGCTTAAATTGATTGGGAAAGTATGATTTCTGAAGTTTTGGAGAGAAATTAGAACCACAGTTGTTTATGCTTTAACACATATTGCAGATTGACATGGGTATCATAATAAATGAAGTATTACATACACTACTGTAAGCAGTTCTGCGATGACCTTGGTTATCCTTTGTATGGCTTCATATAGGTCTGTCTTCACTTTGAGATGCTTGTTTAGTTGTGTTTTGGGAGGGTCATTCACTTCTGCTTCCAAATGCCCAATGCCCTTTTATTCCATTTGCTGGTACTCATCTCTTCAAAGTGTTTCTATTTGGGTGGTTTTTAACTTAAAGAAAAATGGTTCCAATATCAATGAAAAAGAGCACTATGTATAACAAAACAAGCTTAATGTTTAAATTTAACTACATACTGAACAGGTTGTGCAGCAGGGGAAATCAGCTACATTTTGCTCTTGTGGGACAGCTCTGATTCAATGTGATGCTGAAATCAAGGAGCGGAATTCTTCTGTGGACATGGTGTGATCTGTTGGCATACAATTTGCTGCTGAAAGATGCAGAGCAACTCCAGTAACAGTTTTTGCAGGTATTTCTCAGTACCATGCAGATTTTTAGCATTCTTATGTTGTAGAACCTATCAGGATAACTGCCCAAGGGTCTACTTGTGTTCATGTTGGGAGTGCCCATTATAGAGCCAATGTATGGAAATAACATATGAATCATAGAATAGTTTGGGTTGGAAGGGACCTTAAAGGTCATCCATTTCCAACCCTCCTGTGATGGGCAAGGACGTATCACAAGACCGGGCTGCCAAGGTCCATCCAACCTGGCCTGGAACACCTCCAGGGATGGGGCAGCCACAGCTTCCCTGGGCTATTTCTGTACTTATCTCTTGGGAAATGGGAATCGGCTGTTGGATATTGTGGGGTTTGCATTATGATGGGTACAAGTTGAAGAGGTTTTGGGCTTTGGTATATGCAGCTAACAGGTGAGCTTTGGGCTGAGAGATCAGTGATGGGATACTTTGCTCCCTCCAGAGGTAGCTCTGTGGTTTGTGCAGAGACATTCCCCTCTAAGTGAAAGAGAAGCCACTGGCTACTGTTGGAAAGCTGTCCTCGTACATTCACACCGCTGTCTGCTGCATTCTGTGGTGTTCCTACTCGCGTGCCTCAGTGCACCTCCACATGAGAAATAAAGTGCCTCCTTCATTTCTTCATGCTGTGGCTCATGTTCCCTTTTGGGAAAGGCAGTGAAGGAAGGGGGAGGAAACTTCTACTGAGAAAAATAGTCCTTGATTTGAGGCAAGTGCTGCTTGTGTATTGTGTGGAACTGATGTCTCTTCGTATCTGTGACAATTTTCATATTTGTGAAGTACAGGATATCGTGGTGTTTGGCACATAAATGATAACTAAATATTGCTCTTTACACAACCACATAGACTGTCAACCTGATCAGATGCCGAGTTTCTTTCTTTTCCCTGACTCGCTTCGCAAGTCTCTTGAAAAATTAACTTTTAAAAACATAACTGAGTACTTCATAGAAACTCCCTTTATCACTCCTATGGGCAAACTTCATTGACTTGGAATTTAAGAGCTAATTCTGCTCCTTAAGTTATATTCTCTTCAATTCACATTGGCAGCTAATGAAATAAGAGAAGGCTAAGGAAATAATTAAATGTGGTGCAATTAGGGCTCCAGCACATCAGGAAACAAATAAATACAAGCCAATATATCCTTTCATGGATCTGACTTGTCTCTGTTTTGTAGCCTTTGATCTGTCTACTGCAAACTAAAATCTTTCAGAGCATGATTGTCTGATCCTAAGTTTGTATGTAACTCGTTTGTGCTGAGATAGGGTATGTGTTGGGTCAAAAGCTGCAGTGCTGTGCTGATTGCAGGGAGGTGAAACAACAATCAGAGGAGAGAAGGTGAGGTCCAGTTCTATATTTGTATTGTACTTATTTATTACAGGAGCTTCATCTGGGTTACAAATTTATCCTTAATTCTTATAATGTTAGGGTGTAAAAAAAGCAACTCAATTGAGAAATATTTAGATCACATATTTGGTATATTCTCTTTTCCCTGAGACCAGTCTGTGGGTTGTTTTCAGCTGCCTCCATTTTCCAGGGTGCTCTGGCCTGCTGCACAATTGTTTGGAAAGACCTTTTTGAAATAGGGAACAGTGATGCTTACCAAAATATTATTAGGTTAATTCCAGCCAGGTTAGCTTTCATGAGACATTGAACAAACCTGTCTCCTTCACTAGGATGTGTCAGTTAGAAACACCAACTGCAAGGATTTCTTATGTTCTCACGAAAAAGGAAGGAAACAGCTGGTAAATGTTTCACAGATGGTAAAGCTCTTGGCATCTCTCAGGAGAGGGCCACCCATACAGATGGCTCATTATTTTAACATTTGGATTTTCATCTTATTAAAACATCTTTTTTTTTTCTAGTTTTATTTAGCATCATAAATTCTCTTACACTTTAGTTAACAACTCAGTGATTTGGGGGAAGTGTGCGCGCTATAAGGAACATCATTTGGCTAAAACACGTATCTACATCATTATTCTCAGCTCTGATGTGTGGTGAGTGGACTTGAACCTGATTAAAAATACCAAAAGCAAGCAAATGCTTAGAAGTATGACTTTATCAAGCAAAGGTCAGTGAAGCCTGTATAGAAGCGGAATTATTCAGCAAATAAAGAAATGTACTGAGTAAAACAAGCAGATATTTCTGTCTTGGGTATTACGTCAATTAATGCTATGATGCTTTCTGTAGACACGGTAATAGACAGAAGCTGTATGTGCTAAGCGTTAGTAAATGTTTTGCATTTATAGTATCACTAAATAAAAAAACTACCTTTAAAAAAGGTCTGATCATTAACCCAGGTGATACTCCGGTTTCCAGAAATCTTTGTAAGATGATGCCTGTGCAAAGGCAGTTCCACCTTGCATTTATGATGGCATGCACAATCATAAACATGCAAATAGGTGGTATGTTTAGCATATGTCATACATAAATCCCACCTCTACACACAGTTCAGTAAATATCATTAGTCCCATTTGGGTTTATGGCAGGGGGAAGGGATGGAAACAGTGCCAAAAGGTGACAGAACTTGTCCTGTGTGGCAGAGGAAATGAGGACGGACTTAAATTGAGTTTGGATGTTCTGGCTTGTGGCTTTAGTGCCTTATCTTGCTCTCTTGATACTAGCTGGCGTCTTTAGTAGCTGATATTTTGCACATGTGAGGCTTAAAGAAGCTGAGGCAGAGATCTTCAGCCCATTCTCCAACACAAAGCAAGCAATTGGTAGGAGATGGTGGGAAGGAGAACAAGTTTCAGCATGATCCCTGTATGAAACTGCTAAAATATAGGCCTGTGGTGTAAATACAGGTCAACAATAGCACAGATTGCCATATGAATCAATCTCTAAAGATGCTGAAGTAACAATTGACGCATGTACTTACAGCTGTCTTCTAAATTTCATTATAGTCCCTACCAAGATATGAACTACCTTAAATGCGCTGACTTCTTTATGATTAGGCTCATTCTCTGCAATTTTGTTTTAATTCAAAATAATCATCTGTGGGAAGAAAAAAAACTTTCTGTATGTGCAACTGCCCATTGATTCCAGTAGGTTACATCAGCAGCAAAGACTTGACCCCAAAGATAACTACAAATATTCCATTAATAAATACAGGAACAGATTTGTAGTGTGTAAATCACTGGAGCTCAGCTGATGCCAGTGTAGTCATGCTGATTTACATCAACTGAGGAGTTGGCCTGTGGAATTCTCATTCCTTCTGAGATCAAAGATGTGTCAGCAAATGGTAAACTTCATTTGTATTTTTCAGCCTTCTAATTTAAAAATAGCCAAACTGATTTATTATTAAATGGCCGGGCTCTTATGGCGAGACTTTGTATGCCACGTTTCAGCCAGACGCCACTCTTGCAGCCAAGCTGTAAATCTTTCTAAAATGGGGGTTTTAGCTGAAATGCTGAAAACTGTAATGCTTGCGGGTACTGCTGTGTCATATTTATAACGGATGGGTTAATATAACCATATCCTAAAAAAATGAAAGGCATGAGGGGCTTGGGGGCTCCGAGGGTTGGCAGAATTGCCAGCTTAAATTCAGCCATAGCCAGAAGTGACAAAGTTGTTACTGTTTTTGGAAGCCTATGAGATGAGTTGTTGAGGCTCAGTCAATTTGTTATCTGTCTTTCTTTGGAGAGGTGAAAAAAATGAACGAGCCACTGGAAAAACGTGCTCTAACTAGCTGCCTTTCTCTTTTGGTTTACGTGGCACTGCAGCTGGTGCCTTTCAGAAGTACTGCGAAGGTGCTCTAATAGGCTGTGCTCACGGGCTGCGGAGTTCTGCATGGATGCTTTAGGTAGTGAATAACTTCATATGCAGATATCAACCATGGAATGGCTTCTGTAATATGGAGAGTGGAGTATTTTCAGTGTTCTTCCTGACCTGCTCCTAGACTCTGCTGTACTGTTTACTCAAAAATTTTAATGGAGGACTCAATTTAGGTGTCTAAATATTGTAGGAAACTTATCAGAAGTGTTTATTCTCCTAGGACCATAGCAAATGTAGATTAGAAGGAACTTTGGAGCTCATCTGGTATAACCTACCTACTCAAAGGAGGCACTAGCTTTAAAGTTGGATCAACTTTGAAGTCACGTCAGTTTCTTCAGGGTTGTCTTCAACTGAGTTTTGAATATCTCAGTAGATGGTGATTTTGCAGACTCTTTGGGCAAGCTCTTTGCATTGCAGTGGTGATTAAGCAAGTAGATCAAGAAAGGGAAGATACAAGTGTGTCACTTTCTTAAGGAAATAAACTAAATGCAATAATACTGTTGGTGGACAATAAATTTAAGCATATCTACAAAAACAGTGTTAGTGCTGAAACTGAGAGATAACAGGACTTGTATAAGCAGAGTGAAAATGGGTGGCTAAATGGAGGGGGAAGAGCCCATGGCTGAAGGACAAGTTGTTGTATAAACTCATTGGGCAAAAGGAAACTTAGGAATCTGTTCCAGATGCTCCAACAGCAGGGGTAACTTCAGGTGGATCTTGCAGCCTGTTGGGTTTCAATTGACTACAAGATACAAATCCATAAAAAGCAGGCTTTGTTAGTTCTTGTCATGTAAATTGCTAGTGTCTTTTTTTAAGTCTTTAATTGCAGTATTTAGTGTTGATAACTAAAGAGGCATGATCTCTAGCTAAGACTGAAAGCTGTTTTATGCCATTGATGTCTTTATTCGTGATTCTGAGGTTTGGGTGCACTGTACTCTCTATGCCCCTTTTCAGTGGAAATGAAGTGATACAGGAGGTAAAGTAAGGAAGAGACTTATTTTCGTCTCTTGAGAGCTTGTATTTCCAACAAATGAATGCCACCATTACTTTCAAGCTCTTCCAAAATGAGTTTCTAATCGTGCATAGTAACAGGTATTCTAATAGGCTCCTACCTGACCATAACAAAAACTAGTAATGAAATGGGAAAACAGCTAATGAACTACACCATATAAAACGTATACTTCTCTCTTGGGAATTACTGCTACAGAGCATCAGTGAAATGGTAGGAGTCACATTAGATACTCACATGCAGGCTGAGGGTATCCAAACAGCAGTGTCCTTAAAGGGTTTGAGCTATATGGCCCTTTTGGCTCTATAGAAGAGGTTAAGCACTAACTACCACAACTGAGAAGAGCCTTGCAGGGTACATGTGCATGGTGCAATGTCTTGTGGAGGTGGATTGTCATTGCTGCAAATGGGCTGCGAGAGAGGATGGACCAGTGACCTTTATATAATACAGTAATGTTTCACATTTGCTTTACCCTTCAGAAATGTGTCCTTATTTTTTAAAGGCTTAGATCTTATTAACTTGCTAGGGAGTGTAGATTGCAACTCTGAAATGTAATGTGGGCATGGGGGCTCTCTTTTTGATCATTATAGGGTATGAGTGTTCTGTAATTCTTCTAGTGCAAAAGAAGCTGTTTGGTGACAGGCATCAAGTCAAATTCCTGCAAGAGGCTGGCAGCAGAATACATTTGTCTGTTTAACTGCATGCAAAACACTTGTCAAGACAGATTCTGGTCCCCTCTCCTAAGCAGGGACTCTGGCTACCTTGTATTGCAGATAACCTGGCAGAGAGAGGCTAGTGCAGCAGCACACGCTGAGCTGTTACCAGGACTCTCAGCATGTCTGTGGTTCCGGCACCTGCCAGATAGAAACCTCACTAACACATTGCAATGGGAGGAAAAATAAAGGCAGAAACATTCACATCTGGAGACAGACTAACAGAACAGTCTTTCAGACCCTCTAAAGATATGACAGGTTGTCTCATTCTTTAATTCTTTTTGCCACGATGTAGTTGTATTTGGTGTGAAAACCCAAATATAACTACCAGTAAACAGATAAACCGGCCTTCCTTTGGGGTAGGACAGAGGGTGAAACATGGTGGTGATGAGACTGCTGAACCCTCATAGGTGTGGGGGGAAAGAGAACAAAAGCCTGGAAATTAGGCTTCAGCTTCCCTTCTGAAGGAGGAAATTAGTTCTGCTTTGTTCCCTCCCTCTGTACCTGGGCGCAGTACAAGATTATTTTCTTATTTGGTGGCTTTGGAATGTGATATAAACTCTGCTTAAAATGTAAAAGGTGTTGAAGTATGGGGCTGAGGTTGCTACTCATTACCATTCCAATTACAGCTTTGTTTTCTTTTGGACCCGCTCTGCTCTTAAAATTGTGCTTACCTTCAGGCTGTGCCTCTCTACTCGGTATCTCCCTTTCTCTCTGTTACCCTTCTTCCCATTCCCCTTGCTTTCATCTCCTGTTGTCTTGACTCCGCTTCCTCCTGTGTGTATTTCTCTCTGCCCCTTTGCCAATTCAAAAGTGTTATTCTATCATTTCAAGTTCTTCAAGCTGCCTCTGGGGCCGTCTCCTCCTTTAGCGCTAGCTGACCTTTTCTGAGCGCCAGCCTCACCTCTTCAGCATCCACCTGCAGAGGCTAAAGAGACAGGCAGGCTTTGGCACGTGATGGTCAGCTCTGGCAGAAGTGTGTAGGTGTTTTGGAAGGGGAGGAGGGAGACATGAGATGGGGCTGAGGTAGCTGAAAGTGATAAACCTGTCACAAACCTCATCTCTGAAAACTGAAGGAATATTGAAATATCCTGAAGAAGAATATACCCACATCCTTGAATTCATACCTTTGTCCAACCTGCAGTTTTACAGAATTCCTGCTTGCGATGTTGTCATGGCACAGATGCTTTGTACTGCCTTTTTGTTCTTATTTCAGCGTTGAGAAATCTGTGCTATCTTAATTATTAACCTGTTATGCTTAAGTTTCATTACCTACATATTTTTTAATGTCTTCTATTGAGGTGACAAATGAAAGTGGTAGTTCTGCCATGCTGCATTGCTTTAACTTCAGACTCTGCACTCGCTGTGTGCCTGTAGTAATGACTCCCATAAAAGTCCTTTGATTGTTCTCTGATGCAAATTGAGATCAGCAATAATGTACCATTCCCTATAACAATTGTATACTGCTCAACTTCCTTGGACACCTTATTGAAGCATAAGTCAACATTAAGATAGGTTAATAAATACTATGGTAAAAATTTAAACACTTGCAAAAAGCATACATCCCTCTGTGCTGCTGCTTAGGGAAGAAGCAGAACAAAAATGTTCTTTGACACGAACAGCTTGGTTTGAGACTTTTGGGGAGGAGTAGGAGGGAACACCAAAGTGGGATGTAGTGGTGGTAGGGTAGAAAGAACTTGAACCACAACAGCTATTATTACAATTTGTAAGTCATCCTCGCTTGAGTCAGGGCTGAATTTCTATGTCTGTGTGTCTGCTGGGCACTTGGTTTACAGTTGAGCTGTTTCAGCCTATTTGTGCAACCACCTGCTACAACAATGAAACTTCAGTGAGAATAAGGTTGCTAAAAATCTGCATCTCCTTATACAACTCTTGCATGTGTGATGGGAGGAGGATGTTGGTAGAGGCAGTGTGAGTAAGGGAACGTATAAGGTTTTATTCCCTGACTCTTGCAGGCATGCTTTGGACTTATCACCAAACTCTGCCCATTCCTGTCTGAATTACACCACTTCTGCAGCAGGATGTTGGGAGAATTAATTCAGTAATGTTTGTGAAGTGCAAATGCAAAATAATAATTATCCTCTTATAGCCCCTTGTTTGTATATCCACTTCCATGTGGAAATGCCCTCAAACTGAGTAAACATACACACAGATGAGCATTAAAATAAACCTGTCAGGAACAGAGACTCGACAACCCACCTCTTGCAACCGGCCTTTGTCATGCTCACCCTTACGTGTTCAATATACACCCGAGGCTGTTTGCCTGCATGCAGGCTGGGGCAGGAGTTCCTAGCTTCTGTCTAGCTTTTTCTTTGTTTGCTCAGTTCTTTGTTTGCAGATCTCCTGCGTGCTGGGTAGGACTTAGCTATAGCCACAGCACCTTAGAAAAAAACCACTATTTTGTCTTTTTTATGAATGCTCTAAATATAACTATTGAAGCAAAGCAATGCAGCCAGATAAAGAAATGCAGGCAGTGTAAGCAAAAGCCTCTCCAGCAAGCCTCGAGTCAGCCAATCTTCCCTTCTATTGTATAGATTTTAGCTATGAGCCCATTGAACAAACAATGAGTAAAAAGGGAATGAAGATTTAATGCTACTCATCAGTGCTCTTTTAGAGATATTAATACTAACGTAAAGGTATGATTTAAAGGAAATAAAACAAGGATGTTCAGCTAGGAATGCTGGTTTTTGTGTTTGCTGAAGAGTAGTTATGGCATAGGGTGCGTGGGGCAGTTGGGTCATCTGTGATCACATGCTGTGTGACGCTTCATAGCAGTGCTACTCTAAAGGGGTTAAACCATTTTAAACAACTCTTATACTTTTGCTACAATCTTTGCTTGTATCTTAACTTCACATCCTGTCCTACTGTTGTTACCCCACTGTCCCGTTAGTAGCTGCGCAGTGAAGCAGACTTAGGAAGGGATCCGGCTGAAAAACAATCTAGCCGAAGAGAAAAGTGGTTTTAATTTTCTTGAGCTTCCTTGCCCTGAAGCCCTGTCAGTAGCCAGGCTACTATGGAAGTGAAGGTGATCTGGAAGCAGAATGAGATGTTAATTGAGGAGTGCTTAAGCCATAGTTGCTGCCAGAAAATTTCTCGTCCAACTACAACCTCATGAAGACATTTCAGGGCACAGTCATGCTCTCAGCAGCAAAACAATACTTTTATCACAGAATGAGGAACGAAAGCCTCATCTCTGATTTCCCCTCTGCTACTTTGGACGCTAGCCTGTGCACCACGGCTTGCAAAAAGACATGGTAGAACTAGGCCTAGAGAGAAAAATCACGTGGATCTGATGTGCAGTACTTTGTAACCAGCAGGTTGTTCTGGCTGTACAACAAATGCATTCAATAACTGGTATTTTAAACATACTTATTATATTTGGCCCCTTGGAAGTGCTAGCCCACGTGGTTCAGCATTGACACTGGATGGTGTTCTGTTTATTTAAAGGATGAGCTTGTATCAAAAGGATAAATCCATGGTGCATGCCGATGCCATGCAGGGACTGTGCTGCAGAGTCATGCTAAATCATAAATTGCTATATCATGTGTGCCTTTAAATTTGTAGGCTACTTAAGAGCCTACCTCGGGATTTTTTCAAGTGATAAGTAGGTGATAAAATAACAAGTAGCGTTGACTTTGGATGTTGTCTGGCACAGGCAGAACAGTATTCTGTCAGCGAGCACCTGAGCAGTGGTTGTATTTGAGGGGATGGCGAAGGGTGCTGCAGAGCTACTGCACGCCCGGCTCGCAGCGCTCCGAGACGCCAAATGTTGGCAGCAGACACAGGGCCTGTGCCTCTGAGGAATGGATATAATGTGCGGGCGAGGCTTAAACTTTAACTGAGACGGGACCCTCTCACAGAAACCTGGAAAGAAGGAAGATCCTGTTAGCTTCCTCCACCTGTAATAGATATGTTCTTGGTGAGAATCCGAGTGCTGAATCATGCCAGCAGTGTGTGACAGTGCCTTCCGCAGAGATTGGCAGAGGGGGATATTGCTCCCTAAAATAGCTTATCTTGACATTATACGCAGTAAAGGCCAACTCTGTTACTGCACAACAAATGCGTTTCAGCAACTGATTAGTATTTCTGTAACTCTCAACTTCTGTTCTAAATTATAGTAAAAACTAGAGATTTGGGGAACTTGGTCTTTCTGGGTAGCTCTAAATATCCTTTCTTCTGCCTCTCTATTAAATAAATGGAAGCTTTCTTCAAAGTCAGTTTTTTTTTTCCTGTTCACTGAAAAATTGAAATGGTGTGTGAGGTCTGAGGCTGGAGAATTGGGATCCTGTGGAGATGGTAGCTTTGCAATGGGTCACGGAGCACGAGAGAAACCTCTGGCAAATTGCTGACATGGGAGAACTCCTAGGGTCTGCCCATCTGGCTACGGAGCCCACATCTCTGCACCTGCCAGAACATGGAACATGCTGTGGTTTATATAGGAGAAAAAGTAGTAAATACAGTTGGCAAACCATCCATCGCGTCAGGAAGAACATCTTCTATGCTGTGCATGTTGTGCAAATGTTGGCACTGGCCTGGAAATTGGAGAAGCATCACTGCTTCCCTGGAGGACTCTGATGCTTTGCTTCACCTTAAATTTGGCCCATTATTAATATCCCGTATCTCACTTGCAGAAATGATCCATTGCTTTCTATGTCATTTCTTATTTAGGGTAATGCTGTCTGATGTGTCCTGGATGGGCCCATAATTAGTGTCGCTTCCTTTCTAAATCCTTGACCAGCTACATAAGAATGATTTAACTTGTTCTCCTCATACCTGATTTATCTGTCTCTTTCTTAGAAAAGAATAAAGTTTCCTAATCAGAACATTATTTTCATGTGGAGGTTTACCCACAGTAGAAGCCAGTGTGCAAACACTTTCTACTGTTGTGAAACCTGCTGGTTACAGAATTCAGTCTAAATAATTCTTTGCTAATCATTAATTCATCTGCTTGTACTTCATTCATCTTTATTTCATCATTTACTTATTGAGGATAATAAGGAGCATCAAAATATAAAGACTGACAATTTTTGAAGAGCAAGCATCTGATGATAATTAATAACAGTGACAACAATAACCTTAATTTTCCAGGCATTCTCCAAAGAGAGCTGTGTTTTAGTTATAGTTGCCACAAGGGCAAATTAAATCTTATGGATTCAAGCTCTGGTTTATGGCACTCGTTTCACAAGAGTATGGAGAAAGCTATCTTCATGTAAAAATCATCCGATTTTTTTTGGAGACTCCTACAAATGGCAGAGATGAAGAGAAGATAAATACTGCTGATGATATTTAGTATGACACTGGTAATTCTCAGAGGGACTCCTCAGTGTAGAGTGCCAGTGTAGATGTTCTGTGCTTTTATGAAGGTGACAGACTTGACCTGTCATGTACTAGTTACACCCTGGACAGACTAGAAATGTCACAAACTGCTAACAGTTACTACATAAGATATAAAAGCTTCTCTTTGGAAAGCTGTGGCACTTAAAAAGGTGGGAGGCAAGCCCCTTTCCTACTCTAAGGGTTGTTTGGTTTTTTCCACTCTATCTTCCCCTATGATAGCATATGTACCAGAAATTATTGGGGGCAGAACCAGCAATTTCAGCAAGCTTAAAAATGTTAGATTGAATAAACCAGTAACAGTGAATAGATACAGCTTTTTGTTAGTATTTCAGAGGCTTTGTGTGGTATGAGACTGGGAGGGGTGTAGAAAAGTCTTATGTGTAAAGAAGATGCAAATCTTAGGAAGGTCTGTGACTAATTCTGTACTGACTTATCCCGGTGAACATTTACTGTGACATCTCCTCAGTTGCTCTAACACTGCTATCCTCTGGGCTGCTCCAGTTTAAGGTGGTGTGCAACTGGAGGGAGTTGGTTACTGGAAAGGTATTTATGCACGTGCCTCAACATAGATAAAGCTGTATGCTAGATATAAATGCAGCACGTTTGTGCATAGGAGATGCTGGTCCAAGATCTGAACTTCTGCACGTGGCTGAATCTGCCTTTCAGAGAGCATCATGACCAACCTGGAGAGCACACCCAAGTGTTGACTTCCCAGTGCTGTTTCAGTCCCACTTATATGCTGGATTCTGGTGCAGCTTGTTTCCAAAGCAGCCAGATGCAAATTTTGTTCTTGGAGCTGGTGGCATGTGTTAGACTTTGTGGCTCTACAACCCTGTTTTGCACTTGTATATCGTGGCTATTCCACAGCCAGCAGTAAAATTATGGGATTTCCTTTCAGGATGCAAGTACTTTGTCTGCAAAATGGATTATTGAGATACATGATGAATGAGAAGCTTTGATTTGTCCTTTCTTAGCTGTTATAGTATTATCTAAGGTTAATGGTGAATATGAGATAAATACATGGCTTCGTGTGTGCAAATATTTCATCAGATTTTTGTTTCAGCGAACTGGGAAGTAAAACAAATGAGTATCTGGTTGGTTTGAATTCAATCTTAACTTCAGTTTGAAGAGCTTTGGGGAGTTTTTAGGATTAGTAATGCTTGGATTTTACATCACTATTTAGAGGAAATTCAGCTTTGAGTAAAACTCACACAGAATCTGGCTTGCTCACTGCAAATATGTAATCGTGTCTTAGTCTGTATCTGAAGTGCTTCCGTGACACAGATGATTAATGCATGAATCGCATGTTCTTTATGGGTTGGCATACGATATAAAACACTACTGTGTTCAAACACAAGTGCGAAGAACTGCGTGAGTCAACTGACACAGCCCTGAGCACAGTGTACCCTGCTCTGCAGCCACAGGCTGCTTAGCAGCACCGTAGCCGATAGCCGCCTTGGTTCTTTGGGTGTATATTTGTCGAAGATAACATTATCTGCTGAGGATAAGTGATTAGACTTGCTCTTAGAAAATTTTATTCAGATGATTTTGATCTTAAAGTTAAATATGCTTGAATCGGACCCTTCCGGAGTTGACTTTGGTGCAATTCAATTTATTACAATGGAGCTGCATTATTTAAAGATATCACCTCCAGTCTTCAAAGTCAACAACTGTTGCACTGGAAGAAAGCATTGGTAATTAATGTTTGAAATATTAGCTGGCCATAGAGGTATGTGTTTACTAAAATATTGTTCAAGTCTGCTTTTGCTTGTTTATCCTTCCAGGGAACTTTTCACTTGCTTATCACTTGATCCTATTTTCTGCTGGACTGTTCAGCAAGTCCCAGCAATATACCAAATCTTGAGCAATAATTAATCTAGTTTATCACTTGAAGTAAAAACTGCCACTTCAGACTAGTGGCAATCTGAAATCTGTTGCTGCAGGACCCTCCCAATGCGTCATTTCATAGCTGCAGGACTTCAACTTCTATTAAATTACGTCTTTTTTTTTTCCTCCATGGGCTAAGTAGTTCTCGGGTAAGTCTTAAGTTTTTTTTTTTTGCTTGTGTGAGTCCAAAGTAAAAAAGGTGTTTCTGGCTGTCATTTCTAGGAAGAATAAATGTAGCTCCCTCTGTAGGGACAGTTATATCCCAAGCAAGCTGTAATGGGCATATCAACATTGAAAAGATTAAGAGAGCACTGGCCAGAAGTGTTTGAGTGGTAACCTGTTTCTCCTGTCCCCTGTAATGCTGGAAGACCTTAGAGGAGAAAAGAGTTTCCCAAAGAGAGGAGTTACCAGGTTCCTTTGATAAGGATGCTCGAATTGCCAGGAAGCAGATTAGGGATTTGCCCAGAATCCATTAAAATTTACAGATGCTTCTAGTTTGTGGAGGATATTGGGAATACCTGAGGGTGGGGCATTATGAAGTGTTTACTGACAACTCTGCTCTTTGAGGAACAGCCTTAGAATTGAAAATGAAACAAACCAAAATAACTTCAAGTCACTATTATTAACAAACCAACTAACCTCTACCTTCTCTCACGTATGCGGATTGGAGTGTGGAATAGCATGTGTTCTGATTGCTCTGTCTTGCTCTTGAACTGAGACCACTTCACCAGAGGTTGCGGAGAGCATCTTAATGACTGCAGTGGGAAGCAGAGCTGTTGCACGTTTTCTGAAGGACTAGGATATTTCTGTAGGCTCCTTTTGGAGTCATATAATTTAAATGAAGTATCAAGGAAAAAGTGTTCTAGGAAAATAAGTGTGTAATGACTATTAAAACTGCCGATGAGGTGCTGTAGGACCTTTAACTTCTTATGTATCAAAATGCTGGTTTAGAAGCAGAATAGCCATAAAGTATACATTGGTAATGTCAGTCTCTGCTGCCTTGTAATACACAGCACATTAGAACTGCAAGGATGCTAGGCATAATCTTGATTTTCCCTTCTGTTTTTCTTTCCTTTTAAAATAGACACTTGAGGAAAAGAGTCCAGCATCCACTTAAAGGAAATGTAGAGCTAGTCATTAGCACTGGCTCAGCTTTTAGCACTTTGTTATAGAAGGTACCTACTGGTCTCAAGAGGTATGACAAGCTGTTTTCATTCTCTAATTTGCAGGAGAGAAAATGTGCAACCCACTTCACGTTAGGTAGAGGCGAATCTGCAAGTTAAGCCTTCAGTCTTTGGTCTGTCAAAATTCTTCTTGGGGAAGAAAATGCCCATATAAATGTTTTGAGAGCGTAGTCCAACTGCTATTGTTTCAAGAGCAGGTAGCTCGCTTGCTCACTAGCAGCGACTATCATGTTGTTAGTGCCTAAGTATTGCAGAGATAATGAGGGAAGGAAAAAAACATTAGTTATTACAAATGCATCAAGGTTGCTTACTTTATTTTTCTTCCTGAATTCCACATGTGACAAGCAGCGTCATGACATGTCAGGTCAGACTGCATCAATCACGTCCTTTTACATCATATCACATGTGCAGGATGGTGGAAACCACTTATGGGTCAGAGAGGATTCTGAAGAAACAATTTTTTGTAGCTCACGTGGGGGAAAGAGGACTGGGGAAAGGGAGGAAAGCTCAAGTAAAGCACAGGATTTTTCCCTGAACAGATGGCCAGCCCACCCACCATCAGGTGAAGTCAGATAGGGCTGTGGATACAAACCTCATCAGATGGATTGTTATTTCATAAAGCTGCAAGAACCTAAGATGCAAAAATGTGCTAACTTCAGGAGGGAAAAGACTTTTTCAAGTTAGAGTTGGAGAAATTTGACAGAATTCTCCAATTTCTAGGTGAAGAATCCAGTTTGGGTATTTTGCAGAATCTGCTGAATTTGAGAGGGTAGAAAGCAGAAGACCGGAGCTTATAGGAAGAATCCTTGTGAATGGGAGAGAATTCTGTGAAAGGGATTCCCCATTTTGTCCAAAACCTTTTCTAATATACATAATAATATTAAAATATCATTGATCTTGAAATCAATTTTCTCAGTGAAACTTATCTTTAGAGGTTTTACTGCTATTAATTTATTTAGGTGTATACTTTCTAGCAGACACACAATTATCAAAATTGCACATTTGTAAACAAGAATTGTCCCCTCAGTAAAGCTGTGCTTTTTAGAGATAGAGACAGGCCTGTCAGGGGGAACATTTTGACTGTTGTGCTTTCTGGGAAAGCTTATAATTCAGAAAATGGATGCTCCAGGGTCATTTGAGGCTCAGCTCACAACAGAAGCCAGGTGTAACATAGAGCAAATGTTTGCTATTTCCCTGTTGGTATCTGGGTCACAGAACCCAAACAGGTTTCAGCAGTTTTTGGCTTTATCTTTTTTGAAGGTTTTGCTTCCGTTCTTGTCAATAGCAGCTTTGAATATCTTCCTCCTGAGGTCTGACTTGCCATGGCTGTTTCAAACCTTGGAAAACAAAGCATTTTTACAGCAGAATTAAACTAAAAGGTCTATCTCCATGTTTTCAGAAAATAAAACCAGCTGATTTTTTTTGTTAAATTCCATTTCTGCTTTACGTTTTCTCTGAGCGTAAGTTTTAAGCAAAGTATTTGAAATTGTGTGAGTTTATAAAAAGTTACCTAACCTGTTCTTTTTACTGACAAGTTGTGGTAATTTATGCTTTATCTTCTGGAATAGGTCTTAAAGGTACCAGATGTGATACTCTAAGACTTTCCAGCAATGCCAACAGCTGCTGCAATTTGCAAGACAGGTGATGTGCTTTTATGTTCTCATGCATCGTACAAGCTTTGGGGATTATTGGACTTTTTTTTGAATACTTCTAGGCTTTCTTGTTTTGCTTGCCACACATGGTGGAAAATAAATGTGATATCAGAATTATTTCAGGATTTGTTGCTGTTCTGTCCAAAAAGGCAAAACATCAACTAAAAAAACCCACTTCTCCCTTCCTTCTTGAGCTACTGCTTGCTTGGATGGATTGGACAGGGTAAGAACCCAAGAAAGGCTGTTGGCTTGGAGGTCAGAGTTGGCCCAAAGTGGAATTTCTTTTTAAAAAGCTTTTTTAATTCAACTATTGAAGATATTGAAATTAAATACAGTGTTTAGTATATCAACTGGATATGTAACTCCTTAAATGAAGAATAAATTTGATGTCTGGGAAGTTAGTGTTGCCCAGTGGCCTCAAAGGACAGATGGGGAAGGGGAGTAGTTAACCCTGTGGCTGTCAAGAGAGTATAGCACAAGAACCTCATGCAAACATGTTTTCAGGCAGAAAGCCCAAAAGATCTAGCAGAGCTCAATATTGAGATTCTTGTTTCATATGTCTCGTCTTACAATATGTAGTATAAATGTGTGTACCTTAAGGTATATAAAGCAGCTGAATCTAACATGTCTTGTCTAGACTGTTTGTCATAATAAATGCCATTCCCTGAGTTAGAATGAGCTAGGCATTGACAGAAAGGAAAATAAAGGAATAACTGAGCATTTCTTCTCTTCCCTTCCCATTATACCATCTTTCTGCCCATTTAATTATGGCAACAGTTCTTGGAGCACACCTTGCAACTTGTCTCAGCTCTTTGTGTTTGGTTTTGAAAGTAATAATTGTGTGGGACTTTTCTGATGGATTGAGCTACTCTAGATCTCGGCTCTGCCTTCTCTATCTATTTAGATCTTCCATTCAAAATTTTCCCATTCCTTTTCTCCCCTTGTGATCTGACTCCCTTAGAAGATAAAAGGTGAGCTCTTCCTCAGTTGTTTATTGGGCTTCACTGTGCAATGTTAGCTGGCACATATCTGATTTTTGAATCTTCCCTGGAATAAGATCTGTCCAAAACCAGAGTTCTACAAAGATGAGATCATCTCTGAGTTTCCGCAGCAGAAATAAGAACTGACTCAGTTTCAACTATGATTAGAGGTGAACTATGGGAGAAGAAAAATGGAGAAACAGGCTAGTTGTGACTGGCAAACGCTTGCTTATACTTAGTGCCTTATTTTCACTGTCCATATAGCACCTCTCGGAATGTCATGTACTTCAAAATAGTGTCTTATTTTCTTAAGTGTTAAATGATTCATGATATTAAAAACTGCATCTAGTTGTCTTTATATGGGATGGTTTCCTGAATTTGCTCCCTGTAGAATAAAATGTCCCCTGGACTAGATAACCATTGCAGCACATTGATATAACGTCGCAAGCTGAGGAAGCAGCTGTGATTAAGTGGCTTGGTGAAGAGCGACCAACCAAGGAATGTCTGTACTACAGTGTGCTTCACATGAATCCACAATAGTATTGCCAATATATTTTAATTACATAATCTGAAAGTATCGTCTGTAGCCTCATTGGTCTTGTTAGGAAAATGGCTGAGATCTGAGACATGACAGAATAAGTGTGGTAACTCTGAATTAGTTATGAATGATCCATTCCCATGCGTGGAGATGCACCCCCTTCACTGGTATATGATCAAGCATGTTTGGAGTAGCTTAAGGTTTTCAAAATAATTGTGGAATTCATTTATTTTCACTTATTCTCATCCTCTTTTCATTCAACTTACTTTAGCTCTTAAAATCTATATGAACAAAAATTGGTATGTGTGCGTATAGCTTTTGCTTTGTTTTTGCCCCCTTTCCAGAAAGTAATAGCCTTGCAGACAAGTTTAGAGGATGTTAAATCTTGGCTTCCGAACAGGAGGCTCAAAGATACTGCAATCTGGTCTCAGTATAATGAGCCCCTTTGTTATATTTAAATACTATCATACTATCCTATATACAGCAAAGCATTGGGATGTTTTATATTAACAATGCACCAGCACTAAAACCTCAGACAACTCTAAAAAGGCACTAATTATTATTATTAGTGTTTTACACTAACAATAAATGTCAAATGGAACCCTGCAAACAAATAAGTACCTGTCACTAAGTGAATGAAAAGCAATCTTAGTAAAGTGAATTAAAACCCAAACAACAGAAAACTCAACAGGCAGCTGCTACCAGGGTGGCTTATTGGGTGGTTGATGCAGCTCCTGTTACAAGAAAAGCAGCAGTATGTTCTTGATTGTGACCGTGCTTGTAGTCATGTCTTTCCATTGACATGTAGGGCACCTGGTTAGTGGGAGGTAGATGAGCTAATAGCAGCTGAAGTGCATCAGCTGTAGGAGACACTTAGTCATGGTGAATGGAAATTGGATACTAGTGAGGATTTGGCTGGTTTATTTACTGTATTGGTTGCAGTGCTTGGATGTTTTAGCAGTGAAAAATTAAAGTTGGACACTAGAATAGGTATTTGTTTTGGTGACACGTTTCTCCTAAATTTTTCAAGGTACTTTGTGTCTCCAGAAGACTTATTTTTATAAACTGTACATTTTAGTTTTCAATCTTCATGTATCTTTGATATCTGATTGACACTTTCAGGACACACTAATCCTTTCTACTCAAGGAAGCTCTCACAGCTCTTGCAATCAGCTTCATAGAGCTCTTCTCGGCCTGTTTTTATGATGGGGATGAGGTCTATGACTGAAGAGCTGAAAGGAGTTGAGGTCTAGTGAGTGGCAGGACAGGCTTTCATAGCGACAGAGCTTGATTCTCGTATAGACCTGTTCACAAAATTCAGATCTGTTGACCCTGAGTCTGTCCTTACACCAGTCTTGAGTCTATTAGTCTGCTATCCTCAGCTGAGTTGCAAGACTATAAAGAAAGAACAATCAAGATGAGAATTGGCCCTGAAGCCTCAATTCATACACTTTGGAATCGGACAGAAATGAAAGCTTGCATACTTTTAATACAGGTTATCTAAGTAGTTTTCTGCAAAGGGTGAGAAAAAAGGGGAGGGTTCAAAGGACAGTGGATTTCAGAACCAGATTTCCTATAAAACTTCATGTTTGCTGAGGTAGACAGAGTTGAAGTGGGTGAAAATGAATGAGATTGATGTAAAAACAGTAGTAAGTGCTCGGTAGATTGTCCTACATTGTAAATGACAGTCTAGATCAATTCGATTTGTATTTCAGATTGTCTACCTCAAGGTATTTCCTCTTTGTTTTAAAAAGTAAACAAAATCAAATTACTCCAATTTCACATATGTCCTGAGATGATGTTCAGTGTTAAAAGAAATGGATATTTCTCTCATAAACCTATATGAAGTGTGAGACCTAGCACAGGTATGTATCTCTCTCTCCTTATATGTCTCCTTTCCAGATTCGTTCTCTGTCTCTTAAACTCTCTTCTGAATTTGTTTGGTTGAAAAAAGAAAGGATTCACAGTGGGCTCATGGCTGCAGTGATCTGTTGAGTGCTTTATCTTTAGTACTTGCCAAATCTTTGTTGGTAGGCTTGCCTCCTCTGGGTATGAGTAATGAGGAGACATCTACAACTCATTCAGGGAAAAAAGAGGGATTGCTGTATTCAGACTTAAGAGGGACATTCTACAAAAGTTGTCTTATTCACTAAATGGTGAAAGCAAATATATGGATTGCATCTCGGTTTTGTGTTTTGAGCTACAAATCAAGGCACAGTCACGCACAAAAGTGTAGGTTGTCCTGTAATGATACTGGTAACTCTAGCTTATTTTCCTTGGAGCTTACCAAAAGGTTGCATGCAGCAGAGCCACCAGGTAGGACCCATTTTAGACACTATCAATATCCTTCTATTGTAATATTATTCAAGCTTGTGGAGTTCACTCCTGTTAGAGGAGGTCACAATGAGGAAGAAATGTGGCTTGTACTGATGGATGAACTAGAAGAGTTAAACTCAGGCTAAGCTATCTAAATACTTTCTCAAACTTAAAATGTATCTGCTGTGGAACACAAGCTGCTGTGATCTGAATTTCCTCGTCAATGCTGCTGATGGATTTGTAACTTCAGTCAGTAAGAGTACATACAATAACTATTTCTTTTAGTTTTCAGTAACTTGTTGGGTGCCAGCTTGGATGTTTGCTCAAAGACTAAACTTCTACCTTTAAATCAGAAAATGCAAATCTAGTACTGAATTATTTTAAGTTCAACAAAACTCCAGTATTTACTGTCTGTTACAGAGGGACAGATAAGACCATTTTGTGGGCATCTCTCCATTAGTGCAGGTTGAAATCTGAAGAGGGTAATTGCCGAAGACTTCAATTAATCTTCACATAGAGGCAAATATGAAGCATGAGGGGATTCATGTGACAGTAAGTATACAGATAATGAGACAGATTTAGGAACAAACCTGAAAATAACAGGAGAATGCATAGAGAGATCTTCAGTGTAATAGGGGAGCAAGACTTTGTGTATTGGATGTTGACAATAAACGTTTATTGGAGGATGCAGACAGATAGAGGACTGGATTCACAAAGGAAAGATTCATTTGGCTTTCTGCAGAAGGAAACTGAACCTGTGTAGCCGTAAGCAGTGCAAGGGTTAAAGGGCTCTGCATAGAAGGTGCACTAAAAAGGAAGAGGATCACACAGAGCAGCTGTGCTGTAAGTTGAGGTAGTGATGTGACTGTAGGTCAGGAACAGGAGTCCAGAGCAGCTACTCAGGGTGGGATTTTGCTCAGCAATGCTGAGGGAACAACTAGATTGAGCCAGCATCCTACCTGCAATTTGAGGAATAACTAGGCACAACTATGAAAACAGGGATATTGCACCCTTCTATCTCTGTACCAGTCTCTGAAACAGGTTTCTGCAGTGATGGATAGAAAAATGAATGAAAACTCTTGCAAAGCAAAGGTAATGGGTCACATTGTGCTGTGAAAGTAGTTTGTGTTCCCATTAAACAGCTAAATCCACTTCCTGGAAGCCTCTTGCTCTGCAGACTGAGAGCAAAGTGAAGCTTGGAGATACTCATGCAGAAGATTGCTTTTCAACAGAGAACTCTTTCAAAATTTCCCACCAGGCGTCAGCAGCTCTTTAAGCCATGCTGTCTATTTTGAGTTTTATTTAGATTAACAAATTCCACACCCTCGCATACAAAAGCAGAATAGAGTGAAAACACAAGCTGCCCTAACAGAGCAATATCCAACAAACATTATGCTACTCAGAAATATTTGCTGTACAATCCTCCCCACAAAAGGGACTTGTTCAGCCAAAAGATGTCAGATAGCATCTTGCTAAAAGCAATGGTGCCAGTGGAGCTTGCTTCCAAGTTCATGCAGCTGATTTTTTTTCTTCCCTCCACTTGCTTTATGCTAAGAATATCAGCTACTTTTTTTTCCTCTGAACTTGGAGAAACGATAGGTGGACTTCATGCAGGACTGTATCTGCTAAGGAAATAGGCTCCTGTGAAAACAGATGTTATACCATGCAGTAGAAGTGCTGATCTTTAAGAGACGTATTCTGTTCCACAGGTTGGCTTATAAATACGTGTTGCTGCACTTGCTCATCTTCTATCTATTAGGCCTTCAGAAGCTAACAGAGTTTTTAGATGTGCTGTGTGGCAGTGATCCACTTCTGTTAGATTTGGGCAGTTTATGTACCAAATTTCCAATGATTTTTGAGGGCTTTCAACTGTGAGGACATACTTCATGTGTTAAGACAAAGGCAGTTTCCTCTATTTTTATAGTAAGCCTCTTTTGTCAAAGTTTTGTATATGAGTCAAAAATTGAGTAGGTTGGATTGATTTTATTTTTACATTAAAACTTGGAAAAGACGGAAGAGAAAAGGAAGAAAGGAAGGCCTTTTTTGCTGTTTGACTACTTTTAGGTAGATCAACTTTGATTTTAGCGCTAGTGCTAAACTTGTGCTAATGACAAGGGAAGCAATCCCTCTAGTGAACTACCTGCATGACAAGTCCAGTGCTATTTCTTTCATTTACAGAGAAATATTTGTGTAAGAAGCTGCCATGCAGCATTTTAAGTGGGGAGGACCCAGAGGTGCTTATGCAGGTATTATCAAGCTAAGCATTTCAATCCACTTATTGAAATACTCATTGTTTGTATCTGGAGATGGGTGAAATAATAAATATTGAGCAAAGAAACCTCAACTAGATCCAAACCATTTTATTAAAGGAGAGATTTTTTTCTATAAGTTATGTTCTTTTAGCTCTTGCCAACTTTCTTAATAATTAAAGCACATACCTACCTATCTGCTGACCACTGCAGTGTTCTGCAAGGTGTTTAGTGATGAGAAAGGTGGATTTGAATGATAGGTCTTTGCCTTGTTTCTCAGATCTTCAGACAATGTTTAGTGGAAGTTTAATTAAAGTTTTTTTTTCCTAAGAATATGTTGTTTAAGAGGTGATTTAAAGAGCACTATCCTTAGCCAAAAACTCGGGTGTTTGTGGAACTGCAATAATTGAGATGATGGGGGAAAACACAGCCAAATTAATTCTTGGTATGCTCTCTGTAGGAGGAACAATCTCATTCTAACCTTAAACATGATTTTCATAACTGTCTATACTGTAATGATCCTGGCACAGCCAGAAGAATCACTTCTGAAATTCTGTGATCTGATTTGATATATTAATTTGTAAGGATAGGGGAAACAAAGACATGATTGACTTGGTTTTGCAGTGAATCTAGGAACATTCTCCCTCCAACCTGAAGAGGAAAAAAGCATTAGAGGCTCATACTTCCAAGTTGTATGCAGTTACTTCCTCAGAAAGCACAAGCCAGTCTCACAAGGAAAATGCTATATGCAGCACCCAGTGTGTCAGGCAGAAATGAATGGGGGCATGGACAGTATGTGGGTGTCAGACCAGTGAGTTCTCACTGTGTGTGTGAGGACTACTGGAGTAGTTAGTCTGCATTACCTTTTCTTGGTTTCTGCTGTCATTTAGCAATGTGTCTTAGATTAATATCCCGCCACGAGCTCGAGTGTAAGATTATCTCATAAGTTTAGAAATAACTTTTGTTCCCAAGAAGATTATGCGCTAACCTAGCAACACTTACCCCTTTATCTGAGGCTTCTGGAGAGATGGACAAGCTCTGTTCCTGCAAAAACACCAATGATTTAAAATGTGCTTATTAGAAGTGCTGAAACCCGTTTTAGCTGGAATATATTTAAAGGCAAGACCTGAGTCTCTCCTGTGTGTACCCTCATGACAGCATCTTGGAGCTTTTTCCACTACAGGCTTCTAGTGAGCTTAAGGGTGGATCCTCTGTTCCTTCTTACTGTTCCCAGCTTCTATCAATAGCATCACATCTTGAATTTAGGTGGTTTGGGTTTTGGCAAGGATGGCTTTTTTACTAGTTTCAACCTCATTGTTTCGGGGCAAATCTGTTACCAGAACTGCCAGTTTTGATCTGTGTACCAATAGTTTCGTGTCGCTTGCCAGACGGTGTGGCACAGGGGTTTCTAAAAGCTTTTTGTTGCTGGAGGATTGTTTCAAATTAGCTTCAGTCTCATAAAAGTACAATGTAATGTTATTTTCTGTTGTAAGCAAAATGGTAATCAATTAATTGTTGAATAAATAAAATTGGATGGTTTGCTTGTTCTAGACTTTCAGTGGAGCTTTGACTCCACAAATGTTTCAGTGCTGTAAGTCGTCATTTCCTTGTGGTTTTAAGGCCAAATGCACTACAGGCAGATTGGAGAGGAGCATGCGTAGAGCACTAATGCGTTTGTTTGTGTATGTCTGTATTGTCCTTGAAAATAAAACTATGTAATTTTGCCTCACTTAAAAAAAAGCTATGGGACAGTTACTGGAAACTGGCTAATGCTGTGAAACTCAGATTCATAATGAGACAAGTAACTCCAGAGTTAATTAGTGCTTCAATCTAAAGATTTATTTTAGCTCATTGTAGATACTCAAGCTGTTGGCGAGATGCAGGGAGCAGATTTGGTTGGAATATAGCATTCCTTTCCTTGGCATTTTTGAAGCCATGAAGGATTTGGGTTTTTTAAATATCAATGAATATTTCTAGAAGGTTATGAAATACTGCAATTCAGGAATCTTAATATAGGTTTTCATGGGATACATGATCAAAATATTCTTCATTAAAAATAGACACCTTTATAAAGGGCAGGAGGGAGAACCCTCTCTATCAGAAGGGAAGTTAAGAGGCCTTTTGTGTTTTCTCGTTCTGTGCACTAGGATGTACACGATGTCGTGCAGGAGGATTAGCAAGTGTGCGAATTTTACTGGAACAGTAGCACTTTGCATTGATATGAAGTGGATGTAAACAACTGAAGAACACAGAGGGCAAATGCAGAGAGAAACATCCAACGTAAAGGCTCCAGAGAGCAGAAGGAAGCCGATTAATCTTCTGCTATCTTACTTCATATTAGTAGTTTTTCTTATCACACACATTTATAATCCATACTCCATGTATTTCAATTGCAGCTAACTTGTACTTTCTAAATGCCAAACCCATGAAAGCTACCTTGCTGCTGTCTGTTTAAAATCAACTTAAACTGACACTGTAATTTACACCACTGTTTGTCACTATTTAATTTTCTCTGGCACTCCTATTAGTTATACCTGTTCACATCTGTTCTGAATTTATCCCTTTCAATTTAATTTACTATTACTTTTCAATGCATAAAAATCTGAACCAGTAACAAATTGTCCAGGTAATAAGTCCTGTCCTCTGGCAAGCCTATAGCCAAGAATTTGTTGACATTTCCATTATATATCCTGGGGTGCGGGTGTAGATGGAAAGGAAGTAGTTTAATACACTGACAACCAAAAAATCCAAGTGCAAGGAAGGTTAAGACCAGGATAAGAACTAGACGAGTTTCTGAAGAAAATCAATGATGTTCTTAAGGGTATGGTAATAATTAAAATATTACATTAATGCAAACTGAAAATACTTTCAGGAAGAAAAGGATATACGGTGTTCTAGATGGTCAGGATCTGCTCCATAAGCTCAACTGAGGAGGGTGTAATGCACCTGTTCAATTGAGAGTTGGGAAGCAATTCTGAAAGGGACATTTTTGAGTGCAAGGAAGGAAAAACAATAGAACTGAGATGTGCCCCTAAAAGAAAATTCATGTCTGACTTCCCATGAGACAACCAATCTGAACTGAAATTTTGGAGAAATAATAAGAGTAAAAAGCTGAAGGAACAGAACCCCTCGTGGCTGGTGAACTGCTTGGGGCAGAGGGGTACGGAATTACTTTGGATTTTTGCTCATGGTCATTCGCAATCCCATTTGTTTTCTGGGAACTCGTATGTCCTGCAGGACTGCAAGAATTTTCAGCCTTTAATGTATTTTTCAGAATAGCTGTATCCACTGCATGATAATAAATGTCATCTGTACCTGTTGGTGTCTCTAAGCTCCCTTTGGTCACTTTAGCGTAGGGCCTCCTCCCGTGGTTGTGCTGCACAGGGAAAACCTGAGCTCAACACATGGAAGACCATCAGCTTGCTTAGGAATTTCTGGGGCAACAGCTTTTAACTTAGATTTTGGGTCTGGAATGTGCAAATAAAGCTCGAGGGTCATCTGGAGGCAAGGTCTCCATGCAGTAGCTTGCAGGTCTGCGCATTGTCATTAGGGAATGAGACGGAAGATCCCGGTGCAGGATGGGTGTACTTTGGTGGGTGGAAGAATTAAATGGTAATGTCTGATAGCTGAATAGGATTTGAGGGTGCAAAAGCGCTCTTGGAAAACCACCTGCTGACTCTGCCTGAGCAGAGTACACTGGATTATTCATTCTGTGGGAAGGTGAAAGTCTTTGCTTTTGAAATTGTGCCTTAGTGAATAATCTGGAACATTATGAAAACAGTGAATTCATCTGTTCATGAATAGTGTGGATATTTTTGCTTTTGTGCCATACCCATCTACAGCAATATTTTTTGTATTAAATACTATGAATCCACTTCACCTGTCAGCACTATTCAAAACACAAAATGCTGCATGAATAGGAAGGATGTTCTGGGATCTCTCATATGATTACTGTTGCTAGGAAAACCACTTCCTGATATCTTTGTGCTCAGTGTCTGCGTCTCTCTTTGTGTACAGCCTTCAGTGACAGGCAAATTCATATCAAGGCATAGGGAAGAAATAGGAAAAGTTTAGAGATGTTTAAAGAGCACTGCTTAAAGTTAAAAGGCGGATGTCATTGCAAATAATAGTTAAGAGTTCTGATTTCTTTCCTATGTGGGATTATTGGTATTAAATTGGAGAGAATTGGAGTGCTGGTTATGCTGTGACTGTGAATCTGATGGAGACTTCGGCTGCATTAAAGCTGAAAATTGTTAGGACCTCCAAAATGCAGTTAATGTATTTTGTATTGTAACAGCAAAGAGGATTATACTGAAGGGTCACAAACACTGACTCTTCATCCCCTATTTGTCTGGTTTGGGGTTTTACTTATTTTGATTTTTTTTTTAAGGCAAATTTCTGAGAGTTAAGTGTTTATATTAGCCACGGGGGATTTATAGATTTGTATTTAATTTTTTTTAGTATGCATTTGCAGGCACAAGAATCGTTGTACTTAATCTGCTGTGATAGAATGTGTCAAATGCTAACAACTATCAGATAATATGAAGAACTAATACTCTGAAAGGCATGGTGTGACCAGAAACACAGACTTAAATTAGAGATGATGTTGAGGTGTTTCCTCAGGATAGCATTGCCTTGGCTACTTGAAGCCCACCCTTTAAGTTGTGCTCTTATGCGATGGATCCTAAATTAGCTTTGCACTCATTAAAGAGTAAAACTGGCACAAAAAGCTAGTGTCAGATAGGAAGACAGTGTTCCCTGAGTTGCTGCTATCACCACTCTATTTACATTTGCTGCTGCCTGACCAGATTCCCACACCGGTGCGGTGGTGTGGGTATAGTGTTCCCTAGTGCTAGATTTTGGGACTTCTTAGGGTAGAACTGCAGTGTCTGAGTTGAGATATAATAAACTTATAGGCTTATGTTTCTGAAGGAGTTTGGGAGAGCTATAGTTAATGCCTGTAACTGGCTAAAAAAAAGAAAATCTTAAGCCCTCTGTATTTTTATACAGACCTTTTCCTTCATTTACTTGATATTTCGTTCCCCCATCCTGTCAGGTTTTTTTTCTTAATGAACATGAACATTTCATAGAAAGGAGTCTTCCAAGGAGGGTTTCTGTTGGAACAGAATAGCTATGTAGGTGTAGGGCAGCAGATAGGCAGGAAAACTGTGGATGGACCTCTAACATGTTTCACCAGAGTAACACCTACAGGTTGGCTATTTCTAATGATGTGAGAAGCTCACCTTTCAGGCCAATCTATGGAGCTAAGCCTTCTCAGGTCCAGCTGTAGAGATTTGGAGGTTTTATCTGAAACACCTCTGCCTTTGCCTCTAGAAGGCTGTTGTACAAAGCTGGTGTGCTGAGTAAAACAGTCTCCATCACATGCTTTTGCCCAGATGTTAGCACTGATTGTTTCCTATTGATGGTAAATTTTACTGAGCTGTGCTGAATTTATCAGTTCTGCCAGCTGAATAAGATGATGCAGCTGTACAGGACAGATTTGGCTACTTGATGGGAAGATTAGTTTTTATCTCTTGTACTTGGCTGGAACAAGTCTGAATGTACCATCGCCTCCCAAACGGGATCTGTAGTTCTGCCGCCTGCACTAAGGAGAACAATGGTTCCCACTGGATGCTCTGTCCTATTTTTTCCACTCTCTAGCTGCAACATCCTTTTAATAAACCAGCTCCCAGCCAAGTACAGTCGTTCCCCAACACATTCTAATTCTTTAAAATAGCAGAAAATTTATTCTGTTCTCCTGGGTCTGTAAGTCCACATTTTAAAATTCGAAGGGAGTAAGCACAGTATCCTTTACTGAGATATAGCCAAAAAAAGGATATGTTATTTTTTCTAAATGGAACTTGCTTAATAGTTTTAATGATAATACAAAAAAAAAATAGTAGTTATTAAAAAAGGGAAAAGTTTGTGGACAGTAACTATGGATGAAACAGATTTTCTGACTTTCCACATAAGTGTTTCACTTTTCTTCTCCTTTTACTTAATCGTTGTTTATATTTATTTGTTTTACAGTCTAGTGGACCAGGAGGATAAATTCCTTTTGTGTTTAGTGCTATAGAAGAAACATGTTAAAGCATAACTCCTGATTTATTTATAGTGTAGTGAAGACAAAGCAGAAAACAGCCGTGTTGGCATTACAGTTGGGGAAATGAGGACCAGTGGCAATAGGCGACAAACCTGGGGCTGCAGGAGGAGTCGGTGTCAGAGGCTTACATTAGACCTTGGATTTTTATGCCATAGCTCTGTCTGTGGGCTTTGTGGGTTTTTTGACTTCTCTGCCTTCCTTTCACTGCCACTTTCTTTGTTCATCTTTTGTTCAATTTGTCCATTTTTCTTTGTCTTCTTCAGGGTGCCAGAAAAGAACTAAAACTCTATCAAATAATATAACTAGTTTCCCTAGGATGGCCTAATGAATATGTGATGAAATCATTTAAGTAGACATTTAGTCTCCTAGAATTTCACAGTCTGAATGACTAAATTCCTTCCCTCCTTTCCTCCTGTGTGCATGAGTCCAAAACTTTTAAATCATTGTGGTAAACTTACCCCCACCCACCTATTGCTTTTGCTCCCACTTTTCCTTTTTTCTGCTAATGAGTCATGATATGTAATTACCTTCTGTCTTTTCTGCATTTAGTGAACATGCCAGTGCAGAATGATTCAAGAAAATAAAAAAATGCTTTAAAAAAAAAAATGAGGAAACAAGCAGGCATCCAGGACTGCTTTGGCTCCCACTCACCGTTCTTGCTCTTGCCAAGTGTAATGAATATTGCTTTTTCTCTATGGCATTCTGAAGAGGATTAAGTAAACTTATGTCTACATTAGTACATTTTAATGAATGTTTGTGTGTTAGAATGGTTTCTTTTTCCGTGGGCCATCAAGCTTTACTGGACACTTCCAAAGGTGGTGAAATTCAAATGATCTGATCACTTCCTGAAGCACTTTGTCTTGGAATTTATTATTCAGCCTTGCAACGTGTGCGAGAACGAGGGGTGCAAAAAGTGCCTTGTGAAATAACGGAGGGTGCAGCATAAGGTAGGAAGGGCTTGATGGTGGGTTGTGGCATGTTTTTGTCATGGGGCCTCTCTGCAAGTGCTGATTTAACTTCTGGGAAAATGGGACTTAGACCTCCCTAAACATCAATCTGAAAAGTACAAGTGGACATCAAAGCTAAGGCACCTCTAAAGTGTTCTACTTGCCAGATCTCTCCATTTATGAAGTGCTTTTGTGGCACGTAGCAGTGGTGGTGAGTCCTGGAGAGATGTTTAAGGCTGATTATTAAGTAGGGAGAGCCAGAAGTTCATTGTCACTTTAGGAACTGGTTTTTAAGGATGGTTTCTTCTTACTGATATGGGGGAGAATGTAAAAGCCAGCTCTCTCAGCCACTGAATAATAAATGATTGAATAGCACAAATTCAATAGGGCTTTTTCTGTGACTAAAATGGCAAAGAAAATAACCGTTTCTTTGGGATAACTCATCCATTCATGGATAGCTTCTTTTGGTAAATAAGTATCTTGCCACCTGCAACTCTGCTCCTAAAGCTGTTGCGTCATTTGCAGTATTTTCTGATGGCTACTGAAATGAGTTTTAAGATTGTTGTTTAATGTAAACAAAAAGAAAAAATAAAAAACTTGCATCAGAGATATCAGCATTTCTCCTCTCTGCATGTTTCCCCTGAATATGGAGTTGGCAAACTCTCAAATCACTTTATCATGTTTGAACTTGGAAAAATGTATGATAATACCAGCTGAGCTAATATTTAAAGAGCTCTTCACTTCAGAGTTTTATTGTCTCTTTCTCAGTTCTTGTAAAATCTTCTGACAGATGCAGTGGTGAGGCTGTGAATGGCTCAGGCAAATGAAAGGGGAGGCAAAAAGATGTTTGCACCTGGATCAGCTGGGTCTGAAACAGCCCCTTCAGGACTTCTCGGAGATAAATTTCTTGCGGTAGTGTTGGACTGCTTAGTTGCCAAGTCTCAAGCAGGTTACTATGTACTCTGCTTTTCCCTGCTAAGTTCTCCTCCTCTGCAGGATCCTTTATCTACAGAAATCCGGATTTCCCTCTAGAAACCTGGTTGCTGTGTTCAGGCACCCATGGGTCACAACCACGGGTGTGAGTTTGCAGTGTCTGATTTGGATGACGAGATCCAAACTGCACAGATAAGATGATAAATTCAGAGAGCTTTATTTGTTTTTTTCCCCAGTGTATCCCCCTCCACCCCAGTGCTTTGGGGTTTTTAGTGTGTACCATGGTGGTAACTTCATCTAGCTGCAGGTTTCTGACAGGCTCGAGGAAAGGTGGGAAATTGCACTTTGATGTTAAATGGATGTGCACCAGGAGAGGGGTTATCAGCACATTAGTGACATTTTATTTTAGCCTGTTATTTACAGCTTCCTTACTGGCCTTGTATGTGTTGAATTGATAGTAGGAAAAAATGGTGAGAAAGAATAAATCTGAGGATCTTTGGAGGTCCTTGGGGGCCTTAGACATTTAAGGCTTGCTTTGAAAATGCTCTAAGGCTCACACGGTGTGGGTAGCCAGTGTTGACTCGTGCCTTTTCTGGACTTTTACCTGTTTTTACCCTATTTGCCACCACACCAGACAATCAAATCGGACTTTGGCAGGTGATCTCTAGAGGCATTTCTCCAAAACGCTTAAAGGTTAATATATCCTCAAAGTCAAGTGAGCCAGAGAGATAAGGAGGCTTTGGCTTTCCTTCATCTGTGGTCTGACACTGAGAAGCGCTGGGTGTTATCTCCCTCAGCACCCTAAGTAATGAGCGCTTTGGCATGGCTTTAAGATCCGTGACCCTTCTAAGATCCAAGCTGTAGGGTTGATATTTCTAGGTCTGAAGTCAACATTTGCCTATGGGTTGGCTTGGCCATCTGTAGGTGAAGTTCTCCTTGCAACTATTCTGTACTTCAATCCCAACTTGTGGGAGTGAAGCTCTGGCAACCTTAAGTGTATAATTTCCTTCCTATTACATTATTTCTTTCAGTACAGGAGGTACCCAGTGTTTGTCATTTAGGAGTGTCATATCATTACATTGCATATTGCAGTGTAATGATGTGAAATGATTAAATGACAAAATGCCAGTTCACTGCCAAAAATCTTAAGTAGCATACTTTTATTTGCAGATGGGAAAGCTATTATTAATTTCTGTATGGGCTTTGCCAGATGAAATAACATAAGCGGACTGAAAAGGGAGGTGGGTTTAATCCTTTTTTTAATTTGAACATGAGTAGTAGGAGTGATAGCCACCTCTAATCCTCACTTCGGAGCATATGTCCGGTGCTGGTGGTATACGGCCACACATTGGCCTAGTCTGCTGTCAAATAATGATAGCAGGTATCAAAAGAAGAACAGGCTGGCATTTATTGAAGGGGAAGTACTCAGCTTCAAAGCATGCTGCATTAAGCAGTGAAGCTGTTTGGTTTAGTATTGTTTCTTAGTAGTCAAAAATGCTTATTTCTAGATTAAAGGTAACTTAAGTATGGCATCAAAATTAAATGATTGTGCCTTTGCTATTGAAAAAGGGTGATGAGACCAAAGACAGCATGGATATGTGGAGCAGATGTCTAGAATCTGAAGTGGAAAATAAAATCTGGAGGACTTAATTGAGCTCAAGCCAGGATGAATGGGAAATCTCCATCCTAAAGTGCTGAAATAATAACCAACATAGGAAACTGCAAGTCTAGCAGCAAGGGATTTTATCTAACAATTTTGGAGCTGCCAGGCTAGAAAACATAGCCCCCTCTTTATAAGAAGGGAATAGCTGCTGTTGGCCCCATCTGTCCATTGGTCTGACCTCAATGGCACATGAGGCCTTGGAACAAGTAGAAAAGAGAGAACAAAGAGGTAGTTAAAGGTAAAACTGGAGAAAATGCAGCTGAGACTACCAAAGGTAAACTAGACGACTATCCGGTGCCATTAAGGTTCTCTTGAGACATCCTGAAATACTTGTTAGCACTAATCTAAAAGATGAATTCAAACATCAAGATATGGAGAGTGTGCCAGCTTTTAGGATGACTGACAAAATAGACTATTGTATTAGAACTGTGTGAGACCAAGGCTGAGAGGGAATTTGACTGCTTTTTCAATTCAGTGAATGAGCAGAAGGGAGGTGGAAAAGTAAGATATTGTAGGCATTAGGACAGACGAGGGCAGAGAGACCAGGGAAAAGTTCAAAGAGAAATGTTTGGGGTTTTTTTTGAAAAATGAATTTGCATAAAGAAAGATGGATTCCTATCTTGTAAGGAGAGTTTTTTGCTACTACTTATGTGCATCTTTGTAGGAAGTAATGTGAAATACCATTGCGTATGAAAATAATACTTGAAGTCAAAGAAGTGAGACCTGCAACTGGTTTATTGGAAAGTTCTACTGGATCTCAAAAGATCATCTAGCTTGTTTTCTAATGCAAAGACAGGTAAACCTGAAATACTCATGTGTCTGGCTCTGAGCTTTTTGGGGGATTATTTGGGTGTTATCTCTGGGTAACATCACTGTGATATTACTCCAGGTTAAGCTCAAGCTATGAGTCCCTTGGCTGAAGTATCAGTGGATGAACGGATAGTCACTGGGGGAGAAATACGCTTCTCTCCTTGGGCCACAAAACCCTGTCTTGGTTGCAAAGGCGCATCTTAGACTAGTTTCTGTTCTGGCTTTTACCTGAGGGGAAGGTTGCTGGGAGATAGATAGGTTAAAGCTGACACGATGACACTGTTTGTGTGCCTTACAGCTACACATATGTTTGTGCTTTGCTGGATTGGGGCCTTAGCCAACAAGTCATGTATAGTGCTTTTCATGATATAGATAAGCTGATGCCGGCTCTTATAAATTAAAACTTAAATGCGAACTGTTTCTGGCTGGTTCTACACTAAAATATTGGTTGTTTTTGTTATATTTTGCAGCCTTAATTTGCTTTTTTTTTCTTAATGTAATACGTGCTCAAGTAAAAGGGGGAAAAAAAAACAGGCCAAATGGTTTGTGTTTATATTTTCTGTGTCCTTGACACATTGGAAGCCACTTGTCTGTTATAAAAAGCAAGGTAACAGAAACCATCCCCAAACAATAATAATTTTATAGATTTATAAACAATAGTAGCATGTTTGCCAAGATGGCAAGTAACTGTTTGGACCTGTCTTTTTACCCTGACATTTTTTTTGAAGAGAAGAAAACACAAGAGACAAGTTTCCACTTCTAGCACATTGGCAGAAATACAGAAAACACATTCTTAATGTGATGGGACTCATAAATGGACAACTATTCAACTAATAAAACTGTCAAAAGCACTCATCGTATATGCGGCTAAAAGGTTAGACGTTTGAAAGGCATTGCCATGCTAAATATACTGCTTTATGTATGGAATGACTTCCCATTAATTTATTTACCTAACAGATGAATTGCAGTGCATATGTTGCACTTGATTTTTAGTTGCCTGTCTGTAGGTTTTAAACATCAGAAAAAAACCTTAGTACTGAGTTTTTTTCTGAAAAAGAACACCACCACCACCTTGGAAAAAACTATGAAACAAAAAAACAAAAAAAAAGAAAAAAAAAAAACAAAAAAAACAAAAAAAAACCAAACACAGAATGAAGAAACCCCGACCAACCACCTTAACTACATTATACGGCATATTCCAAATTTTGAGTCCCTTCTCCTGTAGGTCTGCAGTGCAGCAAGTATTCTCTGAAGCCCATATTCCTTCCTAGATCCTGATCTTATCCATGCAGTTGTGAAACATTAGATCTCTAATACTTATTTACCTTCATAAAGGAGACCTATAAAGGGTTCATGAGGATACCTGATGCTGCAGTGCTGGTTCCTAGGCATGCTGGATGCAGAACCTCCGGCTGCAGTGGGGAAGATCTGTTTGCCCACCCCATCCTTGGTACCCAGGAGCTGCAGCCTGTGCTTCTGCACCTTCTATCTCATTCAACCCGGTTTGGTGACATTGCATGGGAATACTTTCATCTCTGAAAGGATAAAGCTGCTGCTAATTTCAGTGAAGTGATCTAGCACTGAGCTGAGAATATGTTCAGGGATTTGCTTCTCCTAAGTGCCTGCCACTATCAGTTCGCTTTCAATCATACAGGAATAGAAAGTGTTCAATAACTTAAAGAATCAAAGTATGAAGGATGAGAGAGAACCATTAATTTCTCTTGCCTCTTTTTGGTAGAAATGAATGACACTGACTTACAGAAAATGGGCCATATCCATCCCTGCCATAATTCTGTGAGTTCTAGTGGCTGTACAGCAGAAGCCAAGTCCCTGCCATTAAGGACAAGCAATAATAAATGGCTTAACTATGGTTAGCCTTGCTTTCCTTCCCAATAGTGAAAAATCAGTGTGACACGTTTTACAGTCTTATTCCTTGCCCTGTGGAGTTTTACAGTGAAATAGTCTATTCCTATCACCTTCTGCATGTTGTGACCAGTAGACTGTTATGATGAGGAGGAAAAAGCAGATTAAATACCAAATTTTAAGACAACAAATCTTTCTTCCAAACAGCCTAGGAAAAAATGACGTTTTATTCTGTACAATCCTACCCTTATCCAGCTAAATAACAGCAACCATTTTCATCAATAGTTAAATGCAATTATAGCTGTATAACTGACTTCTCCTGTGATGAAAGCAAAGAGATATTTTATATTGAGTTAGACTTGGTTCTTGTTTGAATTTCATTCCAGGGCTTTTGTGACAGACTTTAAAGAAAATAAATTTGTATCTTAAGAGAGGATGTGTTAACAGCCTAGTTAATTAACTGCATTACTATCATTTGGAAAAGGCTAACCTATGTAATGCTGTTTTGCATACTCAATTTTGGCTGTAAAATAAGTGTAAAACTCATTTTACTTGGAGCTTATGTCACCTGAGCAATTATTCACTTCCTAATGATATTGAAGTACTCTTTAGGTTGGGCTATAGATGAACCCAAATAACAGATTTATAAGTTTTGCTGCTACTTCATGGCCTTAAAGTAGAAGAATTAATTTTTGGTGGATTTTTTTGGTATTAATGTCTTAATACCAAACATAATAGGGAAACAGTATCTTGGAAAGATGTTTTACAGAAGGATAATGTTTTTTCTTCTCTTCAATAGTGTGCGTAGGTCTAGAGTTACAATAAATGATTTTTCTCTAAGATGGATGTTTTAATTATCACTTAAGAATAACTTGAGATGATATTTTCAGTTGGCTGGTACAAGTCCTTCTGTCCTGGTTCTTTCTTTCAGTACTGATATTGTGACAGAGGACAGAGGTTGGGGTTGTCTCACAGATATAGCAGAGTCACCTTTCTTCTTGCTTGGATTTTAGTGTGAGATAGGTCATCATCTACACAAACTATGAGCTTTAGAGCACATACATACTTTGTTACTACTCTTACTACCCCTTTCCGTGTGTTTTGGTTTGGTCTAAACCTAATACTACTCTTTCCTGGTGTTTTTTAATTATTTGTTCATCTTAGGAAAAGGTAATAAATGAAAGTATATTCTGCAGAATGAGACATGTTTGAAAAAGCAAAACATTTCTGTAGCAATACCTTTGTGTGTATATGTATCTATATAGTAGTACTGGGGTGTTGATCCATTTTTTTTAAACGCTTATTTATGAGAGTTTGAGAGTTAGCATCCCTAAAAGCAATGCTCAACTTAAAGTAATGCATTATATTTGAACACTGTATGTTTGACAATACATTTCATGCCTCATTTCCTGCCAGTCATGAGCTCTAGTAAACACAAAGAGTAAATTCACTTTTTTCATGTCAAAAAGCCCTATAGCTTGTTCCCTCTAGGATATCACTAGTTAAATAGATTTCTGTAAGGACATATTCTGTTCACACTATAATCTGTTGTGACACTAAATCTTAATCCGTCTTCAAATTTCCATTGTTTTTTTACGGAAAGATTATTTCTAAAATATTTTATATCTCACATTCATTTTCTTTGCTAAGAATTAATTGCATAAGCAGTGGGTATCTGACCACTATTAAGTCTTCTATCGTAACCCAAAATTAAGAATTTAATGTGGATTATTCATAACATCTATCCAGTTAATTCAAAGTAATTTTTCTTTGCGCTAGGCAGAATTTACACTTCCTTGAAATGGGCTTACCTCCTCATGAGATCTTGAAAAGAAGTCAACCTGGGCTGTCCTAAAGGCTGTAGAACACCTGTGCCCCTACTCTGCTGCAGAGCTGAAGGTTTTTACACTCATATGTCACCCACAGGTTTGATCCTGTTCTTTCTTAAGTACGTGTAGTTTATGTGACTGTGTAAAGCAGGAAAATTAATTTACAGAGCTATTTGGCCCTGTGAATAGCAAACGGATGTGTGCCTCTGCTACTAATAGAAGTAGGTAGAGAATTCTGTTCTTGCAGCGTTTTATACAAACTTGTCATACAAGCAACTTACTATGGAAGTCTGGAAGAGTGGAGAATTAGACCTCATATTTTAGGGCTCTGTCTTGTTATTTTAAATTAGCTCAGCAAGGAGCTGCCTGGAAGTTTTCTGGCAGTCATAATAAGCTTTTGTGAGAAAGACTTATGATGCTGGAGTAGCTGGGTCTGTTTCATGATTCCTTCTTATTATCACAGAATCACTCAGGTTGGAGGGGACCTCCGGAGTTGTCTCGTCCAGATTCCTGCTCCAAGCAGGGTCAAGCACTGATTCAGACCAGGCGTTCTCAAGGCTCCTCTCAGGTCTTGAAAACCTCCAGGAATGGAGATGCTCTCTGGACAGCCTATTTCTCTGCTTTTCTTGGACGGAAAAAAGCTTTCATTGCATCAAGACAGAAAACCCTCTGTTCCTTTTGCTCATGCTGTGCACCTCAGCGAAGCCTGGGTCTGTCTTCTCTGCAGCCTCTTCTTTAGGTGCTGGAGAGCTGCTATTATTTAGTGCTAGTATTGATATATATCAAAATAAGATGAGGGAAACTTGCCTGACATCTCCAAGCAACTGTAGTAGATGTAGGAGAACAGAGAAAGGAGCAGGAATATTTGAAAGATGGGGAGTGGTGTATCCTGAGTATAGCTAGGACTACACATATACGTAGACTGGAACTAATGTCCGTCTTAACTTAGAGGAGTAGTCAACAACTGAGAAATAGTATCTCCTCACACCTTGGGTTACTGCTTGACAAAATGTGAACATAATTTGTTGTATTTAAGCTAACTATCTAACGTGTACACAGTTCAAAACTGAGTAAGAATTAAGTTTATTGGTAAAACAGTAGTACTAGTTTAAATGTTCAATCTCTAATATTTTGAAAGTATGTCTTTGGACTGTATGCTATTTTATGGGACTTGGAAAACCTTTAACAAATCATTTTAAAGTAGGCTGCAACGCATGGCAAAATTCTCTTGCAGATAAGAAATAACTGTAGCAGTACGCAGGTCACAGAAATCTTTGCTTAAAGCACATTGCTGATTTTTTTTTTTTAAACATAAATGCAAGCTAGGATAAAGCACATAGCTAAGCAGAAAAGGACCTCTTGGAGTCAGATATTTGTGAATAAAGTGTCGGCTCCAGAAAGGTAATACAAATGATATATAGTCGCTTTGTAGTCATTGGCTCTTTAATTGAGCGGACTGATGTGTTGCGAGCATAATGGATCTTCGGAGCAGCCTGAGAATGAGGTGCTGTTATTTTGTTTCTCAAAGGCACACATTTGAAGTGCAGGTGAATACAAACCATTTAAGAAATAATTGGTCTGACCTAGCATTGGAGTAGCCATTTTGGCAGCAGTAAAAGAGGTGTTACTCAGGTGACAGAAGACAATGAGACAGAGATATATAACACAATATTTGCTCAGTCTGAAAAAAGTCTGCCTAATAAAAAGGTGGGGGGGGACACACCTGCGAAAGAAGTCCTATCCCTTTTGCCTCTACTGTTACAGCCGCTGCAGATTCTTCTGATTCATTAGCTAAACATCAATACCTTTCCATCTTTCCTGATTGTTCTTTAAAAAGACAACCCCCAGTTTCCTTTATCATTTCTGTCCCTACTGGTAAAATCCTTGTCTATGACTTAGCCAGCTCAAACCTGGATTGCTACAGCTCCCCAGTTTTCCTTGTTTCAGCTCCTTCCTCTGCAAGTCCATCTATAAGAAGGAAAATAAATTAATTCCATGTTTTGGCTCTTCTGTGACACCTTTTCTTTCCACAAAACTACCAGTGTTTACACTAGCTGCTATAAAACTCTTTTCGCACAAAAACCCATGGGTTTCTGGGGAAAAGGGGAGTTTTTGAAGAGCACACAACTGCTATTAACATGTTAAAGTCAAAAGTCAGATCCAGGTGAATAAAGCTGGTGGAACAAAGCTGATCTATAGGAGTCAGGTACTTCTATATAGACTTCGAAAGACACTGCAGTGCTGGGCTTTAATGTGTCCTTTCTGCAGTGCTGCATGTTCAAGCTGCTTCAGGTAGGCTAAAGGCTTTTATCCCTGGTCACAGTGGTGTATTCTGGGGATTTAAAGAGGATGAAAAGTGTTCTCAGTCTCTCAAAAATCTAATGTGAATGGGGCTTATCAGGAAAGAGCATGGAACTCGGACACTTAAGCCATGTGCATTTATGAAGGAGGAAAATAATAGGAAAAAAGTCAAATATGTCTACATGTGAGTAACATTTTTCACTGTAGCGGTCACTGGCTTAACAACAGAAACGGTCACATGGAACACTGAGTGGTTCTTGGTTGCTCCTCATTAGACAATATCACTTTAAAGCTCTGACACATACAGGCGGTGCAGTGATGGGGGCAAAGGGAGTTGTTTCAGACAAGATGCAGTCAAAGCAGATACTGTCACAAAGTGGCTCTTGCTGATAGTTTTATCTGAGGTATCTTCTGACCATGTGGAAATATTTAAAAAGAGGCAATGGATTGGTTTAGAACCCCTTTAGAAGGGCTATGTAGTAATTCTACTTGGATAAATAGTGTCAGGCTTGGGCTGATACACCCAGAACATAAGCTCAAACAGAGCTCAAAACTCATGCATCATGTTTTCTTCATCTAGTCATTAATGCTCCATTGAACTCATTTGGTCAGATACAAAGTTGGTTATCAATCCTACTGGTACTTAATTCTTCCTGGATGACATTTTAAAATACAGCAGCCTTCGAGGTGTTTGTCTTATTGTGTATTTATATGGTATTTTCTGAGAAGCTTGGTGGCTAAAGCTGCCTCCATGTGGCTGGCCAAATTCAGCCTTTCTGCAAGTTCAGTGAATGATTGGGTCCTTAATATGTGAGCTTTGAGAGGAATGATCTAATAGACTGTTACAAGACTTTTTTCTTGTTTACCTGTTTGGCTGTCTCAGAGTGTGCTTCTGTCTGGTATGAAAGTGGAACATGACCTTTAGGAATATGACAGTGGATCTTCACAGAGTTGGTGTAGAATACTCTGCCACTTGAAAAACTTCAGCTCAAGTCTTTATAGCATCCTTGGGAGCAGATGTAACTGTGCTTTGACACAAGCCAGTATTTGTACAGGCAACTGGATTCTTGACTGTAGTTAAGTGGATTCATGAGACTATGTCCACTGTCAATGCATTTGGGATCAGGCTTCCATCTGGGTTTTCTACATATGTGTAAATGGGTGCATTTGAATATTTTTGACTAGTTGGCTGATGGACTTGTGTGTACATTGCTTTTGTATTGTCTGGTCATGGAAGAGATGTGATGAGTGCAGAAACTTCCACAAAATTCTCAACCCAACTGTGGTATGGCAAAAGTTTTGCTGTCATGAGGTGTGTGTATAGGAAACCTTTTCTCTTTTCTTTGAAGAACTGTACTTGCCACGCAAGAACATTAGTTAGTCCCATTTTCTCTGCTCTTGATTCTGTTAAAAGGTGCTTTGAATACTAAGCTGTCATTATTTGGATTCTTTCAATGATTTATATTAATCTAAAAGCAGCACCAAGATGTGGGATTTAAAATCCTTTCACTCACTTTTTTAGTATGCTGTAATAAAGAGTTGCTTCGTAACATGCTCAAGGTCTATTAAATAAAAGCACTGAAGAATTCCTGTTCCTTCTGAAATGGGCTTGTCAAGCTAATCTAATTTCAGTGTCTGCACATGGAAGGTGTGCTATTTTCTCCTTTCAGTGATTTCAGAAATTAATAATTAAAGTTTTCCATTTTTGCTTAATAATCAGTGCAAATTACTGCACTTTTCTTCCTTTGTGTTTTATAATATTATGGTAATTATTGCTATGTGTACCTGTGTGCATGACACACTGAAAACATTTTTTATCAAATCATTTGAGGAAACTGCTGAACCAGTACAACTTCAGATTAGGGAACTTTGTAGGTCTTATTTAATGACAAATGCTGGGATGATGCTTGTTGCCAAGATGCTGGCTTGTCAATGGCTTAATCATGGAGAAGAATCCTGATATTTCTTTATTATACTGTGGAAAATGATTGTTTACGACTGCAGGGAGCACTTCCCGTGCTTCTACAAAGAACTGGTGCTTGTTTACAGCCTGCTGCTGTTCGTGAAGGCACTCAGCATCTCTTAGGAATGCTCAGCTCTGTCCACGATTGGCCCTCCTAGGTAGGCATGATAATCAAAGGTCAGTATTTGTCTGAAGTAGGAAGTTTGCTAGTACTCACCTCTGGAAATACAGCGTGGAAGGTATATTTTTACCCCCCTGTGAGAGAATGCTTATGGATGGATGCTTTGCCTTCCCTTTTCTCCATATGCTGGGTTTGTGATACATGTACCTTTTCAAAACAAATTCTGCCTCTTTAGCAAATATCATGGTTTGCTTCCTTAATTTCTGTGGAAGGTAAGTCAGTTGTAGAAGACGGGCGGCTTAGGTATTCATGGTTGAGGGTTTTCACCTCTTTTTATTTAGGGAGGAGTGTTCCATCAGAAGGAACTAACTGACAAATTTCCTCCTCCTGTACAAAATCTGGTGGGATTAATGCTCATACTTTAGCCTTTGCTTCGGAGTACAGAGCAGGAGCCACCGTGCTGCAGAATGCTGTAGTGGGTTTTCCCACACATAAATTGTGACGAATGCTTGGTACATCAACCTTGATCTCCTTCTGAACACTGGATCTTCTTGGCTTTGGATGCTGCTGTGGGTGGTGGATGGGTGCAGAACCTTGTGGCAGCACAAGGGTGGGCTGTCAAGCACAAGATGGAGCTTTCACACAGGTTCATTGACTTGATAACCATTAAGCTCAACCACATCCAGTACCCTGTTAATTTTGCCTGCTCTGATTGGATGGTGCTTTATGTGCAGTGGTCAGGGTGAAGCAGCTCGCTGCACATGCAGTCATTTGCCACTGATTAAAGAAAACAGAATGGAAATAAAGGACAAAGTTGCACAAGTCGAACATGCAGTTAATTATGCCTCTTGTGGTGAGCACCTGTTTTGGGTAGGTGTGCAAATTCGGTAACAATGCAAAGGTAGTCATTTGTTCAGTTTGGAATGGAAGAAGGTACCTTATACCCAGCTCCCAGCAACAGTCAGTCTAAAGCTGTGCTGGAGCTGTTCTGGGGCAGCTTTCCCATGTGAATTCAAAAGCCAGAGGTGCAGTGCTGCAGAGGCCATTGCAACTAACTCGTCCCCTCTGTCGTACTGTGTGCTACTCCATGCTTGCCTACAGGCTGTGTTTAGAGCTACTTTTCAGACACCTCTCCCCTGTTAGGGGGACTGTAGCTCTGAGAAGGGCTCCATAGTAAAGTCAGAGGGTTGCACTGTGGAAGTGGATTCCCCCTTCTATAAGCTCTTTGGGAGATCAAGGTGTGTGTGCGGCTTAATTAATCCCTCTGAATTTCAGGTCTTGCCCATAGGATGGGACAACCAGGCAAGACCAAAATAATGTGTACTTTGGGAAGGAGACTTTCCCTTAATACATTTGACCAATGCCTAACCTGCAAGATTATTTCAAAATATTGTAACAGACTAATAGCAATGACTAATTACAGCCTTGAGTTTCACTTTGTCTTTTTTTTTTTTTCCCCCCAAAAGCGTGTAACTCTTCAAAAGCTTACTCTTTGTGATTATAGGCAGGCTATAAAATCCTGAAGCTGGCTACTGACATTAGACATTGCATCCTCTGCATTTTTAAAATTGCCCTGTGCTTTTCTGTAAGCTGTGCAGTTGGGGAAACCTCCGAGGAGAAGATGTATCAGCTTGGGTTGGTCAATTTGTGGTTATTGAGTGACTACGTGTAATTACTGTTTATAAACTACTAACAAAACGCACTGGAGAGCTAAGTGTGATGGCAGCTCAGGGAAGAAGAGGTGGTGTTGGGGGAAGGATGAGTCTGAGTAGGGGAACTTTCTTTGAAAATAAGTGGCACTAATATCAGCGATAGACCTGGGCTGTGATACAGCTGCCTTTTTAAATAACTTCTTATGACTATTTGGCTCAATTTCAATTGGTGATAAGTGGTGAGAATTTAGCTCATGCTGACTGAAATTATTTTCATTTATTTGGCCTTCCTGATGTCTTGACCAATTGTTGCTTTGGTAAGAGAGTTTTTTGAAAGAAAAACTTAGTTATCAGAGATGATGAATGGTGGGTGACAAACTGGCTTCTGAAATCTGATCTGCGTGGATCTGCCTGAGCTCCTGCCATTTAAGATGCTGCGATTTATTCATAAAAATAATTCTAAACAATGTTTATTCATGAAAATAATAATTGTACTTATTTTTCTAGAAAACTGATCAGAATATTTACAGGGCTCAGTATAGTGGGTTAGTGATGTGAAGCTTAAGCTGGAAATTTAGGGAAACTTATTGTAGAAAACTCCTGAAAAATTATAGTTTTGTATGAGTAAATTTAGTTAATTCTTTAGTGTTCCTCTCATCTTGCATAATACTTAAGTGACAATGTAACAGTAACAAACCATTGAGATGTTTCGTCTTCTATAGGAATACTCTCCACAAACACCCTATTTTCTAGGAAGTTTGATCCCCTTTCTCAACTTTAGAGAAAAATAAGAAAGGATTGGATGTTTGGTAGTGGGAGAGGGAATGTGGTTTTTTTTTCTAGAAACCCTAATTCTTGGAGCCAGAGTTCTAGCTTTTCAGCAGCAAGTTCTTGTCTGCTATGCTTGCACTCCTTCGTAGGACACGGTGACACAACAGGTAGGACATATTCCATTGGTCTGGATGTACGTTTGTATGCATGTACAACTCATTAAAACTCTTCAGCAGAATTACATGTTTATATTGTCAGTGTCTAGAAGCACAGATGGTCTTGCTAGAGCTCAAGACTGAGAGCCAGGTGATTTCAGTACTATTTCCAGACTCTGCCACAAACGAGACATGTAGCTCTAAGCAAATGAGTTGAACGCTGTGCTCCTGTTTTCCCGCTGGTACAGTCGATACAGTGATGAACAGTCTGATGTGCAGTGTTTTGTGACTTAATGCCTTATAAAATATTTGGAGATCTTCAGTTAGAAGTTGATGCAGAACTGGTGAGCGTTGTTAATGTAGTATAAAAACAAGGAAAGGAAATTTGTTTGTTTTCTCAAAACTGACATTTCTTCTTCAGTTGTCAGAATCTCCAAAGCAGCAGCTCTCTTGAATCAGAGGAAAAGCAGCAAGTAGGAAAATAATCTATAGGTAGAACTTCCAGGGTAGTCAGTGTTGAAATTTGCCATAAAATGGGGAAGAAACTTCCTTAGAGAATGGCCCCAATGTTTTAAGTTCATCACAATGCTTACGATACTGCACAGAGTATATGGGTTCAATATATCACCTAATTTTGGTAAAACTCTAACTATTTCTAAAGAATACCTGTATGTGTAGCGATAGACTGGAACTGCTTTGACAGAGCTCCGTTACAGTATGGTGCAGTGTCCTGGCACAAAGGTGTTTACAATCATCGACTCAGAAATTTGGGACATTTTCTTAAGGTATTTAAGAAGTTTTGTTGAGATTCAAGCTTATCTGCGCCTCTGTGTCTGTTCTATGTGTTATTAGTTATGTGTTATTAGTTCTACAAACACTCATACACAAAGAGACAAAACATACTTTCACAAAAAATCCAAATTCCTATATGCATGCTCCATAAATGAGTACTCAAAGTAGACATGGAAAACATACTGGTGTCAGACCTCCTCTCTCTCAAAAACCCAGCCTCTAACACAAACATCTGGTTTGCAAATCAGATGCAAGATCAGTTCTTATTAAATAGTTAAATATCAAGGTTTGAATTTTCATAAAAGGGCAATTTCAAACCTCGTTTGTGTGTGTAATTATTGTGCTTGTGAGAGCAACCCTGATAAATGTGCATATAAATGTCATGTTGGGATTCTAATGGGTCATTGACACGCTACCTTCCCACACTTGGGTCCATGGTCTTTGCACAGAGACAGATCCTGAGGGAATATGTAAAACGGGTGCAAAAAAGCTGGCAGAAGCTGTTTTCTTTCTTGAAGAAAAGAGCAGCAAAGCTTTGTGTACACATCGGCGCATTCTCCACATGGAGTTGCAGCTCTGGGGTCTAAAACTGAATGAGTTTATAAAATAACAGTACATACTGAACCCCGGAAACTCAAATATATACTTTTCTAAGGCTAAAGACTTGGCAAACAGACCCATAAACTTGTAGCCACTTCTACTTTCAAGACTGTTTAGAGAATACTTCTCATTCCTTTTATCATAATGAGATTTTTTTATCATCCAAATGCTGTGAAACACTTAAAATCTGAAGCCACTGCTATCAGATAATGTTCTTTAGACTCTGCCTTGAAGTATCTCCCTCATACGTTCTCAAACTTGAGAGGAACATCCTTAAAACAGTTTCTTGTCACAGTGGATTGGGCTGTGCAGATTAAAAATTGTTTATCCTGCATTATGAAAAATGAGAGGAAATACAGCCTGTAATTTGATGGTGGGATATATTGCCAATACGATGCAACGGAGGTCAGCAGCAGCAAGAATCAAAGGATTTTTGTTTGTAGATTATGAATACGTAAGAGTTAATATAGTGGGTTCTAATAAACTGAGTGTAGGGAGGAGGAGGGTGGGAATATTTAAAGGTAAATCTGCCTTGTTAAAATTTGGGGTGACATCTTGTGGGCAGGGAGGCTTAAATTATTTGTAAGTTTTGGTATTTCTTTCACCTTTCTTCACTTGCTGGCAGTGGAGGAATTGAGCACTGTGCAGCCTGTGGATCAGAGCCAGTACAGCAATTCTCATGCCTCTAAATATGATATTATTATGTGATTAAGATTAATCTTGCCAGTATTTGAATGACCTCCCTCCAAAGGCAGAGGGTGTCAGTGCCTGCGCTTTTGTGAAGAAGGAATAAATAGCTTCACAAGGTGTGGGTGGGAGGACAGCAGGTATTGGTCTCCTGCAAAAAGCAGGGTAAAATATCAGGCTGAACAAAAGTAGCAGCAGAAGGCAGGATACAGAACATGCTGACAGATATCGGTCAAGAGTCAGAACCCAAGGCTAGGACTTGAATAGACTCAGGAGAAGCAGGCAGGAGGCCAGGCGATGAATAAAAATTAGCATGCCCCATACCGCTCTCCATATTGTTGCTTGCCTGACTATTCCCCCTTCCACCTCCTCTCCTGTATTTTCTTTAACATACCAGTGGTCAAAGCAAATAATGATATTATGTTTGTAAGGGAGGCCCTTGAAAGCTATTCTGAGACTGGAGTCCAGAAAACCGTAATCTCCGTTTGATTCTTTGTTTAGTGGGGATTCAAATCCCAACTTAATTTAATCTTTTGATTTATCCTGCAGGTACTGCCTGATTATATTCCAGTGCCACCAGTAATAGAAATGCAGGGGTTTTCTTACTTTTTTATTTATTTATTTTTGCTTCTAGCACTTTGAGAACAAAAAAGGCTTAGCAAAAGTCATTATCGCTATTATCCTCTATAATGCATCACGAGTGAATTACTGCGTATCTGAGCATGTACCCCATCACTTCATATTAATAACATCTTATTGGGGTTTCACAAATCTTTGTTCTACATTTCAGCTGAAGCAGCGCAGTATGTGTAGCTTAATAGGACTGAAAACTTGCTCCGGTTGCTGTGAGTGGTCAAACTGCCACCACTGCTGCAAGATGGACAGAACTTCATGGGATAGTATCAGGGCTGGCCGGGTGGAAGGAGGAGGATGACAGTGTGTAAGACTTAAAACCTGTTCCTTCACGTTGAAAGGTGCAGATTGGAAAAGCAAAATAGCGGCAAATGTGCAATGATTTCAACAATCCCCTTCACTGAAATAACTGGGCACCTCATACTCGTTCATGTATGAAATGAATGGGGATTCCCTTACCTACCTTTAACAGCCTGGCAGCCAGGCTCTCTGTGCCTAAGCCTCCTGCTTCTAGGGAGACAGCATTTCTCTATCCTGGAGTCCTTGCAGAAGGAGCACAATAAAATCAGAAGATAATCAGACACCAGCTATTGTTGCTGTAAAAGTAACTAGCTGGCATACCACATACCACATGTGTTGCCTTGTCTTTCTGTTCCAAGGCTGGCAGTTTCCATGTGCACTTTCTCATTTGCCATGTGTTCCCTATCTGGACCTTTAAAGTCTTAAGCACTTATTTTTCCTTTAACTTTCCCAAACAAGATACAGTTCATTCATATCCTTCAAAAAGTCACTACAATTAAATTTTTAAAAATCATATTAGATCTTTAATATTCTCCTGTGGATGATAATATACCCAAGCAGACAAGAACAGCATACAAATCTAGTGGCATGCCTGACAAACATTGCGTTTGTGTTAAATCTGTTGTACAGTAAGAATTTCAAGACGGCAGTGATCAGAGGAAACCATGCAATCGGATTAATAGATAATTTAGGCTGTAATCCAAGAAAGCAGTTAAGTATATGCTTAATTTCAAGTGTGTGTAGTATTACTTGATGTCAGTGGAGGCAAAACAAGCTTAAAACTAGGCACATGCTTAAATGTGTTTTGCTGGCTTGCTGACTTAGTAAATGATCTGAACAAGTAAGGTTTTTACAGCTGGAAATACATAAAGGAGCAAAGAGCGTCCATTTTTCCTGTAATCATTAAAACAGCAATCCAGTTTGAGTTTCAAAGCATAGCATTTTGCGGGGGGGGATATAGTACTCACCAACTGCAGAGGTAAACAGCTTGCAAATTATTTATTTTACCTGCAGTGCTGGTTAAACTCAGTTCAAAATAATTAGATAACCCTGTAAAACCTGTGACTGGTGCTGTTAATTCCACATAAAAGATATTCTTTTGCAATACCTAATAAACGGATTTATCTTTTAACAAAGGCTTTAAGGGGATTAACATGCTGTACAGAAGATGCACTCTAACTTGGTTAAGATGTTTTTCCAGATCTGGACTAGATCTAAAAGAAGAAAGCTTAACTTCCTGAATGACCTTAGATTGTCACCCAGACTTCTCTGTACCAGCTCTACTAGTTAACTTGCTCCTGACGCTTTGCAGTATTTGTGGCCTTAATTGAGGGACATAACCAAACAAATTTATCATCACAGCCCATAAAAACGACAGAATTCATATGGTAGCATTCTTCATTCTCTCCAATTTGTTTCCCTGAAATCCCTGCAGCAATTTATTTGCTGAATATGCGAGTTTTCCTCCTTATGAAAATTACAAATTGTTGTCAAGGTTAACGAGTTAATATTCTCATTCAATATTTATTTTATATGGGGGGAGGGAGGAAGGAAGACGCGCGACTGTTCTTACACTTTCTTCCACGGCAAAGTCTGGTTTCTTAATCAATATGACAAGGACACTGTCCTTTGGATAATACCCTGAATCATCGGGACTAAAAAATGAGCTTTATTAATCAACAGCCCCTGATTAATTATTATAAAGTGACGCTCATACATTTCTGTACATTTTAATAATTCCTGCAGAAGGCTAACAATGTCCCCGGTGATTTGAAGGCTTTGGGGTTTGAATTTTTCTAAGCAATGTCACAATAAATAGTCCAAGGGTACTACTGCTCGCTCACTAATCCAGTCTGTTTCAATCCAGCAAATGAGTAAAACCTTCTTTTTCCTATTTCCCATCTATAATTCATCATTTGCATACAAAGTAAGAAGCAAGAATCGGCAGTCTCATCAGTTTTCAAAATATCAAGGGACAACCAGGGTGATTTATAGCAGGCTACATTATCTAGATCATATAACCAGAATATTTCTGTAAAAACAGACCTATGTAATTCCTTGATAAGGATGTCTAGCAGATAAATGTGATCAAGGTCATCGGTCTGGAGAACTTAGTGTAGACCTGAGTAGCCATTAGATCAGTCTTTGCAAAGAAATATCCTATCCTAAAACATCTAACAAACATAATCTTCAAATAGAAATTTAACGTACTAAAGAGACCTATATTTAAGGCACTCTTTTAGCCATCAAAGTATATAGCCTGTGTGTTTGCTTGCTACCAGTGAAATGCAAAATATGCTACCTGTTTCTTATGCTTTCAATGCAACTTTTGAAGATGTAACCTTGCTGAAACAGCTGCATTCTCTTAGTTATTAAAAGATACAGCCCCAAAAGATATTTAAGAAGGTGACCAGAGCATTTGTGTTTTAGTTATAAAGGGCAATGTGTTTCTGAATCACGGTGCAAGTGCTCAGATGTAGGTGTATTGCAGATTTGAAGACAAATTAGCTTTACTCTATTGAAATAATAGAAGTACTGGAAGGACCCAGCATGAAGTATTTTCCAGCACCAGTTCTGATCCATTAGTTCTTCATAGTGGGCATCTTACTGTCTGGCTTTCTCGTCCTGCCCTGCTCTCAGACAGCTCACAAGGATGCTCTTAAAGCAGTCTTGCTGCAATAAACGATATCAGACTTCCAAAGCAGTATCCTCTTGTGCTTGTGTTTTAAAATGTGTTTGTATTGGAAAAATTCTATGGCCTTTTCACAACCTTCCTGCAGTGAACCTTTTAATTACTCATCAGAATGCTCATCTATCCTAAGTCCCAGGAATTTTTCAGAGTGAGATATGGTAATCTTTGTGCAGGTAAGCTAGGGGTTATTTTGTTTTAGCTCCTCGATTTCTGCTGTAATTCCAGTATGTCACTAATGACTTCTTTTCATTTCATTAATGTGAACCACTGGAAAAATCATTGCTTTAGGATGCTCTGCAACAAGCAGTGTTCCTGCATTTTGCCCTCCAGAAATATGGGTTCTGATCACAGATAACTAAATGAGATTAGGATGTTAGCTTTCTCAAGAGATAGCAGCAGTCTAGGTCATAAAACTACCATATGGCAGTTTTGGCAGTCTTTACAGAGGTCCATGGTTTAATTATCACAAAGACAGATTCGGTTCCCCACTTGCAAATGTCTGGGTCCTCCTGTGGCAAGGACTGGCAATGCAATTAAGAGGAAAGCTGTATTGTGCTTGGCTGAAACAAGAAATGACCTTACTGTGGCCAGCGCTGTCACTTCCTAACATTTCACTCATGATTAAGTTTATCATTTCAAACAAACAACATAAAATGTCAGGTCTCTGGTCTGTTTAACAAGCAGGAGGAGGAATATGGAGAGTAGAGAAGCATAAACCCTGTCTCTGTATCGTACCAGGCCAATCTGGAAAGCTTTTCTTTTGAAAAAAAAATTAAGAAAAGTTGACAACTACATCATAAAAGAGCAGTAGTTCTACAGACAGAGTTTGCCTTTCTGGTCAAGTCTTTTAGTTGCTTACATCAAATGGTTTGGTTTTCTGTGTGTGTGTTTCTGGTCCCTTGACCTGTCTTCTTTCCCAAAGTAATGTGTTCTTACATGACTACCCCCAATTTCATACCCAGCCTCTGTGTCCTTTTTTGGTGGAGTAACCATGCTGTCACTTGTACTTCCCTGGGAGCACTACCTATTATACAGTTACTACGCAGAGGAACGAATGCCCTTCTAAGAAAAACAGCATTTCATCTTTCTTATATGGTTTTGGATTGGTAGAGATGAGTTTGCTCCAGACTGCTCCGATCAGCACAGATAAGCAGCATAAGGTTGATGCAGGTAACTTCCATGGAGACCAAGAACCGATCAAGGGCTCAAAGGGCAGTTGAACTGCTGCTTTGAACTGCCATTTCCCAAAGAAGTCCTTCGCTGTGCCTACAATGTGCCGGTGCCATAGTCGTAAGAGATGATAATTTTCCTCATCAAAGACAAAATGACTTTTAAGAGCTGTCCTCAAAGATATCAACCCCTTATTAACTACTTGTAGTGTGGGTAGAGAAATAATCTTTGAAAACTGAGTTCAAATGTTTCTCTACCATACCTGCGGTTTACTGTTTGCTTATGTGATGTTGTGTGACTGTTTTTATGGTCGCTGTTATTTTTAACTACTTATAATATTTGAGAGTTTTGAGTTGTAGTGACAACTCCATTTTCCCCATGTCTTGGCTAATTTTATGCAAACCCTCGGAGACTAAGTTCAGTTCATAGGCATATTCATGTCCAATAAAAAGTAATAGATCTGAAGCATATATAACAAATCAAAAGAATGGAATACTGTCAAACTCAAGAATTAAAAACCCAGCTGTAGAGGCCACCAAGTTTCATGAGACTATAGAAAATTATTTTTAGTATATATATAATTTTTCTATCTTTGTAATAAACAAAGCATATTGAATTCCTCCTCACTCTTGGCAAGGTTATCTGAAAACATCAGTTTTCATTATTACATCTTTAAATATTATGGGACTGCTTAAAGCTGGGATTTTAACAAGTACAACAAATTGTATGAGATGCACGATAATGTTGAGAGCATCAAACAATATGATATGCTAGTACATTTTTTCTTACCTATGTTTTCAATTAGTATGAAGGAGATGGAGTTTTAGGGCCTAGAAAAAAGAACTGTCAATTCTTTTTGGCTGTTTGTTTTCAGGGAATAAAATATGTAACATCAAAGGGCCAGAAAATGTGGAATTTTAGTTATGAACTCTACTCTTAGTTACTTGTATCTCATTGTACAAAACTTTAGGACATGTATTAAGGCTAAAATATATTAGAACGTAAGTATAAAATAGATGATTCTTAGTAGGCACTTGGTTTTGCTCACTTTCGTTTTTTCTTTCGCCAAAACACAAGTGTGACCAAAATACCAATGCAGATGCAGCTTCTATGACTGGAGAGCTTCTCTTACCTTTATTTATAATGACCCCAATTCCCTATTTACTTATGAAGTCAAGAGGCCAAAAAAATCATAAAAAATTTAGTGCATAGAGAAAATAGGATTACTGCTTTAATGTAAAATCTATGAAAAGTAAGAGCATGATATCAGCATGAAAATAAATCAAGCTAAATGTAATCTGCAGATATTAGAATCTGAAACTCTTGCAAAATTGAGATATGGTTTATTATAGACATGACATGGAGATAGACAAACAGCATGCACCCAGCTGCCAAAGGAGAGAAGTATAGATGCAGGAGGGGAAAAAAAATCTTCTGCATCAGGGATGGGATAGACAACCCACTGAATTCTTCTGTTGGTTTTACCAGAAAATCATTAATTACCAACGATGTCCTTTTCCCCATCTCATAACTTATGATATATTGAGTGTGGCTTCGAAGATTATTTCAGTGGTGACACGTGAAAGTGTCTTACTGTCTAAGTAAGATCAAGGGAATAATGAAAGCTGTTCTTCCTGTGTAGCAGTTGTATGAGACTTCTAGATATGGTCACTGTAAAGTACTTTTTAAACTTTACTCACAGAATATCCACCAAATGGACTTTTTTTTAATTGCTTGCTCGTTAAAATACACACTTATACCACAGCCTTAGTCCCAGCAACTTGGTTTGACTCTGGAAGTCTGAAAAGTTCATATTTTAGTAATGCTGCCCTCTGTGCAGTCTTGATCGGACATTTTTTCTCCTTGTTAGAGTTGCTAATTGGCTATGGCCTCTGTCTCTCACCATTTAACAATCCAGTTGTTTCCGATGTTGGTGTGAGCGGTACTATGCTACTAGCAGATTGGTCAAAAGAATGCAAACTTCCTAGAAGAGCTATTAATTGCTGTAGAAGTGGGGGGAAGAGGGGGAAGAATCACACTTTGCTTGGAAAGGTTTTCAATTCTTATGTGTCAGAATATCCTAATTCAAATCCAAATGGGAATCCACCATTCTAGGGGATTCGCACAGCTCCAGGTAAACAACTAATGAGCAGCCTGCCAGTTTCATTTTTATCAAGAGCCCTCAGAGATTCAACTGTGCCATTTCATAAAATATGCAGATGATAGTGGAGGGAGAATAGCAAAGGCTTTGAAAATGATTCACACAACCTAAAAATGATGTTGAAAAGGGAGGAATTAAATATTCACAAAGTGAGAGAAATTAAGGCATATTAACTGTTAGAATGTGGAAATGAAGTGACTAACATGCATAGAGCTGATGAGAACTAGATGATTACAGATCTGTCAAAAGTTTCCAATCTGACACGCTGTGATGTCGAGGTGCTCGTTGGCTGTAAGGGCAAAAAATTAGGTATGGGGCAAGTAACGCAAACCTGACAGATCAGAGTCAAAGCAGTAAGACGCTGCAGTGATTAACATTAGGCTCAGTCCTGTATCAAGGGTGAACTTTAAGCTTGCAAAATGAATACTAATTATGGTTACAAACAGAACACAAGGGGCTCAATTCATCAGCTATAGAAGTGACGATATAATGAGTGAGTTGGGGGGGTGTGGGGGGAAGTCACCTAAGGGCCAAATTTGCCTCACTGTTGAGTTCTGGCTTACACTAGGGATAAATTTAACCCTTGGGATGTTAGAGTTGGAAGTTTCACTCTTCTGTAATTAATCTGGGATGTATCTTGTGTTACAATTCTAATAGAGTAGAGGAGGGGGTTGTTGGCAGATGCATTCGTGCAGAGCTGGTGCAAAAGAATAAAGAATAATAAAGATTAAACTGGGTGTCCACACTGGGTGAAGCTATTCACGTTGCTCCAGCATGGCAGAGGCACTGTTCAGCCTGGCAGGGCCAGATACATCTGTAAGCAGTGCTGACCAGTGGGCTCCCAGCAAGCACACAGAACTGTTTCTTCTGAACATCACTCTCTAGAAGCATTGTTTGTGCCTCCAGATGCAGAACGCTAACTCTTGAGGCTAATGTATCTTCAGCAATGATGCCAGCAATACTATTTCACATCAATGGTGCAGAGAAGGTGTTTGGACTTGTTCTGGTCTTACTGAGTAATACTTGATTGGCTCCCAGTGAGGAATTGTGTGTTGAAGGCCTTTACTAAGGTTGCCCAATGGAGAAAACCATTTGGTAGCTTTTTCATTCATTGCTGCAGAGTTTTTATTCCCTCCCTGGGTCTTGCATGCGTGAGTGCTCTGTAATAGTATATAGTGAAACCTGTGCAGAGATCTCTTATGGCTAATTAATATTTTCCCATTCTTCACTGGAAAAAAAAAAATCATGCGAATTCTGTCAATCAGAGCTGTAGACAAAAGTGTCATACAGATCATGTGTATAGTTGCCTGCTTGCACACACAGTGTTTAAGCAGCCCTCTCAAGGTAGAGGATTTGGAAATTCAGTGGAAGTTACACCCTGTAGCCTCCTGTGAATAACCCCATCTTACACTATGAGCTCAGCTTGATAGCAAGTGTGAATTAGTGTCATGTATAGCACTGGCTATACTGAGAATACTTAACAAATAAATATCATTTTGATTACAACAGTATCAATATCATGCTCTATATCTTCCAGAAACAAAAAGAACTTGAGATATTATAAAAAAAAGTGGTCGTTGTGCATGCCAAATAGATATGGTACTGCGTATGTGTTTTGAATACCTAATTTCTTGAAGACTCTGTCCTATGCTCATAATTGAGAGACAAGCATAAACTCAAAGGTCACAAAAAGACTGAGCTTGGTAAGGTAGATGTTCTGAATATATTAGGTATGTAAAGCAATATTGTGGCCCATCCAAACTAGAATTAGTGGTAATTATTATATAATATGTAATGATGGGATTTAAATGGCTAACACATTTTCTCTGCTGAGATCATTTAGACATGATTCATATAAATGATTAAATTAATAGATCTTCCTCTTTAAGACTGCTAGGCAGCTTAAACTAAATTTCTCAACAGAGACTGATCCTAGTGAAATAATATTAATAGAAAATGGAAAAAGAATTTCTGAGAAGTAAATACATGCTGGAATTTGAGGAAATTTCTATAGACATCTTTGCCTACAAAAATACTTTACAGATTTAAATATTCTCTAGAAATAACCCATCAAGGACTTTGGAAGGTGAAAGAATAACGAACCTAACTTTCCCTGGAAGAATTGAATGGTAAAATGTACTGGAAGACAGGGACTTAAAGGATCACTGTCTACTTAGTTTAGGCTTAAACATTAGGCTTTTCATAACACTAAATGGTTTTACAAAACCTAATATGAATAGAAATGTTTTTCTTTTTCCTTCTTTTGAATCAAATTTCAATAAGACAGCTCCCCTCACCCCACACACATATTCAGGAGAATCCTCTGCAGTGTTGTAAAGTCACACACAGGAGCATCGCGCTAATTAGTAAGAACAAGGACAGGAAAATGACTACGGATGGGATTTTTGAGAGAGCCTGAGGGAGTTAGTTGCCTAAAACCTAGCAAATTCAATGGGAGTTAAGCACTGGAATCTGATAGACATCTGAAAATTTTAGCTTGAAAGTACGAGTGAAACCATCCAATGTGAAAACCAGTCCCACATGCCTGTGAGGACTTTTGCCACCTTAGTGCCTCTTCATCCCCTTCCAGCTCTGGCCTGATTTGCAGCTCCACTCAAGATTGAGAGGCAGAGCCTTTGCTCTCCAGGCTTTTTATGGGGTTTTTCATGCTTCAGCTCAGGCGCTGGTCTCGCCGGAGGTCCCAGTGTAGAGGGGGAAGCACAGTAATGAAAATTTCACGGAGATGGATTGGTTTACTTCTCGTGTAGTGCATCAACACAAAAATAAGACCATGGTGAGGACCACCTCCAACTATCAGATCACTCTCTTGCAGGTAATTGTTGTCCTATCTAGCATATGTACAAAAGGGGAGGGTAAGATGAGACCTCCCCGTTTCAAAGGTAGCCCCAGGCGTTCTCAGCATCTGCTTACTTTGTGTTAGACACAACTAATAATCGGGGACAGAGCTGTAGCTGTTTGCTGTATATCAACCACTCTGCTGGGAAAGGCCTGTCATCTTTTAGTTCTCTTTTGCTCGGATTGAGAAATTGATAGGTCACCAGTGCCTTAGAGTACCACAAGGAAGAAGGTATCATATTTATTTAAGCTACGGCTGTGCATCAGTGCTATCACTCTGTAAAGGATTTCATAAAGCATATTTTGTCTTCGTTTCTTTTATATCGCATGGAAAAGAACATATGGTAATCCGTATAGCTCTGTCCCAGAGGGTTACCCAAGTGCTCTATACCAAGTGGTCTTTCTATTTTTATTGTTAAATTCATGTTCATTTCTTATCCGAAATATTCCCTTTTTCTGCTTAGGAGGTTAAAAATACCTGGAGCTGCAAGTCTGGCCCATTTACTACAGAGTTCATGAGTCATGTACTACACTGCAGTTTTGAAATATCACAGAGGTATTACCAGAAAGCTCAGGGAAAGAATGGCAAAATCTGCCCTTTAGGACTTCAGATTCAAAAGCCACATGCTTTAGGGCAACTGGTCATCAAGCTTTCCCTTTCAGAAATGGTGCATCAGGAAATAGCCATAAGCCTCTGATTAGTAAAACAACCTTTATCTTGCTCACAGTTGGAGAGTAAGTCCTTCCTAAGGAAATGGTGTGTGAATGTTGTTAGTATCAGAAAGTCCAGATCACTTTCCAATTTTGGTGCTATATTTATATAAAGAAATGATTGTTTTTCCAGATCTCAATTTCTCTTCCTTCTTTTCTCCAGCCTAGGGTGACATAAAATACTGACCGAATGTCTCAAATATCCTTAATGTTTCTAGTCTTTCAGATGAAATCTCAGTGTGGAAGGCAGCAATGGGTTATGCAGACTTTGACTTAATGACATAGCTGCTGTTGATGGTTCAGCCCATGAATCTGCACGGGAATATGATGGAATGTAGCTTGCTGTTGCAGGAGTAACATGAGTTCTCTGTAAACTGGCCTCTCAACTGTGGGTTTGCAGATGAATCAATTTAGATTTGCTTTATCCTGCGGTTGAGACTCTCAGTATGATAGATTAAGCTCTGTTTCGTATCATATTATCCTTTATTTATCTTTGTAGCTGAAACAGCCTACCGAGATTTTTGAAAATTGTTGTTTTCAAACAATTGGTTTCAAACGATTGGTTGTCGTTGTGTGTCACTATAAAACAGAGCATGGAGAAACTTCATAAATTATTTCAACTGAAACTCAAATAGTCCAGAAATATTCCCATATATGCTGTGAAAAACAAATGTATGCTAACTCTTAAAACAGGGTGGTTCAGAAGCTCTGAAAAATGCCAACCAGACATGGATGCTCTGAGATTTAATAGCTCCATTAATTATGACCCCATGTTCCAGAAGACTTTCTAGCTTTTCTCCTTACTTGGTCACATCCTAATGTTTTGATGTGGGGTGTGGGGTGGGGAGTTAAAATTAAGAATACCTGCTTTCAGGAAGACATAAGTGAGTTTCTTTGAATAGCTATACCCTGGGTGTAGATAATTAGCTACCTGAGAGATAGTTCTGTGTGTGGTAAAACAACTTTTTCTGGAGGGAAAAAATGGAGAAATATATTTTTTCATAAGGTTAGTTGATATGTTACTTCATTATTTTTTTTTAAAGCACAAAGGTTGATATTTTATACAGCTTTAATTTGTAAGGTTTAGTTTAAGGTTGAAGATTTCTACAGAAGGGATTCCTGTACCTAAATATGTAAAAGGGTAGCTCTGAATTTTGTAGAGGGTTTTCCATAGGTCTTTGTTCTTGATGGATTGGGGCACAGCAGATAAAAGTAAGCAGGCTGGTTTCTATTCCTGGTTTTGCCACCTACTTGCTGACCTGAGGTCATTCATATAAGTTCCCTGTGCCCTTTTATCCTCATCTGTAAAATGAGGATATTGACATTTACATTTCTTTATAAAGTGCTTTTAGATCTATGGATGAAAAGTGCTAAGTAAACCAAAACTCTCAATTAAATTAATTGGGAAGAAGGAGCTAGGTCAGTGTTATAGCAAGGTTCATTTATATACCTCTTAATTTCTTTTGTCTCGTGTCTCAAACCCTATTTATAGTTGGAATTGCTACTATATCGTTTTACCTGTAGAGGTAGTCTCTCTGGGACAGAAGCACGCTTAGAGGCTAGAAAGAAAGAAGCTTATACAGTTTCCTGTGCAGTTTCAGGAGTTGGACTAAGGGCACCCAGTCCAATGTGTTCGTGGTACAAAGCTCTTGTACAATTACATTGCCCTTAAAAATAAAAACTACCCAGGGAAATCCCTCTGTCATTGTAGGAGATGGCACACTCAGAAAATAAATTATAAAGGTAATGTAAATTATTGGCAAGCGAACGTTTGAACTTTGCTATCGGGGAAGAAAACTGTGAATGTTAGTCTCATACTGATCTTTTAAGGTCATAAATAGATTGGTACACGCAAATCCACCTCCTACTTCTGTTCAACTGCAGAATGAACTGTGTTGTATCTGTGAAAGAGTCGATGTTTTAAGCTTGTGCCCGGTCTGTATGATTTCTCTTGTAATTCTCAACTGAAGGCCACCCCATTTGTGTGTGTGTGTGTTCTTGCAGGGAAATATGTATTGAAAAAAATCCTGATTTCATCTTATCAGTGGTTATTTTCATCACCTGAAGGTAGTTGTTGTGTTCTGGGAGATGCATTTTTATTAATGATTCTTGGATGTCTTGCTACATAATAGTAAGAAAATAGATTATGCATAGAAGCTGGTTTTATTTTGAAAATTTTGGAACCAAATGCAATCCCAGAGCTGTGATCCCTGCACAGCTCAGAGATCAGAAGTAATAAGAAGCTTCTGAATTATCTCTCTTCTGTTCACAAAGCTTGAACTTAATCTGCCAGGCTGCCTATAGCTGGAACTCAGTAGAATACACCACCGAGTATCAGATATGTGCGTGGCTCACACTGAGTGCAAAGGGACGTTAGCATTCAGAGAACAAAGAAAGTAGGACAGACACCCTTAAACCATAGCTGGGCAGGTGTTCTTGAAAGTTTCTTAATACAGTAAAAATTAGGCTATAAACTTCACTGTATAGGAAGGAGAAAAAGGGTCTTTGAAGTTTGACCAGTGTTTTCCTTGTCATCTGTGTTTTTCTCTGTGGATGGGATAAGTGCAGAGAGCTATATCTTCAATGTTTGGCATTTTTGGTAATGAAATGCCAAAATGTAAGGTAATGCCCTGAAAAAGATGATTAGTGCAGGACTGACTATATTTGACTGCTCTGAGTCCTCCAGAAATGTTAAGACAAACAGAAAACAGCCTACAGCACAGCTATTTTACTTGTCTGTAAGTTTTGATTGACAGGAAGTAATTATATTTAATGTTCGCACAATTTTAAATAATGTGTTTATGTATAATCTCGGTTGTTTTAGCAACACTGACTTCCAGCTCTGCTGGTGGAGGAGGAAGGAGAGATGTCAAGCAAACAGTGATCAAGAGTAGCAGCATAATGTATGGGTCAAAGACGATAGACCTAGTGAGAGAACAGTCTTTGTCTTTCTAAAGAGTTATACTTGGAGGAAGAAAAAGTGCAGAAAAAGTTTTGTAGCAATTAGAATTAAAATGAATTTTTTTAATAAGTAATTGAAAACTGACCTGTCAGTCACACAAGTCACTCTATAGTTTCCTCTAAATGTGCTCTGTATTGTCAATCTGCTGTACAAGTGGATCATCTGGTCAGGGGGAAAGCTACCTGAGGGAAGGCTGTCCCAAGAGAAGACTCTTTTACATTAATAAACTAAGATGGACCAGTAGGAAAAAAAAAAAAAATTGGGAAAAGGAAATCTGAGAGGAAAATGAGTATGAAAACCACAACTCCCACATGGTATATCATAAACTCTTATGTTACGGTGCTGTATTTATAACTCCCTCACCTGGATTCTGAGTTACAGTATAAGACACTGACAGCATAAATCTAGTGTTATTCCTCCCCCTACATAGGAGCCAATCTGATTTAGGCTGAGGGAAGCTGGCTTCATATTATTTGTGCAATTTCAGTTATTCCCAAGTAGTGGGGATACCTCCAGACAGACCCTTAGAAGTCACTCTCCAGGCAGGGGAATTCCTCCTTGGGGGTGACAATCCTGCTTGAAAAGTGAGATAAGTTGAGTAAAATTCAAAATAATTCATCCTCTCTCCAGTTCTCCATAAAGCACCATTCAACAACTTCATCTGCCGAGTCAAGCTCCGGATAATCCCCTTCCAACTCATGGAAAATGTTTTTCCCTTGTATTTAAAGCCATCTTTGTCCTCCTTGAGCTCCCACCTCAGTGACTCCACCATTGCTGCAGCATCACCTGTTTTGGGGGTGATACCACTACAGATGTTTCTTGCCTTTGGAAACATCTGCAAAACTCGCCACGTGTCTTCTCAGTTGATGTCCAGCTATGCAAACTTGTAGTGAATTTGATAAAGGTTAGTTGGAACAAATAAGGGCTTACTTTCCCTCCCATGTCCTAGTTTAAACTTGTGGTGGAGCCAGGTGGTGATTTCACATTAAACCAGCAGAAAGATGGCAAAGTTGATTTCCCTAACGAGATAAGAATACGGCATTTAATTTCTTTTCCCTGTCAAGAGGGCTAAAGACACATTGAGTGTGGAGGTGTGGAGGGAGGGGAATTATTTTGTTTTTTAAACTTAAACTCAGACCATCGTCATCTCCCTGTGTGCTGTACTGCCAAACACTGTGTGAATAAGAACTTTTTCATCAAGGAAAACTTTTATAGTAAGCCTTTATTTTGAAAAAAAAACCCTCTTCAGAGTCTTTTGGGAAGATTTCATATGCCAGAGTGCATTGCTGTGCCATTAGCCTGTCAAGTGTGGTCTGTTTTCTGTATTAATGTCTAATACGTCACACGAGTATTTTAAAAATCAGAGTTGCTTCTTTTATTAGGTATCAGAATAACAAACTTAATCAAATGACGAGGAACTGGGGGAAATACTCATTTAATAAAAAGCTTTTCAAATCTTAAGTTGGAGGGTCACTGCTTTTTCCCCTTCTTTAAAAAAAAAAAGATTTGAATTTGTTGCTTTTCTAAAAGATTCTAAGCTTACTTTTTCACCGGAATTTTCAGAGTTGTTACCTTTTTGGAACTGTTGTTCAGAGAACAGATAATTCATTAATTAGTTTGAATTTCTCTGTCCTACAACTCGTAATATTTTGTGGATTACAAGTTTTAAGGAGGTGAAAGTGTATCCGGGGCAAGTAGGACAAAACAGGCTCTCAGCTGAGGAAGTAAAACCACTGGCTCAAATTGTAAGAGAAGCTTTTGGGTGGAGAGAAGAGGGAGAAGGTGGCGTGCCGTGGGGCAGGCAGCAAAAGCAGGCCATCTACAAAAGCTATCGTTACTTAAAACATTAAAAGAACTTGTGTGCTGGAAGCCTGGTCAGATGTCGAGTGAGGCAGTAAAAAATGCGAAGGCTATAGCTGTTGCCAAATGGTAACACATCCCTCATCTCCATAGGGAACTGCTATAACCCAGCAGTTCAGGTCTTGTGCTGTAGCCAGCTCTTAAAAATGTTGAACTTCTCTTGACAACCAGTCTGGCATTCTGAAGTCAGCTGCTTTTGCTCCAATTCATGCTTTGTGATTGCAGCAGAAGCATTTCTGAGTTTTGGTACCTTTTTTAGGCACACTGTTCTGTCGTAACCAGCTGCACAGTTCCAGCTTGAGCAATTGAGGAAAAAAAATCATGAAGAATCACCTAGAGATACTGCTCTAGATTCAGAAATAAGATGCAGTGGCAGAGGATGAGTCAGTATGTGATGTCTAGACCACACTGCTGTAATCAGTGTTGTGGATCCTTCATTGCCTTGTGTACGAAATTCATGCATCTTATTTGGTGTCAGAGATTCTTGTTGATGTTGTTTGACTCTTGTTTTAATAGAGGCTTCTCACCCTAAAGCTTGTACTTTCCAGTATGTCAGGTCAGCACCTTCCTCCTCTCCTTTTGCTCTACAAATCGCTTTGGAACTGTTGGTGCTGTTTTCACTGCACGTTAATTGTATCCATCTTAACTGGCAGGCATAATCCGTCTCGAATAAAAACTTGAAATGTTTAATTTGGTCTAGAAACATTTTCGTGTTGTTCTGTCATTGTAGCGTGTGCTGAGATTTCCTTTAAAAATAACCACCCTACTCGGATTTTCATTACTTTTTGTGTAGTAAAAAACAAATACTAGAATTTCCTTCAAAATTGAGCTGCTACAAGGATTTCTGCTTGGAAAACAGAATATTAATTACCTCTCAGCTCTCAGAAGGGGCATGAATCTTTTAAATACCCTCTATAGAAATTCACATACCTTCCAATGCCCTCAGTAGGATTCTCACTTGATCTGGTTTCCAGCACTGTCAGGAGAATAGTTTTGCCTTTCATTGTGGAATGCTGAGCTTTAACTGGGCGTCAGAGGCCTTTCTTATGTTCATCAGAGTAGACACAACGATTTCTAACCAGAGGTATTGGCAATACTACAGTAACTGATGATGCAGTAGTATTTCACAGCTGATACGAGCTTTGAGGATGGTGGTAAGTGAAGTGATGGGAGATGTGGGGGCTGAGCGGGAAAGACAGGAGTGCATGAAACGTTCCTCACCAGAGTTAGACTCCTAAGGGCCTTCAACCTATTTAAAAAGGATCATCATTCATCAGCACCATCATCATTATCTGCTCGATCGGGAGGAGGAGGGGAGGGATAATCAGCAAGACATGATCAGCGTCTTATCACCGAGCTTCTTCATTTCAGTGCTTAAACTGCAGGATTCTTTCTGGAGAGATAATTCATATTTTATCATTAAAACTGCTGATCATAACCTCGTTAATATATGGATATTGCTAGCACACACAAAAAAGCTAACATGATAAAATGTAGCTCTTCTATTAAATTACTTAAACTAGTTTACCTCGCCTGGACGTTATTCCCCTCCCCACTGCTGCTCTGTCATCGCAGACACTGCTTGTACATGGCACACAAAATCTATAAACTCTTTCCAGGAATACAAAAGCATTCTCTATGATGTTGATAAGAAACAGGACAGTCACTCTCCCCTGACATATTTGTTCTTTAAAAACAAATCAATGGTACAGGGATTTGGCACCTGAATGCAGAACAACGGCTTGATGAGGCAAAGATTGTCTTCATTAAGGACATTAATATTCATAGAGAGTAGAAAATCTGACACAAGAGAGGACTCACTAACCTTTTCTCATATTAGATTTTTACTTCTTAACACAATTACAGTCCGGCAATGACTTAATTAATGCTGCTTTTTGTCAGACTGCTTTAAAGAGCTGTCAATTTGGTCCTGCAGAGGCTGTCAGTGAAAGAGAAAGACAGTCATCTAGGCTAAAAAGACACAGGAAGAAATTCAAACACTTAATAACATTCAAAGTGCTATGCAAAGTCACATATCAACCTGTATTAAGGAGAGTTTTTGTCTTTCCTCTCTTCCTACTTATGCTAATATTTTTCAGGTAAAATTGGGGCTGCTGCCGCCTCTAATTCTGAAGTACACGGCAGAAAATGAAGAAGAGGTCATCAAATTCTAATGTATTTTAGTTTCAGAATATTAGGGATATCTCAAAGTCTCTATGGAGAACAGAGGGACTAAGAACTATTCCAGGAATCCTTATTAAATGCCTGCCAGTAAAGGCTGGTCTCTGGTGTAAAAAGGCTCGTACAGTTGCATCTCCTATTCCTCCTTCAGTCTCCAGAAGTCAGGGAAGTATTTCATACTTTCCGTTTAAAAAAAAAAAAGATAAAAACACCATGAAAGTACTCTAGCAAGGCTTGGAGGGTTCTTATGCAACTGTTGGATTTTTAAGGTGGTTACAAAGTTGGTTCAAGCCAGCTTCACAAGTATAGTGCGCAGCAGCTAGTTACTGTGGCCCAGCAGATGAGGGGTAACTCGTTAAGTTGTGGTAACTCATCTGCTTGCAGTCATTTGACCCTACAGCTGCTATAGGGAAATATGGAATATGGGGTTTTTTTTACCGATGTGGAAAATTACGACGTGCTACTGGAACCACCCAACCACCGGTTGCTGGTGAGCTCTGCTTAGCCGCACATCTCCTTTGTGCAACTGTTTCAGCCTCTCTTACTTTGCAAGCCCAAGTTGCACTGTGATATCCAAATAGTATGAATCCTCTTTACTTCATGTGTGCAACTAATTCAGGGAGGTTTGTTGAGTTCTTTGAGTTTATTTTAATAAATGCTCTAAGTGCATGATGTAAGTAGAGTAAGAATGTTCTTCAGGCCAGCGCAAACAATAAAAAAAAAGGCAAAAATACACAACCACTTTGTCATATTCCAGAAGAATAATGACACGTTTCTAGTAGAAACACCTTATTTAATCAGAACAATTGAACTGTCTGAAGAATTCTAGTACTGAGGACTGTAGAAGTGATGTATGAAAAGACAATGCAGGAAGTTTGGAGATGTTTTTACCGTTGAATTTTAAATGCTCGATGCTACTTTCTGTGGTGAGATAATGCTTTTTTAAAATGTCCTCAATAAGCATTGCTATCTAAACCTCCTTAGTGATGGGCGTTTTCTCTCTGATTGTTTCCGGCATTCCCTTTAGAGATGAAAATGAATGTAGTCAAGTAAATTACTACTAAAACTTTGATTGTTTATTATCTTATTTAAAGTACATGTCTATTATACTTAATACATGTGTTGCAAATCACATAATTCAAACAGGAACAGAAACATCTATCCAAACTAATGCTGTATTTAAGGGACTTGTTGCATTATGCACTTTGTACAAGACTTGTGCCATAGGCCTCTGAAATACAGCTGATAATTTCTTTATTGGTGGTTTTTCATTATTATTCAAACAGAAGGACAGTTACGAAACTTAAAATATTCCTTTTTAAAACTTAAACTTCATTTGTGCAAAACTTTTCTGATTAATTCGGCTTTTAAGTTAATAATGTAATGTGGGAAGGGAGAGGCAAGCTTTTGTAAAGACAATAAATATCATTGAACTTTTAAACTATTTACCTTAAACTACTTACTTTCCTCTGAAAATATAGTACAATAAAGTCTGTGCTACCTTGGAAAACACAGACGATTGCCCTAAAATTATGCTTTTTTTAATACCTTTTGTTGTGCATGGATGGGACTAGGTTTTATGTGAATAATGCCACACCTACAAGAAACCTCTCTATTCCAAAAGAAAAAAATCAAGATAATATTAATAGTATCTGAGAGTTAAATATCGTTAAGTACACACTTCCCCCCCCAGGAAATGTTGTTTGCTTTGCAGAGCAGGGTCCTAGAAGATTTGGACTGATCTGAGTTATGCGATCTTAATGATTGAAGAATTATCTTTTTGGCAAGTGCAGAATTATAGATTTGAATCCATTAACTTAAAGGGTCCACAAACATTTGAATAAGAGCCCTCACATTTTTTCTATTTGTTTATCAAACAAAGAATCCTAAAAAAATATAAAACCTAAACTTTCTTAAAATCTTGTAGTTAAAATGTAAAGAGATTGAATTACATTTCCTTGCTTTACGGATAAGTAAGCTTTTTAATTTCATATTTGAAATAGGAGTTTTGGTTTGTGCTTCTGCACTTAAAGCTGTGTTTTGGTAACTGGAAGGGTACAGTATTTTGTAACGAACATAAGTCTTCTACTTAAATCCAAAAGGAAACCTATCAATTTAATTTGATATCAAAGGAAGAGTTGAAATTCACTGGCCTTTTAGTGAACATCCCTGATGGGGTTGGCAATATGTTGCAAGAGTAGAATAGTTCCCATAGAAAGGGCCAGGTTCTCGTCTGATGTAATTGGGTGTAATTTCAACTGTGGCATCCAATTTTATATTCAGACTTGGAATGTTTTACCTGCTTGCGTCATGCATTTACCGTGTTCCAAAGCTTGATATTCCAAAAATAACCTCTCTGTGATAAATTTGGTAAGGATGATTTGGTTGTGATTAATCTCATGCTGGAACTGGAACCCACCATACATTAGCAATGTTTCAGACATAAATTTCAAGACGGAGTTAATGAGTGTGTATTTGTGGACTATCCCATGAAGTAGGGGATTTACTGATTCATGGGCGGATTATAATCTCCTCCTGTAGATGCAATACCAATGTTCCAAAACAGTTCTAAAAGAAAAAAAAGTAGTTTAGAAAATGAGAATCCATATGGTTTCAGGTATTGTAGGAAATGGCTGTTACAGTGAGACAGAGCTGGAGGCAGGGGGGAGGCAATCTTTTTGATTTTTGATTCTTTTTCCTACTCATTCTTTTCCCCATCTTGCAGATCTTTTGTGGGTGAGCCAAATGTAATCAGGTTTGGCTCACTTGGAGGAATTAGGATGACTGAAAAGTATGCCAGATTTCAAAACAATTTCTAACAGTTTCTGTGATACTGTGTAAGCAACTGAAAATTGACATGTTGTGTTGTGCCCAAGTCAGCCAACTGCTGTCACTGAATAATTAGATTCTCTAGAAGAAGGGAAAGTGTTTTTCTGAACAAAATTATTAGAAAATAATGTAGTAGCTATTTTATTTAGAGAGAGGCTCAAATCCTTCTGCTTTTACAAACAAAATTTTAAAAATAGCTTGATTCTGGACCTCAAAAATACCTTTCATGTATTTTAATATATAGGAGTATAAATAAGTTGTTTGGGCATTTTGATGCCAATGCATATGTCAGTTGCACATGGAGAAACCATTGTTGTAGACGGTTAATATTGTTTTTCTAATATGAATTTTTCTCTTTATTTTTATTTCATGTGGCACAACGCTTCTATGAATTGAATTCTGATATCAGACACAGGTCGTGATTTGTCACAGAGATACGACATTTGTGAGTGTAGAAATAGTGCCGAATTCCCCGGGAACTTCCACCTCTGCGAACCCACTGTGAAGTGTGGTGGGAGAGAGAACCATTCGGCTTTGTTGGCCTTTATGTCCCTTTCCACTCTTGTGTAAACGAGAGCACGTTCAATTGTGAAAAATCATGCTTAGTGAAATAATAAGGGAGTGCTGTGGTCAGGAGAGACAGGTGAGGGGTTCTGCTCCGGTAGAACCGTACACAGTCCATGTGCTTTCTTCGTGTCATTGGGAGTAACGTGGAAATGCTGTTCTTGTCTGGAGGGGGGAGATTTGGAAAACTGCATGGATGATCTCCTTGAGGAACCCTTGCAGCTTGCATCAGCTGAAGATTTGAATGGGACTAGGAAGACTTAGCTAAATTATGATATCACAACAACTGGAATGAAATTGGAATAATTGAAATACATTTTTTCCTTTCCTCGCGTTATCTAAGCTGTCTTGTTTCTCATTTTGGTAATTCTATCAAAAAGCATCACAAGTTAAAACCTGCTATTTTTATCTTATTCTAAGCCTTATCAGATAGCATCTTCTCATCTATTCTTTCTGATTGAATGCACTCCTTCCACTTTTTTGAGTCATCTTTTCATGAGGATTCAGAGTAATTCTTAAATCTATAGAAGCACCAGTACTCAGCAGCAAAAAAAAAAAAGAAGCCCAGTGCAAAAATTTGTATGACAGCAATTAATGAAAAATATTTTCATTTTGAAAGTGTTTTTTCCCATAGCCCTGGCTCCTGACAGGGACTCTTTAGACTGTAAACATTTCAGATGTAAGGGATAAATACTATGTATTTTTGAAACTTCTACTCCCATCAAATTGAGCTGCAAAATTCAGTTAATGGTACTGAAGAGTATAGAGGTAGGACTCTTCTTTCTCCTTTGAAAATCCCACCCCTTTATTTCTTTAGATCCGGCTGTAAAATTCCTCATACTTTCCTGGCGCTATTACAAATGAGAGATAAATAATAAACAGCTTCTCCCAGGGCATCTAAAGCTACATATATGAATCTATATTAAATCGGAGGTTAATGATTGCTTTTCTGTTTTATTGGCTGTGGGGAGCACTTTCTGAAGGAAATTCTGTTTAAGGGATAAAGTAGCTTTCTTCAGAGGCTCTTAAGCAAAATGAGACCTTGTTTTGACCATCCTAGTCTGCAACATGTGAACAATCCATTATGAAAGAGAGTAAAATGTATCTTTATGTATTTGTCAGTTGGGGGGGAAAAAAGTGCTCTTTTATTTCCCCCATGTTATTCTATACCTATAACGTCCCTAATTTGACTCGGTCTTGCAGAGAAAAGTGCCATACTTCTCATTAGTACTTTGCAGTTATCCCTTCCGTGGCTGAGGTGGAAGAAACTTTAAATCATGTGGGAGAATGGAGAAGGGAAAAGAGAGAAAACAAGCTTTTTGAACCCTGTAATGTAAATTTGCAGACAATTATTCATTATTAACTGCCTGAAGCATCACACCTCTCTCACCTTTGCTGGAATGTCTGAACATTAGGGTAAACAACACACTGCTGTCTTATCATAATGCGGTCTGCTTCGCTGCAGCAAGAACTTGTCAGAAACAGATTGTGATGTTGACTTCTCAATAGGGGAAAAAAAGGGCCTAAATTAGACTTCTATAAAAAGAATATTGCATATTTATTTCCACAATAACACCAAGGAAAAACGTTAGTCAAGAAGCAAGCAATTGGGTGAATAAATAAGCTTGTCTTTGTTCTCATCAATTAAGTTATTACATCAGTTGGAAAACCAGTGAATTATAATACAGATGTTTAATGAAACACTGCTGTGCCTATAAGTCAAACTCCTATTTTGTGGTGTGATTTTGGCTGCATAGTTTTGTGTGTGTTAAACCGTATTTATTAGCTGATACCCATTATTATTTTGAGCAAGGTATAATTCAGTTGTCAGGCTCCAGCTCTGGGAAGGAGATTTAATCAGTGAGAGCCCGCTTTGCTGCTGAGCATAAAACAATGCGGGTTTCATGAAGCAATCACACCAGTGTGAAAAAATGGGATTAATTAGTATTGTACAAGAACAGGCAGCATGCTCATTAAAACCTTGTGAGCTGCCTCTTGATAAACTGCCACTTGATAGGGCCGCATTAATGTGACAAGGCAAAGACTTTATTTCCAAATCCTTTCTGATTATATCTCACTTTTAAGTTACCTGAATTGACTCTCTAAGGCTTTTGGAATACAAAGATCAAAATTGCAGCAAGCGATCCCCAAGACACCTGGACAAAGGAGCCATGCTCAGATAGTAAGGCTTCAAAAGACAACTTTTTTTTAACTCCCATTCAAACATAAATCAATAGCTGTACAATGAGGCAGCTCCAAAGGTGGTAAATTTGCATTTACACTCAGCAGGTTGGGCTGGAACTTATTTGATGATTAGCAACTATCTAATGAATCCCATATAGTTCTGTGCTTATCTGCTCACCGAGTACTTCGTATGTTTGTCAGTATACAGAGTCTTATGAATATTCTTACGGCTTCAAGTATGCTCTGAGGAAAGGGGAGAAAAAGGTAGGCACTCCCAGCTGCACATCTGTTTCTTATAGCTCAGGTTGGCCACTGAAGAACTTATGGCCATATTTCTTTTTTTTATCCTTTCTTTTACAAACGTTCACAAAATAAAAATGTAGATTCCCACTAGCGGATTTGTTTCTACATGACAAAACATAATAGGAGATATGCCTGAATAACAACAGTAAATGCTGGATAGGATGTATTTTTGATCTCGTGTATTATTTTCCTTTAGGCATAATGTTTTATTCCTTCCTGAATTTCTAGTGGTTCTGATGATTTACTTGCACATAATCTTGGAGCTTTTTTCTGCTTTCTTTTTATGAATTAGTGCTTGTAATGAAATTATATCTAAACTTCTAATAGTTAACCAAATCTATCAGCTGTTTCATGGTGCTCCGAGATGCTGACTTTCCATGTAGCTTTAGCTGACATTGTATGTAAGGCAATTGTAATGCAATACAGTTACCTGTCAGCATATATTTGTAGGTGTGGAAAATGCCACTCAGAGAACAGAGATCTCGTATTCCCTGAAGCTTTTCCCAACTATTTTATATTTAAGCAAAAACATCTTGTTAAATCTCAACACCCTATTAAAGTAATGTTATCCACCATGAAGTCTGAGTATTCAGTTACCAATTATAGATTGTTTGCAACTGTACAGGTGTAATCCCACCCACAGCTACCAGTGAAAGGCATCAGACCGGAGGCGAGGCACCTGAGCTGGCTAGATATGGATGAGTACAATGCTTTACAAAGTGATGTGTTGCAATATTATTAATTTAAACCCTTATTTCATTGTTGTGATCTGGGCTACATGATGCAATGCAAGGTGACAGCCATTGAATTAATAGAAAATGGGATTCATCTCTTGAAATTTCACACAAAAATAGAAGCAGGAGACAGACAAAATAAAGGAAGATGGATAGACAGACTGATAATGCCACTAATACTTCTAAATTTATACTGAATGGGTGAGATAATTTTAAAACACTAATGGTATTTATCAACAGTGTGATAGCAGGGGGGGAAATCACACTCCTTCCCTCTCTCTCCCTCCTTCTTTCTCTTTCTCCCTTTCGTTGATTGCTTTGTTGAGCAAGTCAGTGAATATTTTACACTTTGTTTCTTTTATTTTAGCAAATGAACTGCCTGGAGCTAATGTAGTGTAAGTGGAAATTTCAAGCACCAATGTCTACTGCATGATCCAATAATAGGAACTTTCTTTCTCTCCTAGCTCTGTAATATAGTGTAGCAGCAAATTCCCTGATGCCTCCAGGTAGTCACATGCCTGATTTATGATTGTAAACTATAGTTCTGGAAGAGGTTAGCTAGGTAGTTTAAATCATTGCTTTTCCCTAATGAACTGGGGTCAGAGAGATACTGCTACACACAACAGCCTTATCTGGTTATTACTTATGCACTACATACTACTCCTACGTGGTTTCGGTTGTGATAGTGGTTTTATAGAATTTTAATTGTCAATACCATTTTAGTAAACAATGTTACTGAAAACTGTGAAATGAGTTTTCCTGCTATTATTTGTTAGTCGTCTTGGTGCAAATTTGAGCCAGGTTCTTATTTCTAATGTGATATAGATAGCAACAAAATTGATATAGGCAATGGTAAAGATAGATAACAAGCACAGATAGTATAAGGATGGGTTCTCTTTCCCAGTAGCAGGTTGCTGTAATGTTGAACTCTGTTCTTGTCTGATATCTGTATTGGGTCATTCTACCGGTGTCTAAATAGAATGATAGATATCATGGAATCACACAATTATAGAAATGCCTGAGTGAGAAGGGACCCACAAGGATCATCAATTCCAACTCCTGTCCCTGCATAGGAGAACCCGAACATTCACACTGTGTATTTGAGGGAGTTGTGCAAACATTTCTTGAGTACTGCCAGGTTTGGCTCCATGACTGCTTCCCTGGGGATCCTGTTCCAATGCTCAACCACCCTCTGGGTGAAGAAGTTTTTCCTGATATACAAACTAAACCTCCCTTGGCACATCTTCCTGCCATTCCTTTGGGTACTATCATCAGTCACCAGAGAAAAGAGATCAGCGCTGCCTCCTCCTCATCCCTTTGTAAAGGAGCAGCGGGCTGTGATGGAGTCTCCCTTCAGTCTCCTCCAGGCTGAACAGATCAAGTGGCTTTAGCTGCTCCTCATACAGCCTCCCCTTAGTTAGACCCTTCACTGACTTTGTGGCTCTCCTCTGGACACTCTCCAGTAGCTTTATATCCTTTTTTATACTGTGGCACCCAGAACTGCACACAGTGCTCGAGGTGAGGCCTACCCGGTGATGCAGAGCAGGACAATCCCCTCCTCGCCTGGCTGGAGATGCTGTGCTGGAGCATCCCAGGACACAGTTGGTTCTCTTGGCTGCCAGAGAGCACTGCTGGCTCATGTTCAACTCGCTGTTGACCACAACCCCCAGTTTCCCTTCCACGGGACTGCTGTCTAGCTTCTCGCTCTCCAGTCTGTGGGTATAACCATGTCCTAGGTGCAAAATCTGGCGTTTGCCCTTGTTAAACTTCATGCAGGTGGTGATTGCCCAGCTCTCCAACTAGCCTAGATCTCTCTGCAGGGCCTCTCTGCCCTCAAGAATATCAACAGCTCCCCCCACTTCTGCATCATCTGCAAACTTAGTTACTAAACCTTCAAGTCCTGCGCCCAAGTAATGTAAAAAGATGTTAATAATTTAAAAAAATGCCTGAGATATGGAATATAGAAGTGTTCAAGATGTTCTCACAGATGAGAAAGGAAACTGATTCAAAACTAATGTTATTAATCTGCCTAAGAACTCATGAAAGGTTGTGATTATGGTGTAAACGTAACGTACGCCTCATGCCGATCAGCCTTGTACAAATAGGACTTACTCAGAAGGTCAGTCTTAGTGACCTTGATAGCACTGCTATCATCATAGTTTTAATATAAATACATTCTTTTCAGGGGACTTTTCCATCTGGGTTTACCATAGATGGACTTGTTCTGCTGCAAGGCCTATTAACCAAATTTTACTTTGATGTCCATCTCTTATAACCAGCTAAAGACACTAGTATTTGACTTTTTCTGCGTCACTCACTGTCTGAATGGAATATCAGACATTTGACAAGAGCTGTGGGAGCACGTGCTATTCAAGTGCATCAAAACAACTGCTCTTGTCACCCTCTTCCTAAAGTAACCTGTATTTTGGAACTAGTGAGATAAAATCCCTCCTGTTGGCAATTTTCCGTATCAGAAATTAAAAATTAAGATTTTGGGTAGTGGTGTTCTCTCCAGTAGCTTTGCACCTCTGCAGAAACATTCAGCTTTGAATGTCTGCATCTAGAAGGACTTTTAAGCAGACTGTGAAAGGTATTTGCGTATGACTTTCTTCTGTCAGCTAAAGCTTCAGGCAACAGAAGTACATGGGTCGAGTCCTTCCCTGTTCTTTCACATCTGAGGTCCAGCTTTGATAGGAGCTATACATGAACCGCTATAGTCTCTGGATTCTTTTATACGGAATTGCTACTTCACTAGTTATTCCCTCATCGTGTACTGCTGAATGTTGCTGCATACATGAAATTTGATGGACTTGTCCCTTTTGAATAGCATTCTATTTTAGACTGCTTCTCTGATTTGTTGCAATCGCTTTGAATTCTAATCTTGTCTTCCAACTTATAATGTGATGCTGTCTGCGGATGTATTCTATTCTGTCAATGAGGTCACTAATTAAAATATTGAATAGCACCAACCCCAGTCCACAGTGGAACCTCACTTTATACAGCCTCCCATTCTGGCCAGGAACCTTTGCGAAATACTTAGTACAGTTTTGAAACTGATTTCTGTTACCCTAACATTGTTTTATCTGAACCATGTTTCCTTACCTAAGTACAAGATATTTTATAGCAATCCAATATTTCTCTAAAAGGTAATGAAATTGATTGTTTTCTGTCCAGAAATCCTCTTTCTCTGTAGAAAAAAAACATAGATGGGTTCAAGAGCCACTCAAGGACAAAATGTCAAACTCTTCTTGTTATCTTTACGAAATACAGATAATTTGTTTCAGAGTTTCCCAGAAAGAACTACAAAGCAGTCAAATGATTAAAAAATATCTAAATAGTCCTAATATTTTCTAACCTTTTGTATCAAAGACTACTTCCTTGTGGTGATAGTCTTTGTAGTACAACACACCCTGAAAAAGTAATAAATATATATTTACCTAGGATAGCCTCTGCCAATACCTTTCTCCAACTTTTTGAGTTGGAAGAATTTAAAAGTTTGCACAATTCAACTTCACTGGATCTTCCTTTCACTAAATTAGTAATAAGTTGAATTATTTTATGGCTTATGCTAATTGCCATCTCAGTTTGTACCTTAGCTTTTCTTACTGTCTACCTTGGACCTTGCCTGGAGTGGTAGTGTCTTTCAGTAGATTTAGAGTATTCCATTTTTTTGATGAAAAGTTTCTTTCTGCTTTGCTAATTTAGCAAGGTTCGTTCTGCCAGTGACAGTTGAATGTTAATCTATCTCTAACTGCTGCCTTTAGCAGAATCGGGACCATTTGCTGCTGGAGGCTGAGTATCCTTATTCGCTATCTGCTGTTTCTTTCATTTCCCTCAAGTTTCCGGTAGTATCTTGGAGACAAATACTGGTGTTACATGAACCTGAATTTGATTCGGTTGCTCTTTGTCTTTGCAAGAAAAGGAGAAATTTCTGTAGAGTTGTTCATTCTCCACCTTAACTTTTGTTGTGTGGTAGGCTGATGCTTTGCACTTCTCTAGAGTTACAGCTGTTCTATCAAAGATTCAATTTGGGCCCTCTGCATAGCAGTGAGAAATATTTCTCTACTGTAAATCACTTAGTACAGAGAGAATCCTCAAGTTGTTTTCATGCACAATCATAGAGGGACCTAATTTTCTGTGATGGCTGCTTCAGTTATTGCATCACAAAAATTTCTCACTATGGAGAAGCAGATTTCATTCATTCCATCTCCACCTATAAATAAGGGTTGCGACTGGAATAGGTCATGAGAGTTACTCCTGGGAAGACCACATATCATGTTATCTGTGAAGAAAATGTGTTTTAAATTGCATTCTTCTAACGACATCTTGGTTGCTGCATAGTTCATTTCTGAGCATGCTAAACGGCATTCTTAACGCCAGTGATACAGCACAGAAAATGATGATTCAAAATGCTTACAGAATCATAGAATAATTTAGGTTGGAAGAGACTTCTGGAGGTCATCTCGTTCACATGGGGAAAGTTGATACTTGAGAATTGTAACGTACTCCAGAGATTAGATTAGTGGGGATCTTTAAGAGCCTGTGTAAGTGCCAGAACTCTTTTAGTATGGCATGGAAATCAATAAGTTATGTTGTTTACAGTAAGAAACTTGTAGGTGTTTCAGATTGCTCTCTTCCATGTATGTTTCTGAAGAAAAAGTCTCTTTAGGCAGACATTCCAAACTGAAATTCCCAAAGCCCTAATTATTCATTATTTTTCACAATCTTAGAAATATGTTTGCTTGCATGCACTAACAAACTATCGTGGAAATTTTTCAATTTAGCCTTGATATCAGCTGACTTTTATCGTAGTGACTGTAAGGGAAGACAGCAGAAGGCTGCTGGCAACGGTGTGCGTGGACAGGGCAAAAGAATTCATGAAGTAGGTGTGCTCTGTCTCTGATTTGTCCTGTGAGACAGCAGCACGCTCCCTTTTTTCCGCATAGGTTCTCCACACAAGCCAAGCAGAAGAGCCAATGTTTCTTAGAACTTGCAAAAGTGGAGGCGCACTTCTGTATGCATCCATGGTGCCACAGAAGCCACTCCTGTCTATGTGCGCAGCTGCTGATTTTCTAACCCAGCTCTCAGGGCACCTCGTGATGAAATATTTGGGAAGTAAAAATGACTAGCAAAAACTTAAAAGGCATACACGGTCATAAAATGCAAAGGTGAGTGTTTGTATGCGTTTCTGTGTTGCAGCGGTGCCTCAATGTCATTCTTGCAATATGTTTGTATGTGCAGACTTGGATGTTTCGTTATGTTACTGTTGGCTTCCAACTGCACTACGGTTCTGGTTACTGTTATATTAAATCTTGTCTCTATATAATGTTCTGTGCAGAACTAAGAAATAACATATCTTGTATTAAGCATTCAACGTTTGTGGGACTTCAGCATTTTAGTCATCCTTTATAGTTATAACATTGAATACAGATTAGCATTCTCAAGCCACACCTTTGAGGGCCTGTCCTTTTTCTTTCTTCTAGTCTAAGGAAAAACTTCAGCAGTTGTCATCAAATAGTCATCAATCTGTTTTTTCCGTCTTGAAAAGTGCAAAATTATGCCCTAAAGAAGAAATCCTTATGATACTCATCTGAAAGGAGCTAAAAGATAATAATCCAGAATTTTAACCACCCTTGCTAAGGATGCTGAAGGAACTTGGAGATTCAGACACAAACATTCAAATGTCAGGCTAAGCCTGGGATAATGTTTGTTCTAACAGTCAAAATAATCACCAGGTGATTAAGGTCTTCTCTAACAACAAAATTATAGTGCTGATCTCCTGAACTCTGAAGGGGATTCACTCTGCCAGTGTTTTGAATGAGGGGGCTGGTGATGTACTTTATATTCTGGAACACTTTGTCCACATGTTATCGGAATGCACACAATGCAAGAGTTATGGGAAATACATCATCGTCCCTAGACTGGAGTTTATACAGAATATTACTCTGCCATAGGATCCCTTTATCTACATTCTAGATGGCCTGACAATGACTCCCCAAATGCCTGGAGCCAATTTAAAAAGGATACTAAGAGCACTCTAATAGCTGAAGTTATTACTACTAAAGTGTAAATCAATGCTGTGTATGTTCCAAGGAGGAAGAGCAGGTCCAAATGAGCTTTGTCTTAATGGAAAGTGTATTTTAGACATAGTCTGCATATATGCAGTCAGATTCTACATGTATGGTGCCACGTTCTGCGGTCAGACATACAGACTTCCCTGGTTTGCAGCGAAAGGAGAATTTATTCATCTTGGAACAAACCTGTTCTGTTGCTATTCCTTCTTAATGATTGCATTAACCTTGTTAGTTTTGCTAGACAGGCACTGAACGTGAGCCTAAGCTGTATATGCAAGGCAAACGCAAGAGGAGCGAGAAGAGGGACAGAAGAATATAATGCTGCACCCGTCATCTCGCCCATCCTCTGGGCGCTGTGCTCAGGCTGGTGTAGCACAGTGGCACCCGGCCCCTACTGGTCTTCCCCTTTCTCTCTTGTTAGCCCTTCTGCTCTTTGGGCTCTGGTCCATACTGGACCATTTCTATGCCATTTCTACTAGCAAATATTTCTTTATCATTTTAGCAGTGATGAACAACTTTATCGGGCACTTCCAGTGGATTGTATGCTAACAGGCGCCAAAAATATGAGTTCGGGTCATGGACTGGGCATAGGTTTTCTCACCCTTGATTTATATACTGCAATCTTATGACAGCCACTTTAGTTAAAGGGGATGTAAATCTTTTAATTTCTGCTAATCTTGAGAAGATTCTGTACTCTGAATGCCATGGATTTGTAGGGATTACCAGTGGAGAACCAGTTCTGGTTGTGATCCTCTATCGTCTCCAGTTATCCAGAGATAATCAGATATTAGAGAAGGTTGGAAATCGGTCTCCTATTAATAATTTAAAAAAAAAAAAGTGATGAAAGACTCTGATCTTGCCAGTGTCATAAGTAATGTCACTTACTAAAGTGACTGGCACTAGCTGTAGGCTCAGATATGCCAATTATAATTAAAGCCATTATTTTCAAATACAGTTCAGTTTATTCCTGGTGAAAAGTAAAGAGAATTTTAGAGTGACAAATCTCTCCGGAAAATGCAAACTTGACAAAAAGGTTGTGGTTTTAGACTACCTGTAATAATTTGGTTTCAAGTTTGAAATTGGTATTATATTAAAACATCTTCTTTAAAATGAGTGTTGACCAATTAAACATACTGTACAATGTTAGAATATGTACGTGCCTGTCAGAATCAACTTGAGGAAGTAGAAGAATACTTACAAGACAGAAGTGACATATAGTTTAGATCAACAGCCTTCAAACATCTGTCCTGTGGTTTTCAGAAAGGTACTGAGCCATTATCCTTTGCAAATCTGATGCCCACACACAGTTTTCTAAAAAGATATCCAAATTGCCACATGTTTTTTGAGAATTAAAACCAAAGAGGATGCTTTAAGAAAGTAAAGACTCTGAAGCTGCTTTCTTTTTTCAGGCAATTGTGATCTGATAACAGATAGAGAAATGTTGATACAAGTGAGGGTTTGGTTATTTACTCACCGCAATGTACAGATAATGGTTGTATTTTGTAATATAACGCATTGAGACACCAGTCACCCACGGTGGGTGTCTTCCCTAAAATGAATAGGTTTCTTGGAGATGACAGTAGCAGAATATAAAACACAGCCATGAAGTAGCTCTACCGAGCAGCAATTCGTTCCTTTGAAGGCAGCTTTAAGCTTGGGACAAAAGCCACAAGAAGTGGAATGTGTATGCGATATCAGGAAATATCCCAAATGCTCCGAACCCTCTACCCCGGGACATGTCCCGGAGAGACAAGCGGTTTGGGACTGCAGCAGCTCTGAAGATTCAGCTCCTGGCATTGGTAACCTGGAACTGAAGGTTAAGTGGCAGATGATGAAACAGAAATTTTGTCACTGACCTTTGGCTGCTCCAGAGCGTGCTGGTCCTGCTCGGATCCAGGGGTAGTTAGTGCTTCTGGTTTTCTGATCACCTCTTACATCCAGTGGCACAAGGCGATGGTGCACTTGTGCTCTGGGGCTTTTGTTCCAAGGTCTGCCTTACTGCTGGTCACCAGAGATTACCCTGACAACTGACTACTGTGCAGTGATCTGAGGTCTGATGTTACCATAAAGTAGAGATAAAATTCCTGCTTGCACTGCAGGTGACTGGGATCTAGGCAAGAAAACTGCTGTAGCTGATTTTTTTCCGTTCTTGTCTACTGCATTGGGCAGCTATTTCGTCTTTATTGTCAGTCCTAACACTTTGGCTTTGTTTTCTGCCCTGTAATCTTGTGTCGATGTCTGTTGTTCCCAAACCCTCTGTTTAAAAGTGTTACCATTTGATATGATTAATAGCTCTTGTGAGTGATCTCTATTAAGGACTTAAAACTCAATTTCGGATAATTTTGTGCCGCTTCTGGTGGGCCTTGCTGGGATAAATTAAACCTATTTTTCCCCTGATTGCTTCACTGGATCTCTTTGTAACTTCACCTTGTATTCCTTTCTGCTCAATACTTTTCAAAGTACTGAGAGTTTAAAGAGGTACAATAAATCCCAGATCAGTTTTTAATGACCATGGTAAGCCTGCTTGTAATATGTCAGTAAGCTGAGCCTAAAAGCCAATGGGGAATAGGCCATTTCTGCCTTAGTAATTGCCTCCACAGAAAGATTTATAATGTCATTATCTGAATCTACAAGAAATAACTCATAGTGCTGAAATACCCTAAAAAAATATTACAATTCTCTTAAAATCTGGTCATTCATAAATGCTAAATCATAAAATTTTTTCAAGATGTTTTATGTTAAAAATAAAACACAGTCAAAATATAAATGTACTTTTCTTAATCAGATTCTATGTTCTTTATGTATCTGTTTTCCGTGCTGTAGTTGGGCAGGAGAATGGTGCAGCGCACAGCCCAGATCCGGCACTGTGCTGCTGAAAGCACAAACGAGTACTGAGAAGCCACAAAGAGGGAAGAGCATTCCCAGTCATTTTTCTTTATTTGTGTATGATTCCGGGGGGAAGAGGGTTAGTTAGCACTGCAATAAAATTAATTTTAGCAATAAAAATCACTCCCTCCTTCTCGTTCCACCATTTTTCCCATGAAAAGCCACACTAAATGTTCTGATAAATGTACTGCGGTACTGGTTTAAGCCATTTCAGCCAGCTTCCCTTGCCCTTAGCATTCCCCAATCAGAAGGTATCATTCATTTCTTTCAAAAAGCAGGAAATGTACTCTTCAATTTGTCTGGTGTTTAATAAAGTGCTAGAATTACCATAGCTACCCTCATCTTCTGGTGCTTTAATACACTGTGAGATTTATACTAATTTCAACCAGACTATATTCTTCAGTGTAGAAAGCTTCTACGCTTAAAAGGGCACTGCCAGTGTGCTTTTTTCTCTTTTTTTAATCGCAAGCTCCTATCAGCAAAAGATCTGATTTCTATTTCCCTGAAGATTTTGAATTGTTTTCCTTTTTTTCATGTTGTTGTTTGTCTTGTGTCCGTGGGACTTTGTTGCTTCTGAATGGTTTTGCCGTGGCTGCTTTTTAAAATTATTTTTCATTGATTATTCAAATAAATATTATTCACTGGCATCTCTGGAGATCTGTTGGAATGCGGTTGCTTCGATTCAGTTAAGTGGTTCCTAAAATCAGTGAAAGTTTTTTAGCTTGATACAGTCTGATTCTTCTCTTAAGTTCAAATTCAACTTTTTGGGGTCCGATATCTGCTCTTAGACTGTAAATTATAGAGGCTAACACCCTTTTAAGCATGAGGCAGTTCTGTTATTAACTTGAATAAGTCTAGGATTTCATCCCGTGTCACATACAGTTCAGAGCACAGACGTATCTATAAGTAATAAATTATTACTCGTTTTTAGTGAGCGTTGTAAACTTTCAGGTTCTTTGCTTCAAAGAAATGAGCTTCCTGAAACAAATTACTTCCTAGTCAGGGCATTCTTGTCTTCAAAATGTCACTTAAATGGAAGAGTTCTGTGAAAACAATACTTGACACCTTTTTTTTCGGAGTTTAAAAATTATTTGCAAGTAAAACAATGTGTGCTTCTGCCTCTGGATGCGTATATCTAATTCTTATCAATATCTGTGGGAATATTCCTTCAGATAGGGACCACAATACATCGTAATACATCCACGATCTGTGAGCTTCTACTATATGCTTTGTAGCTTTACTTTTAAATCTTTCCCTGATTTCTGAGACAGTGCGATGTGAACTCAGCACTGAGCTTTGCGAAGGAGTCAATGACAACTAAATGAAATGGGAGTTTTGGAATGGTCTGTCGTAAGCAGATGTGTTTAGAAAAATAGAATAAAAATTGGGTCTTCTATAAAAGCTTGTTTTCCTTGAGCTGCTGCACCCTGAGTACAAACAGATTTATAATTTGAAGTAAACTTGATTCATTGTTGATCATTAGCTTTTAAACTTAATCTGGATTGAGATCAGAGCATAGCAACTCAAATAAAAATCCCTGCACTGAATCTAAAAGCTTGTGAAGAAATTGCAGTCTATGCAAGGTGACAGTCTGGACTGAGCAGTCTTGGACCACGTCCTTAAGCAGGAGGAGCACAAATTCGCTTTCATCAGGATTGTTGATAATAGGATTGCAGCAGAGAGAACCTAACCACAATGAAGGATGAAAGAATGTCAAAATATCCTTTCGTTCCTTCTGTTAGAAACTCATCCTGTAAGAATCCGGGTGAAATAATGAATTGAGGTTGGTTAGGATTAGTCTCTGGTTATTCGCTTGGTGCCATGCTTCTTCACTATTGTATGTAGCAAATATTCCCTGACAGGCTAACTAGGAATAATAAAAGGATAAAGGATGCTGGTGACATACTGAATGTTACAATTGTTATTCCTGTCCTTTAAATGTGGTTTACCTTTGGCAGTGTCAGAGGTGACTATTCTCTGAGCCCAGGCAAACACAAAGGTGAGGAGATGCTCGGCATAAGCACACTTCCTTCTGCTGTGTGCTTTGCTGTTGTCCTGTAGTGTCTGTCTGTGCAAAGTCCCATCAAAGTTTATAAGACTGCTTAAGTGTAAAGTTCCTTTGCAGGAGTTATTTGGGGAGGGAAATAGATTTATTTTTTTTATGCTCTTCCTGTCATGAAAATAATTACTCTGTTAGGTGTTTCCTGACTTTACGTAAGGCAAATTTTTGCATGAGATATTTGAACTCGATTAGCCATTGTCACATCTGTATATATTATGTTTCTCTGGAATATGATCCATTTGCACACTTGGATCCAAAAATATCTCCTGAAATTGGAACACTGACAATACAGAGTGGCAAGGGCACATTTTTATCTTGTGTTTAGTATTTTTTTCTTCTCATTTTTATTTTCTGAGGTAGATGTGCATACTGGCTTACCTGCAAGCTCATTTCCTCTGTAGCCAACGTGAGAATTTAGACAGGTGTGATGCGTTTGTTACCATAAATGAAAATACTTTTTCTTTGCATAAGATGTGCTGTGCAATTCCTAACCAGCAAAATGGCCTTACGTTACAGACCATCACACTACTGATCTTTCTTTTTACTGCTATCACTTTTTTATCCAAGGAAGTGAAAGTTGCAAACACAAGTCCTAGATCAGGAGTCTCTGATGTTAAGGATTGCAACCTGTGTTAACAGCATGTTCTTCAACAAGTAAGAAAAGTGCTGTGACTCCTCTAGGAAATACTCTGTTGTTATTCCGCATTGCTTCGAAGGGAACAGCGAGTTCCCGGGGCCTCAGGACTCATGATGCCCGTGCAAGAAGACAGGAGTAACTAATTATGGGTCTCATCGTGACATACTTGAGAAATGGAAATAGAACTCAAATAACTAATAAACCTTTTGAGTTCCCATGGAGAGGATGTTTCCAGGAGAGAGGCAACTAAGTAAAATTATGTTGCCCGTTGGAAATATTTAGACTAAGAAAGCAAGCTGGAGAGGCAGACCATTACAGGGGAGGACAGACAATGCACACTTTCTTAAATTCATTTGCTGTTATGGGTCCTACACAGTTAATATAATTTGCTGTTCTGCTTTCTTTTCATTGCATCACTGAAATATAAACTTATGTAAAAATTTTAGGTGAATAGTTTAAGGTTAAATAACCTTTGATTTATTTAGAAACTGCAACAGTGTTCTGGGTAGTTTTAGGACCTTATTTGTATCTCGCTTCTAATTTGGCATGCAACTTTCTACAACCTGCACCAACAGAACTTGAGTTTGGATAAATTACCTTGATATTGCCCCTTGTGTAATGTATGTTAATGAAATATGAGTGTACAGGTCAAAAGAGAAATATTTAATGAGGGTGTTTACCAGTTGGGGATGGGAATGGAAAGCTCAGAATACACCAAGACAGAGAATTTAGGGAATCTGTCATACACATAAATCAGCCGCACTCCCTCTGCATTTCTAATTGTCTCTCCTAAAAAGGTTTTAGTCACCCCCTTAAAATGATGATCACACAAATGCAGTTTTATAGCGCCTGTTTCCTTTTAGTTATGCAAATTTGTTCAAGAGAAACGATGCACTCAAAATGCTCTAAAATTTTTAAAACCTACAGATGTCTGTGGTGTGAGAGAAAGTAAAAAAGTTAACGTTCTCCAGCCAGATAGGGGAATGTACTGTCTTGAGGTTCAAGGCTGATCCCATGTATAAGGAAAACAGGGCATTCGTCAGGGCATTAACAGAGGTAGAGGGGAGTGACAGTATTATGGTCTGTCTTTATGGCATTCTTTAGGCATCCCATTTCAACAGTGACTTACTATAGAAGTGAATTAAATTAGATTGACTGAAGGCTGTTTCCATTTCTGTGTTTGGTTTTTTTTTTAGTATTATTCAATTAATTTCTTAAAAACACTAATTGAAATTAATTTTCCAGTGCTCCCAAGTCACTTTCAAGAAGTTGAATTCACTCTCTAAGTTAGGTTTAGCAGTGATGGTCAGTGCAACGATTAAACAGCTTTGGGAAAACTGGACCTTCCTTCTGTGGTTTAACGTTGTCTTTCACTGCTGGAATATTCGGCAAGCAGCCACCTCCCTGGAGCACTGATCCCAGAGTTGCCCTCAGGTGCAATATGAACAGTGCTACGCTTGAAGGAGAAAAGGTTGCCGTGTGGTTTGTCACTGTTAGGGACACGTAACTTTGAAGATATCTTGTTAGGCTTGGAAGCTTTAAGAGTGGATATAAAGCTTTCAGTCAGGACCTCATGTCTTTGACCTTCTCGCTTGTCTTTCGCAGCTGTCACAACAGTAGATTTACAAGAATTAAACTGAGTGCAGCTCTCGCTGTATCGGGGGATGCAGGTGGGGCAATGTCCACCAACCCAAGAGCACAGCAAGATGGATTTGTATCAGCCTTGAGTTGCCCATGTAGATGTACCGTTCTACTTGATTTTAATGTTTAGCATAGAAAGCCAAATTTAGCAGCGTACCTGGAGGCTTACACTGCTTCCACTGTGCTAAGCCTATGCTTGGGCTTCAGAAGGGCCTCAGTGTAGCTGGCATCATCTTCCAAAAGTGCTAAATTAACACACAAATACTGAAGAAGTATGCAAAAAATCAAAACTTTGAATATGATACAGTGGTTTTAGAGTTCTTAATGGCTTTAAATTCATGCCAGAGCTGCTGATCGTGTCAGTGGGCACTATATGGCCTATCGTTTGTCAGACCATTTAAATTCAGTGGCTTAGCGCTTAGTCTTTTGGAAAATATCCTGCGCGGTTTGATTTACAGCACTGTAGAGCTGATTAAAAAGTCACTCATTAAAAAGGTATCTTTTATTATAATTGCTAAATATTTTTTGGTGGGGTTCGTAGGTTTCACCTTTAAAATGATGTATGCATGCTGGCTCTTCTCCCAAGCTGTTAAGTCAGAGCCACTGGCTCTTAGATTTGTACTGAAGTGGCAGAAGCTTTGCGGTACTTTGCATTTTCACATGCTTTATTTTCTCAAATAAAGGAATATCAACACCTTCTTCTGGTTAGGGTAGAATTTTGAAACCTAGTTTTCACTCTAAGGTATTAGTATCCTCTCTGAACTGGGAGAAGCTCCTACCAATGCCTTTCACAGTAGCTGGAACTGGACCAATCTGTTATAAAATATTCCAAGTCCTCTATAAAAAGTATTAGAAACTTCTGTCCACTCAATGATTGTAGGGTTTAATTTACCAAACACTGTGAAGCTGTCCTTCCGAATAACAAGAGAAACATTGAGTGCACATACACTCATTTCTATGTCTACCTTCTACGGTGGTCTTGGAGCAATTTTTTTCTTTTTCTTCATCTTTATTCATCAAAATGATGATTTCTGTGGTGTGTTCTTCTGTTTATCGCTGGATTAACGTAACTTTTAGTCTGGATTTTCTTCTTGGCTCTGTGTGTGCTATAACTTATCAAAGCTCTTAGGATCTGAAATCTTTGCCTAGAGAGTCATCTTAGATGTAAATGGCATCCTGCTCAGCAATCTACCGTGACACTCTCTTTGAGGCTAGTGCATCCTAAATATAAAAATCACCACTTTCTGGTTTTCATTGTCGCAGTCAAGTGTTTTCTGGGGCAGGGCAGTAAGCTGTATCAGGGAGTAGGTCAAATAACCCTTTTCCCCTCTCATTTTTTTTTTATCAGTGTCATCACTGCAGTGACTTGCTGCTTCTGCTGCACAGCTGGAGATGAGATAGGGTAGATGGGGAGGATCAGAAGATGACAATGCTCATTTGGAACAGTAGGTTTGCTCTTTCAGCCAGTTCTATACCTGGGGAAAAAATGGGGAGCAATTGCCTGATCTGCTACGGAAATACAAGAGAATGATCTCCTTTGTAAAGCGTGGGTGAGGTCTGAGGGCAGTTGTGAGAAGGAAGCGGGTCTATTTGATAGGACTGACTCTGGGGTTTTAAGTGGGTTTTGTGCCAAGAAACACCCCTGAAGAAACAACCTCAGAGCTGAGCTGGCATTTTTAACTCATCTCAACTCTTGACATGAAGTCTGCAGTCACCCCTACAGCATCATCTTCAGAGTAAGATACTGCTTTTCTAGCAGAACAAAAGAACCATTAATGACACCAATTAACCAGTGTAATTCTCATTTACACCCCTTTATTACCTTCCACACACAGTATGTGATACATTATACATCCCATTAATTGTTAACATACACGCAAGTCAAGATCTTTTATTATACTGGGTCATCTATCATTGATACAGAGATATAGATATTTTATAGCTGAGCCAACTAACACTACTGTAGAGCAGAATCTATAACCATTTTCACATCAAATCTGATTGTGTTATTAAGACCTTTAGAAGTGCTTAGTATGTAAGTTGGCCTCCTCCCAGAAGGTATTTTATAGAGGGGAACAAAAATGTGAGATTTAGGGTAAGTTGTATTCATTTTGTGGGCGTGTATTCATAATTGAAATTATTTTTACCATTTTAAAGCTAGAGGTGGAACATTGTTCTGTTGCACTGTAAATTCCACTCATCTAACAAGTGTAATATTTTTCTTTCACGTTGACTGAAAATAGAGAGGAATTATTGAAGGGGTGGAATTTAGGTGGAATTATTTTTTTGAAGTGCCAATGATTTTGCATTTTCAAAGGATAGAAAAATCAAAACTGTAACCCAATAGATATAAATGCTTTGCTTATTTCTAGCAGAACTCTAGTTATTAAAGAGCTACATATTGCCCACAATTACTGATGTTATTTAAAGTTAACGATGTAAACTTTTGAAGCTTGTTTTAGATACACAGATCATATGGCAACTTCTGTATATTCTAAACTCCAAATGTAGGTTTTTTCTCTCTTCTTGCTTTGTAAGATCTGTACAGCCAATAAAAAATTTGTCTGTTCTGTAGAGGAAACTTAAAATTATATAAAGAGGCTGTGTCTCCATTTTGCAGCTCTGACCTCAGATTTGATTCCCATTTTCCCTTAGTATGCGTGATTAAAGCTACGAGCCTTGCATGCAGTATTCCTTGTTTTGGGTCTTGAAGTCTCCGTGGCCACTGCAGCAACCGCTGTGCAGGGTGGGCAGAGGGGAAGGCTTCTCAGCGCTGAGAAGGGGCTCTGCGTGCTGCTCCTTGCTACTTCTGCTGTCTGCCACGTCCCCTCCAAGGTCAGAGCTCAGCTGCCCAAATGTCCATCCTCCACCCTCTGGTTTGGGAGCACTGATTAGAGGCACCATCTCGCAGCCAGGGCTGCTGCGCTGCTGCCAGTCTCCCGGGGAGCTGCAGCAAAGGGGCACTCATGCAGAAGGATTTTTGGAAGCAGCTACTAACAGTATTGCTCCTCTGCTGAGCCTGGAAACTAACTGGGCAAATGCTTTTCTTCCACTTTGCTCCCGAGAAGCATCTGTTAACAGCACCCTTCCCAGACAGAAGTGAGACCTGCTTCTTGGAAACCAAGCAGAAACAAATTTTTAGATTTGAGCTTGTATCTGCCTTGAAGAGCGCTGTTGCCAGTTACCCACTGACAGCTAAAAAAATCATGAATGCTATTCCACCAGTGCCTGCACTATAAATCTTAACCGCGATGCAGTCTAGCAAAGAAATGGTGTGGGCAGTTCTGTCTCAGCCGGCAGGTCCCAAGCCCCAGAGGAACTGCCTCTTGGTTGGGATGGGATGGCTGCCTGCGTGTATGCTCTTCCAGCGGTTAAAGGAAATCGAGCATCTTCTCTTAAGCCCCAGAGAGGACGGAGCGGGAGCGTTTTGGCAGATAGGCGTGTGTCCTGATAAAAATTTCCTTTTGAGTAGCTGTTAGTGGTTGCTGCCTCCGCCAGCTGGTCTGGATGCGATGCCGTGGGTTGGTGGGCTGAACCCACGGGCTGGACCTGGAGAAGACAGCCATAATTTTGTCAGATACAGTAATTAAACAGAGGAGGAAGGGGAAACCATCAGTGTTCCAGGAGGACTGGCCTGCCCAGCTGTGCCTGGCAACAGCCTTAGGGGAGTGCGTTGCTTTAAATAAATGCTTGCTTTAGGCTAGTGGATTCTGTCAGTAATTTGGCACTTATATTTAGCCTTTCCTAAAGAGGATCTTTCAGAGTGATCTTGAAACTTAATTTCGGTGGTGTCTGTGTGACGGTTCCCCTGTGCCTTGCATCTGAATAAACACATGAACCGAGACATCGACCGAGTTGGTCCATGGCTGTGGACTGATGCAGTGGCAGATGAGAAAGCAGATCTCCATCTCCTCTGTGCACCTCCAGCCACTGAGCAAAGGTCATCTGCACTCAGTTGGGTACTGAACAGATCTGTGAAAGCTCTGCCTGGTACATGCGTGACTTGTTCACTCATACACAAGTTTACTGCATAATAACATATAAAGAAAAGTATCTGCGCATCTGCTATGCTGACTTGTACTTTTCATACTGCATTTCTGCTTTTAGCGTGCATAATTCACCAAATCTGGTGTTTGGGAGGTGTAGGACCTGAGAAATACTGCAGTCCATGTCTACCGTTGGAAATCTTTTGGTAATTCCTCGCAGAGCACTTTGTCTCTGGGCCCTGTCCCGCTGAGCAGGGCAAGCTGACAGCTCATGTGGGCAGCACCCACGTCTATGGCTGGATCTGACCCGACCTGAGCATGGCAGACCCCAGAAAACTGCTTCACGCTACTCTAAATCCAGCTTCCATTATCTATATTCCTTAATTAGAGCAAATGAATACTAATTATTCATGGCTAGTATTTTATCAAAATGAATGGCAGCAGCAGTTGGAGACTTTGCCCATTAGACTTATCTGTTTTACACAAAATATTGATATATTCAGTACATATGTGCTATTCTGGTGTACACTTCGAATGAAATGGATCTGAGGCTAATGTGGTGCCAGTAAACAATCAGATACTGTTGACTGAGCAGCTGATGACCCTAAATAGGGAGCAAAATGTTAAGAGGGAGAAGGAGGTTTGTGTTAGCATAGCCCCTACAATAAGTATGTGTGAAATCATAGTTAAGTTCACAGAAGCTTACTATTTGAATAGTTCTCCAAAACGTTGCTAGTTTTGACTGTTTTCGTTCTCTATGATTAGATTTCATTGTTAGTCAACACTTAAAATTTAATGAAGTGACACCATCACCTGACAAAACTGTTGTAGTCCCTGACTCTGTTGGAGAATAAGATAAATATGCTTATTGTCTCTGGCATATCTGTGTGACCTGGTCCATTTCATCTGTGATTATTAGCATTTTCATTATTAACCTATCATAAAAATAAATTCTCAGTTAAAAATCTACATAAAAATATGTCTGTAATGATATGGACTATAATAGATTTTCCTTAAAAAATTATGAAGTTTTCTGGTCATATCTTATACTACATCTGGGCATTGTAGGTGACTCTTTGGACCAGTATTGGTAAATTCTTCATAATTTTCTTCAAGAAAGAGGAAACTAAGCTGTAGACAAATTTCTCTGCTTGTCCTGGTTCTGTATTAGGATATGTGAGACCCTCGGAGTGGTTTGTGTTAGTTAATGCCTAAGAGCAGAGCCCTTATGTTGAAATCACAGTTTAAAATGCTGTAACCAAGAGACAGCCTTCCCTGCTGAAGAAAACTTAAAAATCCCTGTAAGAATCTTTTAGGAAAGTGTTTAGCCTTTAAAGAAAATCTAATTTCCTTTGCTATGGTGTTGGTTGTGCAGTGTTGTATTTAGGAGGAATATCAAGGTTTTTAGAGACAAGAATATCCTGAGGGAGAAATTTATAAATGGATAAATTGATAAGCAGATTAACCATCAAATTTTTAGCAGGCTAATCATTTAACTACCAAAGGAAAAAACCACACACACCCCAAAGCCAGATATGTTCAAGGCTTCTTCAGACTCCCATGGAATGATTCTGTATGCTACAGGCTGCGGAGTCTTGACGTTACAATATGAAACTCTTATAGCAATATGAGGCAAATTATAGAATATTAAAATGCAGAAGGAATATAATTATATGATAAATGTGTTCTATAAGCGTGCATACCTTTCCCTTTAAACATAGTGTTCCTAAAGAAAATTTTGACTTCATTGAAAACAATAATTATGTCAGTTATTCTGAAAGCAGGAATACAATACTAAAAGAAAAAGTATTGCATATGAAGAACATGTATTTGATGGTGTTAAAGGTTTGTGTGCATAGCAGAATAAGAAGGGATGTAGGGACTTGTTTTCATTTGCTTATGTTTCCCTTTTCCTTCTTCATCACAAGGACTAAATTTCTCCAGGCTAGACACACCTTTTCTTTAGCAAGGAGGTAGTAAGGATCATCTTAATTTTTGATGCTATTTTTGGGCTGTTAGAGTTCACAGCAACGTTGATTCCAATTCCTAATATTAATCCTGAAGTTTCTATTATTACCAGTTATACCTTTTAAGCGGCTCACAATTTTTCCTTTTGTTTTCTTTATATCTTTCCATAGGAAGTAATTGGAAGAGATATCTTACTCTTCCTTTCTTATCTGTCCCTTGACTGCACTTGCTGTACGCTCAAAAATCTTTCTACAGACGTTCATTCTGTTCTCCTCACCTGTGAAACATGTTGATTGCCATTGTGCAAACTCTCTGCTGTGTCAGCATCGGCTGATGCTGAGGTCCTTAAAGCCGGACTGCCCGGTATTGCGGGGCTGATCTTTGTCTCTGTTTATGTAAACCATCTTGGTGCCTTTTGTCCTCTTTATTGAGTTACATTGTAAGCCTTTGTCTAACTTGCTCCATTTTAGCTCCCTTCTATTGTTAACCGCATCCTACCTTTTAACTATTTTGTATCTTATTTTACTCTTTTATCTAATTTAAAATTCAGAGCGTTTATTGCAATGAATTAAAAGACAACGACAACAAATCATAATTTGCTGATAAATGTAGCATGCATTAAAAAAAAAAAGCTTAAGCTTCCAGATTAAATTATTCATTCTGGTTTCTTGCTCGACTCTAGTCTCTAGAAAGCACAGGCACACCAACAGCTCTGAAATACTGTTCCCGGAAGGACTGACTGTAGAAGTAACACAGTTCCCAGAAGATCTGGGCACAGAAGTAGCATCCTTTTATTCCTCCTTACATGCTTTTAATCATTTCTGTATTTCAGGGATGAGGGTTACAAAGATCAATTAGTAAATCCTTGCTGAGCTGAAAATTCCAGGACTTGCAGTCCCCATGTTCTCTGTCTCAACCAGACAGTACTGGCTGTAGTTCTGGGGGGAGCCTGGATGGACCAGGTCCTCCCGTGTAGTTGGGGATGATTTTGGACTGCCATCGTGGAAGATTTGAAAAAGACCGAGTCCATGGTGTTTGCTAGTAGTTCACTTATAATGCATTTCAAGAAGATAATGTGAGATGGGGAAGGGCACTGCAGGCTCTGAAGCTCCCCCGAGCCAGGGATGGTCTGCGGCCAGGCGGGTGCTGGGTTTGCTGAAGCAAAATGGGCTGGCGAGCTCAGAAACCCCAGAAATCTCCTGTGCTCAAACTTGTCAAATGAGATCCATCATACATTTTTATTCCCCTCTATATTTTCTTCCTGAGAAATATCCTGGATTTCTGGTTGGTCAGTAAGCGTTGCACCTTTTTAAACTATCACAATAGTGTACAGTGAGTCTGTTAGCAGCTTTTTTTTATTTCCATGTATCTGTAATATCAGCCTAAACCACATTCAGTGGAATTTTTTTTTTTATTGAAAGAGTTTCTATGCCTATTGATAGTTATATAGGAATCAGGATTACCTCCTTTTAAAACGTGTAGTAGCTTTGTGAGGAGGAAAATGGATTGGGAACGTCATTTGAGATTTTGATAAAAACCTAATGGGAAACTGGTCTGTGAGCCAACTTGAACACACTAGAAACGTAATATGAACAAAGATCAGCAAAGCTCCTCAGGTTGCCCAGAAGTATTAAGTGTTTCATTTGTGAAATCCCCAAAGTCTGCCAATACTTGAAAGCTTGGCATGATGCAGAAGGTGCTCTTGCGAAGACAGGGTTAGCACAGATGGGAGCCAAAGAACTGAGAACGCTTTATGTCCCCATCTGATGAATCTTAAAGCACCATTTTTGCAGGTGGATTCCAAAATAAGATAGCAGGTGGCATACTTAAGGATTTCAAAGCAAACCTGCAGTTTTACTGAAGAAAGGTGACAAAATTCCAGAAGGGTCTGCATTTGCAGCAAGATCTTTGAGCCACTTTTTATATCCTGTTTGCCCTACGGAAGATTATTTAACCAGAGCTACACTATCTCTTGCCCCTGTGGATGCTGTGATTCAGAGTACGGAGTCGGTGTAAAAAAACTTTTGTTCTGTGTGCTTTTTGAAATGCATCCAACTCACTGCAAACTGTGTATGAGGTAGGGAACGTGGCAACGGTGCACTGCCCAGAGAAGCAGAGCTGGTTCCCAATTAGTTAAACAGGAAATATTGGGAAGAAATGAAGGCTGAAAAATGAACAGGAGAAGTTTAAAAAAAAAACAATGTGATGAAGATTTAGCAAACAAAGAAAACACATGGATTTAGCCTGAGCGGTACTACTGTATTGGAAAGAAAAACTTTTTAACTTTTTTCTTGCTTTTTTTTTTTTCTTTCCAATCAGCTGATTGTGGTTTTTAAAAGCTGGAACCGTGGCTTTTCAGACTATTTTGAGTAGGTGAGTTTTTTATATGTGAGAGAACCCCTGAAGTCTAATAGAAACCTTTTAAGTAAATCTTACAAAGCTCTAATCTCTCAAAAGCTCCCATGTTCTTCTCCTCTGTTCTTATTTAATTTTTAATAAGAACAATTCCATGCAGCTCTAAAGCATGGCTCAATTAAGAAATGTTCCTACCAGGCATCTTTGAAATCTTGGGAGGTTTTTTCCTTTTTTCTTTTTTTTTTTTTCTTTTTTTTGGTTTGCCCCCTACAAATCTCAGTTTTGGTTGACTGGAGTTTAGAGGAGTTTCTCTTTAATTGCAAGCTCCAATTCACGCTGTTATTTACAAGTAGACCAAATAACTTTCAAAGTCTTATGTTTTATGCTCGAAGGAGACCACCAAACACATTAGTGCTGTATTCTGAAGTTACAAAAAGGATCTTTGATCTAATTCCCCAGACATTATCTGTCCAAGAAGTATCTCTAGGTCATGAGAAGTAATTAAAAAAAGTCTGAATCAAAATTTCAAGCCCAGGTATTTTATAGTAATCAAACCTTAACTGCTTTATGATTCACTTTTATTTTTATAGTGTATGGCACTCTTCTTGCTGCTCTGGTTAAGCTTGTATCAGCATTTCCATTATAAAATGCTGCTTTCAGGGGTTTATAACTTAACTGCAAAAATTTACTCTGAGTTTAAGATGCCATTATGACCTGACTGGAAAATCATATTTGTATAAAATACATGTCTGCCAATACGCGTAAAATTTTTAGAATCTTATTTTGGGCTTCTAGAGCAGATTGCAATGGTAGTGCCTCACCAGAATATGGGTTGTCAATGATGAGAGAAGTAAACTGTGCCTTAAGCTATCTTACACAAAGGTCGGGGCACGTTTCATTTTCTGGTCCAATGTACTAAAGTCATCCTGATTTCTCACAGCTGGAATAGGAAGAGATCTAAGAGAGAGACACTAGAATATTTGTGGACTTCCTTACCTTTCTGTTCCACAGAGTCCACACAGGATGGACACTACGCTGTTATAATAGAGCTCATTTTGGACAGTTGCAGACTCCTTGTACTGAGGTCATTTAGAGTTGTTTCATCATAATTGGTTTGGCAGAATTCAGTATAAATAATTGTGTTCTGCCTGTTCAAAGGGCTGGTGAACTTCTGATGTGATGCAGAGTCTGTCTTCACTTCCTACGTTTGGATAGAGTTGAGATGGGTTGTTACTTTCTGTGCAGCTGACTGTTTCGATGGTTACGTGTCAGTGCTGACATGATGTCTATAAAACGCCTTGATGTGTTATCCAGAGCATGAAAAATATAAAAGAACATATGTATTTACCTGTTGCAGAGCAGCTCTGCTCTATAAAAAGCAAGCAATATACTTTTTACAGTGTTCCAGAAATATTTCCTTTAAAAAGGAGTGACTAGCAGGCCTTTTTTCAGGGAGGGTAAAGTCTGTATGATTTCTAACCTAAACTCCACAAAATTCAGCGATTGAGTTATCAGTCTCCACTTAGTGGTGCGGGGGTGCCTTTTCTGCCTTTTCAGGAGGATATGGAAGGGCTGTTGGCACTGATCAGTGCTCTGAAATGTTTGGCTTTGGTGCTCACTGCCACGCAGTTTCACTCAAACTTTTGGTTATGTTTCTTTTTGATATCATTTTCTCATACTGTTTTGTTTTGGGTTTGTTTTTTTTTTTTAAACTTTAAGGTAAATGGCAAAACGCCACAAACCACGAAGATTTAATTTTCTGCATTCCATTTTATTGTGCGTTTGTATCTTAATGAGAAGCAGCTACATTGCGTTATCTTTCCAGCCTCTGAGCTCATAAGCACAGACTCTGCTAAGCTACACTTTTGGGGTCAGATCTTTCCGTTTGTGCAAATCTTTTGAAGCCAATGGCTAGCTGCTATCAGGTGTGGCCCTCTTATTCATTACAAATAACAACAGAAATTCCATGTCTGTCGGACTCATTTAGGCATCTTTAAGGAAAAGTGGCAAAAGCTGATAAGTCACAGAAGTACAGGATATCTCGTAGTGCTCTGAGTGGGGGGAATTCAGGAGTTACTGATGCTGATAATCTGGGTACCCCACCATCACCCGTTAGCATGCCTCAAAATCATTCTCTAGGTTGAAAAGGAGGCTTGCCCCAACTCTGAGGAGCAAAGCGGGGGGCAATGACTGTCAAGTCAGAGAGCAAAAAGTTGCGATTCAAAGGAGCAAACTCTGTTCACTTCATAGACACCTGAAACCTGTGGTTCCAATAAGATTTTCAGAGAGGAATGTTTTTTTGCAGTTTGGAGTTTCGGGGTGGTTCTTGTGCTGTCCTGTTTTCCCACCCACCTTAGCTGTGCACCTGCAGCAAAGCCAGGGCTGATTCGCTTTTATTTTGTGAATCAACCCACTGGAAAGATCAGATCCCTGGTGACACTGACGTATTTGAAAGCATTCTGCCATAACTACATGCTGAGTTGATTATTTTTATGGGAGTTTGGATTTTTTCATCTTTTGGGTTTTACAATAAAATTGATTTACCACAACAGAGAATTGACTGTCTGGAAATACGGAAAAACCTCATGCGGGAGAGGTCTGTGACAAACCATCTTATTGCAAACCATTTAGTTGTTTAAGGACCAGTGCTAAAGCATTAGCCTAGCTGAATAAGGAAAAATCATCAAACTGGCAAAGCTACTTTTAAGTAGGGCAGGAAAAGGAACACAGGCAGTCACATCTGCCCTGGCAAGTTTGAAAAAGGCAGAGTCTCTCGCAGAGGGGAGAGAAACCAGGAGAAGACAACACTTCTCCTGGAAAGTTTGAAGAAGTAGACAGACATTTTTTTACCAGAGGATTTTGGTTCTGTAGGTGTATGAACATCTTACTGGTTTAAAATCTTTATTTCTCCTGAATGCTTAGTTTCTACTGTTTAACCAATGTTATTCTTCTAAGGATGGTGCCTAAGAATCATACTCCGCTTACCAAAATCTCCTGCAAAGAAGAAATTTAAGTTAGGTTTGCCAAGAAGTATTGATTCATATTGTGTCGTAGCCCAAGACCAGTCCAGTCATGGATTAGTTGTGAAATCTTATCCTCATTGAAGCCACAGTAGCCTAGGTCTGTACTGTACTTGTACTCTGTGGTGATGATTTCTCTCTTGGATGTTCATCTTCTTAATCTGAGTTTGCCAAACCTGTGCAGGGCATTAAACAATAACATGTTTGTCTTTATGATTAAGCTTGAGCTGAATTTTCAGTAGCGATCCGGTAGTTGTATTTGATTTATTATTGGTTTTAAAAGTTTGATAAAATTTAACTCCTAGCACACCGATAGCAATAAGTGGCAAAAGGACTGAAAACAGCTCTTTCATTTACAAATTAAAAAAAGACAACCCCAAAAAAGCTTCCCGTGCCTCAGTACACCCCCTCTAGTTCGCATGCTCTAAAGAGATATTTAATACACCAAGAAAAGGAGCCAGAAGCCTTTCCGTCATTAGTGAATAATTCCATATGACTCCCTTGTGGCACAAATGCCAGATTATGCAATGCAGGATAGTTATCGTCTCTAAATATAGCATTGTTTGGTATAGAAGTGTCTTTGGAATAACAAATTTTCTCTTATGGATGTTAATACTATATTTTAATAAGGCCAAAATAACTGCAACAATTCTCAGATTTAGCTAAAGGACGTGCGTGGTGAATTTCAGTTCGTTACTCTCACTTTCGTAGCTCACTAGAACGGTCCACTTGATGACCCTGATTTACTTATCCTTGTCTTATTAGTAGCAGTATAACCACATTGTAGTACTGTGCTCTGAAGTGGCAAAACCCCATATTTAGCACTGTGAAACCTTCCCGTTGTTTAATGCTTTCTGTCAGACTACCGCATTCCTTCTGCATAATGGAAGCAGCACCCACAGCTAGTGGGCTGCAAATTACAGAACAGTTCATCACTCACGGCTCTCCGGCATATGATAGTATTGCAAATATTTATATTAGCAGCTTTTGTGCTTGACTGTAAAGATGAGAGATCTTACAGGGAGTACTGAAGGAATTACAGCTCTGAGGTGTGGGAGGGATGCAGAGGATGGATCTTTCCTGTAAAAATCAAAGCTTTCTCTTTTTCAGGGAAAGAAAAAGTATCCTCTGAAAGTCTTACCAGTTATGAAAGTCTCCATGCCTCCTTGTGAAGATAGCGAGAGCATTGCTCTGCAATTCACAATTCGGTTGGAGTGTGATAGCGTTTGCTCGCTAGTTGAAGCACTGAAAGGTGTCCTTGACTCGAACTGAGGGAATTTTAGTGAGGAAGTAAAGATATCTTTTGTTGTTGGTGTTTCATGGGTTTTTTTTTCCTACATGCAGCACAGTACTAACATCATCCACTATTGTCAGCACAAATATGAGCTCTTATTTTCATCGGGAGGTAACCTACTTTTGAAAGAGCACCTTGAATGCTGAATTTTATATTACCTAGAGAAAATAAAGTGGGAAGAGAAGCTCATCTGCTCTTTCAGTGATGTAGGGAGTGGATATATAGATACAGTGACGGAAGGGGACTATGGCCAATGCTGGAAAGGGGACAATGCTGTCCTGTATTTCAGTGACAGAAAGAACTGCATGTATTTACAACAGTCCTTTTATGGGCTGTATGAAATATATGGATTCCTGATTCCTTGATAACTACCCGTTTTCCAATACCTTCCTATCTTAAGCTGAAAGCGCTGTAGTGGGGGCAGTTCAGTGAAGATCATGGGTGAGCAGCTGGATAAATGGGAGAATGTCTCGGTGCAGAGGTCGGAGCGGCGTGGCCCCTCCCGCGTCCCGCTCACCAAAAGCAATACCCAGGTTCAGGGGGACTTCCGAAAATTTCCTGGCTTGTTTTTCTGGGCTGTTAAACACAATAGATGCAGAATTACAAAGGCAACAGGAAGGCTTTCTTTAGGAATTACTCTTTTAGGCATCTTCGTTACAACAATGAAGGGTGTTACTGAAATGAAAGCTTGTGTCCCTTTCAAGCAGCCCCTCTCTTAAAATAATACTGGGAAGCCTGGCAGGTGTGTGCCTAGAGAGCCGTGTACCAAGTCTGCTGGTATCTACATGAGTCGTGGCTGAATAGGGCTGTGCTGGGGAAAGAAATGGAGATTTGAAAACAATCTCCTTTTCCTTTGGATACTCAAACTTTATCTTGCAAGATTCAAGCAGTAATTTGCAAATGGGTAAGTTTACACTGACAGAATTAATACTAGATGGAAACTTGGTTTAAATGGCACATTATGACCATTATCTTGTAGTCTATGAAATGCCTGTGTCTGAAACAGAACAATAAAGGCAGTTGGCAGAGTATCTATAATTACTGTTTTGTGCCATCTCCCTGGCTTTATTGTGAAGCATCCTTTACTGTGATGCTGAGAGCTAGATGGCTGTGTGAGAGGTGAGAGATGCGAGAAGTCTTTGCTGCCTTCAAATCTGAAGGTCCCTTTTAATTTTGAATTCTTCACTTTATGCTCCAGCTTACTTCTAAGAGCCATTCATGAGTCATTCGTTAGTGCACATAACAATTATCAGATGCCACGGGAGCATGAAAAAATTTCCACTCTAATAAATACTATCATGACTGTCACCTCTTTATGATGTGCAGAAGGATATGTGCACAGGATTGCCAGCTTTTCATATGCAGAAAGTCTGACACACTTCTCCAGGGATCTCAGCTTTTCATAAAACTGTCCTCCCCGTGAGTTAGCTCAGAGGAGTCCAGACAGGTACTGTGTCCCACAAGAACCTGACGGTCTGCTGATCGCTGTGTAGAGAAGCTGTAGGATCAAGGTTAATGTGCTACTTTTGAGTCCTGCTCCTCAAACTGATCAAACAAAATCATCTCTTAATGGCATAGGATTTTTTCCTGATGTTGACATAGAGTATATACCATCCTTGAGACCAGATGCACCCAAAGTTCATGGAAAATGCAAGCACTTACGGATCACGTTTTTAAAGTAAGGTTTTTAAGAGCTGGTTCATCGTATGGATGGAGTTTGCTAAAATTAGGGACTGACCACTATAAGATGCAGCAAAAGGAATTCCAGAGGAAATGTGGAAAATGTGGGTGCAGCCACATGTGGAAATGCAGCTGTAATGCAGGCACAAATTTGTGGATAAAAGAAAGATTTGGCCATAGCAGCACAACAGGAAAATAATAACCTTAAAATATCTTACATCATCTTATCTCCTCTTAAACATCTTCTGCTAGAGAAGTGCAAAATAATTACAGTAAACATGAGTAGCAAACCCAAAAAATCTTCTGATTCCAATGTGATTATATGGTCAATAGATAAACCCGGCTCGTTCTCCCATATGGAGAAACAGAAAAAGTCTCAGGAAAAAACTGTCTTCAGCTTTATCAGCACAAAATCCTGCTCATAACTTGTTGGACCCATATATAGCTCGGGGAGCAAATAAATGGGGTCTGTGGTCATCTTCACATAAATTGTAAAACTGGATATAAAGGTCTTAATGTGTATGCACAATTTAATGTAGTAGCAGAATTTAGCAGAAAACCTGCGTAAGTCTGCTGATGCACGTGTCTGTCCGTGGTAAGGATGAGGTGAAAAGAACCCTGGAATATAATTTTAATTTCTGTGAGTCTTGAGGAAAACGTGTCAACTGCTACATCCTGCTTTTTATACTGCTTTATTGTTTCTTGAAGATGTACAATTAGCAGGCAGAAATACCAACGCTCATTGCAAATATCTCAAAACTTTGAGCAACTGTCTTTCAGGAAGAAACTGGTGGCCATTCCCCGTGTCCGTACTCTGCCTGTGTTTTCAGCACAGGATTTTGAGAGGGTTTCACAGGACATCCCCGTAAAGAGCATACCCGGCTGTAATACTGGTTGAAAAATTCACTTCAAAAATACTTATTACTGGCTTACTATAGAACTAGAAAGATATATTAAGTGGGTTTCTGTAGGTCTAGTGATATTTCATTAAAGACCTGTGTGATGAACCAGAGAGTGCTTATTACCATTCCAAATGATGCAAACTGAGAAAGGTTGTGATTATGTTGGAAGACAGGATTAGAATTCACAGTGATCCAAGCAGGGGGAATAACCTGAAGAAAAGGATGCAGTTCAAGAAAGACAAATCCAGGGTCTTGTGCCTCAGCAAGAATAATCAACTGAGCAAAAAAGAAGGCAGGGAAACAACTGCTTAGTAGCAGGTTCTGCAAGTCAATTGAGTGAGCATGAGTCAGCCACACTGTTCCGTGGCAAGCAGCTGGAATATATGAAGACCACCATGACCTTCAAGACACAGGAAACAATCCCTCCTTTTTGCCTACTGTGCTCAACTACAGCTGTTTTAGGGTACTGCAGTTTGAGCAAGATGGAAAGCAACTTAAAGAGTCCGAAAAAGAGCTTGGGGGGACAAACTCAAGAAATCTAGAGGATGGGGAAAGATAAAATAAATTCGACTGGCTTTGCCAGAAATCCAACATCTAAATGGTTCTTTTTCACAATGCGTGCTTGCTGCCTCTCTTTCTCTACTCTGCCCACCATCCTGTCCCTCTCCTTCTTCTCTCTTCCCTCTTCCATAGCTAAAGTTGACAGTTTGCTGCAGAGAAGGGTAGAGTCTGTTCCCAGTGAAGAAAAAAATTCACAAAAAACAGAAAGCAGGGAAATGGTGCTTCTGTAGCCACTGCAGAGAGGGCATTTCTTGAAATGCAAGGTAAACAATTGCTTCTGGCTTGTGTGTATCACGTAGTTTGTTTCTTTTGGCTGTATTACTTTCCAAGTGCTCTCACCAACTGAAATTTGGCTCTAGAACTGGATTTTAATATAATAGCTGATAATTTTATGACCTACAATAACATTTGTAATTGCACACATTAAAAGGAAGGCAACCTCATCTCATGCTTCTAGGTTTTAGAAGGGCATTAGACACTAATAATCTTCCTGTTAAAGCCATTAAGTTCTCATGTCGAGGTTCACGCCGAGGTCTGGGCAGTGCCCTGTCTGCAGCGCCCTGTCTGCAGTGCCGGTGGTTGAGCGTCGCGCGCAGCAGCGCTGCCCTAAGTGCCCCTCAGCCGCAGTTCAGACTTCCTCAGCCAAAGTTGGAGTGATGGCATTTCCTTCCCTGAATTTGCCTACTTGCTTTTGAACCTTTCCAGAGCGTTTTAGAGCTATAGCCTCTTTCTCTTTTTGCCAGAATGAGCTTGAAGGACTAGGATATGGCACAATAAATTGTCAGGGTCTGAATTAGTATGTGTAGAAGAGTGTGCATCGTATTAGATAACAGTATTTCATGACCTGTACACTGGAAAAGCGGGGGCATCTACAAGTTATTTCAAGCTCTAATTTAGTGTTCTAAATGAATATGAAACTATTTTGGAATATCAAGATATTTTTTAATTTAAACAAATCTAATTATACTAAATTAAAGATTTATTTAGCTAACTTGGTAGTGTTAAATGCTTAAATATTTTAGATGTCCGAGATAAACGTAATAAAATGACTCTGTTTAATCTAAAAATTAATCCAAAAAAATAAATTGCATTTTAATTACATTGATAATGATCAAGCCCAAGTATGATTGGCATATTCCTTTCCTATTACAGCCAAAAGGCAGAGAGAAGCAAACACTGGTCCAGATTCAGTTTATTCCTTACATCACTGAAGGTTTTGAATAATTCCTTTAAGTTTTGCACATGCATTTCTAATTTATGCTAATCTAGCCGAGCAGAATATGGCCTTGTACCTGAAACAGGTCCAGCACATTCCTACACTGAAGATGACTCCAATAATGAAAATCTGTCTTGCAAATGACTCATTGTAAGAAGACTGTGCTGAAGATGTTGAAAATCAGGATGATGCATGTGAAAATGAAATTAATCAATATGAAGATGAGGATCAGCGGTCTATCACAGCAGAGCTGTTTGATAATAATGAAACTGAGGAAGTAGGCACTGCTAGGGAAACACGTGAAATTGCAAGAAATGTCAGTGATGATAATGAATTAGTAGCTATTTCCAGAAACCGAAGAGACTGAGTTTGCAGACAAAGGTGTGCAAGGAAGTTGGGAGTCTTGTAACAGTCCCAGATTTGGGGAAAATTTGGTGTAGTAAATAGGTACAAAAAAGAGCACAGATATTTCATCTCTGTCCGTGGTTTCTCCAGCTGCACATCCAAGTAGTTCTCAGATTGAAGAATTTCAGAAAGAATTTCACAGAAAGAAAGCAGATGAGAAAAAGAAACACCAAAGAACTGGACAAAAGAGGCTCAAGGATCTCTGAGATAACAGTCAGAAGCTTATCAAATGTTTTTACTTGGTAGGTGTCCCCACGCCCGTTATAGTGTGATCCACAGGCAGTTACTACCTTGAGAACTGTGGTGGCTTTAGGGAACAGCGACAGATGTGTCAGCACATAACCAAAAGAATAATTCTAGTTTGCACATCATCACACAAATGTTTTATCAGCTACTCACCAGACACACACGTGTAAGTACGCTGCTCCGCATCCATAGTTAAATATAGAGTCAGTGGATGTGTTCTTCAGGCTGGCATCTTGGTTTCTGCTGCGTTTTAAAGGACTTTGAAAGATTTCTGTACCAGTTTTAAAAAGTACCAAAGTGACTTTGAAGCTCAAGTTTCACTGCCTTTCATTGGTGTTTTTTGGAAACTTTTTAGCTGTTATTGAGTGTAGTTTATGCTCAATTTAAGGTGTGTTTGCACTGCTAAAGACTTACAAGATAGTGACAGCTCAAATGTGACTCATCCCCTAAATTCTTCCACCTTCTCCTTCAACATAACGGTGCTTGTAAAGCTGCTGACCATATTGAGTCCCCTTTCAAAATCCCATCTTTGAAGGCCACGTAGGGTGATTATTCTTGAATGTAAGAGCTTCTGCAAGTCTCTACGATGCATCTTGTAATAACTGACTTGGGCTTGTCTCTTCTTTGAGTGTCTATATTTGAGATACTTATGCCTATGTAGTTTTAATAAAGTATCTCTGTGTATTTTGATTTCTTAATTTTTTTTTAACTGCACTGCAGAGAAACACAACTGATTGTTTATCAAATCAGGTCTTGGAAAATGCTTTTCCCCTTGAAATAAAAAAATAATAATAATTAAAAAAATTCACTATTGTAAGTTATTTTGACATCACGATTCTTTAAATCTTCTCCAACTTTTTCTTCTTTTGTTCTTTATCCAATACCACAAAAACGTAATAACAGCAAAAGTGGACAATACAGATTAGGAAACCTGGATAATATTTAAGCACGTGCTCAAGTGTTTTCTCTGCGGACTTAAAAACTATGCTGTGGTTCATACAGCATTTTCAGCTTGTTGGATGGAAGCTCTTTTCTGAAGTTATAAGGACAATAGAGACCTTGCAGCAAAATAGGGTTTTTCACCACATGACTCTCTGCTATCATCTTTGTAGTTAATAAAAAAAATAAATTGTTTAAAGGAAATAACAAAAAGCCCTAATAGCTATTGTATGGTTGTGTTTCTAGAAAAGGACAAAATATATCCCTAAGGAATAATTAGACATATCACTTATGATTTAGTAAATAAATATTACTTAATGCCACTGTGAATAAATTACTTTTGCACTGTTTTCAGTGGGAAAATAGTGATTCAGTAAAACACAAATGTTCACCAAGTGTGTGGCCATGTGATCCTATTTATGGAGAGAACAAATCTGTTCCTAAAAAAATAAACCGCACTCTCATGGGTTTTTTTTCTAAATGTGGTTCTTATTTTGTTTTGAACTTGTCACTTTTTAAAAATGCTTTTTTGTTGTAAAATGACAAGTTTTACACACAAAAACCCTCTTCTTTATTATCTGATTTTGTGTGTGTGTGTAAGTATTCTCTTTAGAACAAAGATTTGAGGCGGTGTTGCTAAGATTCAGAGTGAGAGGGTGAACCTTTCAGAATTTTCCAAATTGACCAGAAATCAAAAATTTCTGTTCTCAGCTCTTTTTGATACTTCTTTTGATCCATACCCCAAACTTTATCGGTACAAAAATCTGTGGTTTTAACCATTGTGTAAAAGTCTATTCAGTCCTAATTACTGCATTTTTGTACAAAGTCATATTTATGTTCCCATAGTGATTTCTGCTGTCAGGATTTGGGCATCAAAACTGTGAAAACAAAACATGAGACTGGGATGCATTAGCCTGGGATAAACCGGGATGAACTGCTACTTGTTTTATTTTAGGATTACATGGAAGGCTTGGTTTGAACTATATATCAGGTTTAAAGAGGATTCAAAGAAAAACCCTTCATCGGCAGAACAGTATAAGCTGCTATCATTTTTAATTTTTATTGAGCCCTTTTAGCACCTAAGATGACCATAAGGGAAAAACAGACAAAAATATTGCCTGTTGTAATAAATCATTTGACTCAAGTTTCAAGCCCATTATTAAATGAAACTTGAGGTAATCTTCTAAGCAGAGCTTCAGGGCACCTGTGACTTTTAAATGGAACTGTTCTGTTTCTAGGGAAATACATACCTTTAAAAATTAAGCTTGAGGCTAAAAGCCTCAAACAATAAATCTCCCTCCAGCTTTCTTCTCCGGGGACATATATACTATGCAGCCTTCAAGCAGGGCACTTAGCCTATCTTTGGGTGTCTTTTCTCTGGTGTTAAAGTTCTTTTATAAGGAACATCTGGGTACATCTAGACCTGTAGGAGTTTTCAGAATCCTAAATATCTCCTTTTTGCTATAGACCTGACTGTTGGCTGTTTGGATGCTCTCTAAAGAGCCTCTGTAGCTCTTAGGAACCCAAAATGTCAGACTCTTTGTGAGGTTACAAAAATAACCGTTTAACCCTAAATGTATATGAAGTTGTTCACAAATGTATGTTTTTAGCAAAGACACACATCCACTATAGCGCATTTGATGTCAGTTCAGTGTGGCTTGAAACCTGGAATTTCCATTTCTTTACTTGGGAGTATTGAGACGTTCAGCATAAAGGAGTCACAGAAGATCCTCCCTGAAACAAATGGGATTGTCTTCAGAGGAATGTTTAAGTACTGATAATCGTGCTAAACTCTTGAACCATGTAGTAGCTGCTGATAAATTCAGTACTGTCCATTCTGAACGCTTTATACAGGAATCTTGAGTAAAAATAATAGCTGTGTAATTAATGCATGAGCACAAGGGAGTGAAAATAAGGTCTCACAGACATACGTATTAGAATACATGATGTATTTATATTGTGAGGATAGACTCATTGTCCTCTTTGTTATATTGTGTTATGTAGCAGATGAGTAGAGTCTTTTTGCTGCTGAATCATAAATGTTGCAACAGCTGGCTGTGCCGTAGCGTGCTCTGCAGCCACATCCCCAGGCAAACGAGGAACACGTTGGCTTCACCTCACTCCCTGTCTGTATGTTCATGCTAGCGACTCTCATAGAGATAGAACTATCTAGCTGCTCTCAGTTTACCTTCCAATTTATTATGATTTTTGGTATTTTAGTCAATATACTGATCACTCGTATGACGACTCTGCCTAAACTCCGTAATAAAAATGTAAACAACAGAAAGGTACATGAAAAGCCAAAATAACTCATTATTGCTGGTTATATGCTCATCAAAATCCTAAGGGGGCTTTGACCTGATTGTAACTTTCCCCTAGAGCCATAAAATAATTTTAGCTGTGAAAGGAAATTTTATGGCATGTAAGATTAGCCCACACTAATGCAAGGTCAAAAATAATAGAATCAATAAGCAAACTCAATACTGTTAACATTTTGAGAAAATTACTACTAGAAAACAATGTCAACAACAGATTGAAATGGGTCTCCAAAGTTGTCCTATTGATTTCCTTTCAGATTCATGACAATCTAACTCTTTTTCCTTTGCATTACGGTATCCATTTTTCTTTCTTTCTTTTTTTTTGTTCTTTGCATTTTACAGCCCATTTTTATTATTTTAGCTAGGAACAATTGTTAGTTTATTATTTAGAAGTGTGGCAAAATTAGTATCTTCAAGTTTATGTTCTGAAATAGACAAAAGCTTCTGATACCCTTTGAAAGTGGTTAAAAAGCCTAAGGCTATTTTCAGGTTCTGATTCTGTTAGTAATGCACCAGCACGAAAATGTGGGGAGGAGGAGTGAGGAAATTGAAAGCAAGTTTGACGTTTGTTTAGAACTGTCAAAATTAAATATACTGAGAATATTGAGAATATTCATACTGAGAATGAGCGAGAAGTAAAATGCCTCAACATATATTTAAGTATTGCATTTCATATTGGTAATACTTTGCACTAGAAACGCTATCGCAAATTAGTTGTGTTATGTCTTTAAAGTGAACAAATAATAATTGAGCTTTAAAGACTGTACTTCTTCAGTACAGATGTGACACTTGAGTGCCTCGGACCTGTGTTTCCATTAGGAACAGTTGGACTTGATGATCTTAAAGGTATTTTCCAATCAAAATGATTCTATGCTGTTACCATGGGCAAGCTGCATAATTTTGCAAAGCCACAGCTAAACCTTGTTCAACATACATTCTGCCAATAGATATGCTCAAAAATATTTCTATTCTTGTATGTTTGAGATGCGGCTGGAGAGGAAAGAATATTTCTTCAACCCAGATTTGAGATGACTACCAAGGTATAAACCAAAATTTCACTATTAGACTAGCCTCCTGTCTATAGTCTCTTCGAAGTTTCTTCTCTAAAGGTTTCCACAGCTGAATCTTCACTTTATAAGGCAAAATGTGATGTATTGTGTTATTTGGTGATGTCACAGTTGGAGGAAAGGTGTCTGTGCAAACTATGTTATTTTGAAGTCTGGCTATTGCAGGCTCTGGGTACAAAAGGGAGGTATCCTTAAGTTCCAGAGCTAGTGTTCTCGTCCTTTGACATCCTAATGTCAAAATTATGGGGACCTGTGATTTTAATTTAAATACACCTTAAAATAAGTTTTATTTCTAGTGAATCTAGTTCATCTACTGTTGGAGGTGGTTTTAAAACAGCGGTTTTAACTATGCTCTGAAAATCTATTTTTAAAAGTTTATTTTTCCCTTTAAAACCACTGTATGAGGCTTGAGAATTGGTTTGGCCATCTTTGGCATTTCTGCACCAGTTGATTTCATACGGATGCGCATGTACTTCTTGAGACAAGCAAAACTGGAACCCTAACATTTTTGAGGGTTTTCCTGTATCTACTAGGACTTTTACTGAATTAATATCTACGGATGAAAGTTATATTTAAGAAAAACATCCGATTTCATCCATGTCCTGAATGGACATCAGAATAGGGACTTTATTTTGAATTAATATGGATTCTTATACTTAGTGCTTTTGATTTCTTTCTAGTAGAGGCCTCTGCTGTGATCTGCATTTAGACTTTTAGCTCCTCTGCATGTTCAATGAATGTAGTTTACTTTTTACCACTGGGATATTTTTGTGTGTTTTTTTTAGTATTTTGGGGAGTGGGGTTTGGGGATTTTTCCTAGTCTCTGTTGTTTATTGTGCAAAATCTAATTTCAAGTCTTCCTTGTGTTCTGCAGAGCAGAAGGGTGCACAGACTAGCAAGTCCTGGGCAAAGTTAGGTGACATCTCATGATTGCTCACCACTGCTGAAACTGGGTTATTAGGCTCTGCACCTGTGCCCGTAGAAATTTAATGTATTGGCTCGGATGGAGGGACTCTTGCAAGACAGTTTGTCTCCAATTGTGGTCCTTTCTGTAGGAATAGCTTATGATTTCTGTGCTAAAGAATTTTTAGGTAAACCGTGTGAATGACGCTGGGATCAAGTTTTGAAAATCTGACTTATCTCTCTGAAAAGTGTATCTTTGAACCCGCTTGACTAGCTGGACTGGAAATAATTTATCCTGCTTTTAGGATGAATGCTATATTACACACTTATGTTAAGTATGTTAATCTCTTCCTTTTCCAAAGGACTTGGCTTTCTGAATTGACATTGTGAAATCCACTTTGCAGCTTTGAATCAGTATATATACTAATTTTTTTATGTGTATAATACACCCTGATAATATATACTTGATGTAATGGCTGTACCAACATTTGCTTTGGTAAATTTAGGTGGCTTCCTTTGGGGGTTGTACCAAATCACGCTACGACAATTACCTGATCTTTGTTTACAATCACCCTGAAGCTTTCTTCAGATGGACCTGACTTCCTTGGCAGACTATGCAGGAGGTCTAGATTGTAAACTGGGGAGTTTAGTTTTGTAGATATTATTGTGCCTACATTGGGCAGATAAAATGAGTGAATCCAAGCCCGTGTGGTGTTGTGTGTAATGCACTTGGGGCTTCTCTCAAGTTCAATTTTTCAATATTTCTCTGGTATCTCACAGTGCCTTTTTTTCTCTCTAACATAATCCTTTCTGGCTTTCATTTGTGATAACTATACTAATTATTTTTGGGGCAGATGTAGCATGCGGTCCTGATGCGGCCATTGCTGTAGCAACGTCTGTGTTTGCGACGAAAGCGAGTGCTGCATCCCTTACAGACAGGGCTTAGCTTGTCATAAGGGCAGGCTTTCAAAAGTTCATTTGAACAAGATGATTTCTGCTAGCCTTTATGCTACCAGCTGTTTGGACAAAGGGTTGGCAACAGCTCTGTAGGCTGGTCTTAGCCAAAAAATGATGGTGAAGTTTGTGAATCTGATCAAACTTTGACAACAACCCAGAACTTATTTGAAATGCGTTTCTTGTCATTGCTGGAGGAAAAAAAAAGGAAGAAAGAAAAAACACCACTGAAGGGAGTTGTCACACAAAAGTGTGTGGTATGAACTCGGGGACCTAAAAAATCAATCATGGCAATTATTTTACTAAATTATTTTAAACTGTAGTGTGTCCAGAAGTCTTTCTGTTAAATGTCTGCTGTCACAGCAACAAGCTGTGCTGTTTCCATCTCTGACCTTTTTCATGTTAAAATGCATGTCAGTATGTAAAACAGAAGCACTCCACACAGAAGATGACTGTAGCAGTGCTTTGCTTTGCTGCACTGAAGGTCCTGGAGATACATATTTTGCGGGAAATGAGTATAATGGGACAATTCGCCATTTAGTTAGAGGGGAAAAAACCACCACCAACAAGCAAAGGTTGCTTTTTTCAACATTTGTTTTGTCATGTTCATTTTAGCTGTGATATATTTGAGCGAACAGAATGGAAGACTTAAGTGGCACATGCAGACAATGGATGACTTGATGATGAAGTGTGAAATGACCATTAAAGCACTGACCGTTTATCCCTAACACTCCGTTGGAGTTGAGATCTAAGTGAAATGAGTTTAGTGGTTGCAGCTGAGTACCTAGTGGACAGGAATCCATATGTCATAGAAATCTAAATCAGCCAGTGTAGTTTAATATCAATAAAAGCATTGATTCTGAAGAGGGTGTGGGTCAGACTAATGGATAATAACATTAAGGATGTGAAGAGGCTTAAAGAAGACTTGGGGAAACAATTAGGGTGTTTTCAAATTAGATCCCAGTATTTGGCTTTCAAAAATCTACTCACAAGTAAACATGCCCTAGCAGGTATCCTTGGATTCTCTGGATTTAGGTTCTCTGCTTTCAGATGGCAATGAAAAGACATTTGAATGTAGTATCCTGAATTGCATATACAATTGCAGAAACAATGAATGTCAGGTCTTATTTCACTCTTGCAATTTCCCTTTGTATTGCTGAAACTCCAGGGTGAGACTTACACTCTAGGCTAGACTAAAAGTTGCAAGGCTACAACCGTGCAAGTCAATGAAGATATGTTGGTTGCGGTGGACTGATGCCAGTTTATGTCAGATGCCAATTTGTACACTTTGTTTCGTGTTTCATTGCTTTGTTGTGAATCTCGCTGTACCCATGGCCAAATATTTTGTAAGGCTAAACTCATGAAAGTTTGTAAGCAACTTTATGATGCCTGAGTCGAGATGCTATCTGATTGGAAAATTGTGTTCTGAGAAACCTACAGACCTTCATTAGTACAGGTGCTTAGTCATTCTATGCTCTGTAAAAACTAAAGAATAGTCCTTCCCAAGGCTTGTTCCTTGTATCTGACCAGCCAAAAAAAAAGTTATTTTAGCATTAATCTGCTGCATGGTTTGAAATCAGAAAATCATAACCTTTGAGAGAGATTTTAATTCAAGGAAGTGAGGTTTGGTGTTATAGTTTCTTCCTTTTGAGATTTAGATTGATGATTAATGAAGAACAGTATATAGTGGTAAGTCACCAGGAAATTATATCCATTCTGGGAAAGAATAGATGTAGATGGAGATATATATATACACACACACTCCCTTTCCCAGGAGTTTAGACTGGAATTTTTTAGAAAAATAATCAAATTATATGTAATGATGTAATTTCATATAGAAGATGGCATGCGCAGGAGTAAATGCTTGCCATCCACTTTCAGGGTACTAACCAGAGTGGAGAAAGTGGTCCATGTTTGTATAAAATACGCAATGTATGATATGAGGTTTGGCCTTCTCTTGCTTTGGTTTGAGCTTGGGGGAAGCATGTGCAGAGGCGATATCCATTTGGGATGTAAACTTGCTGTAGCACATTTCCTGATCTCTGATAATGGAGGGGAGGGAGGCGAGCGAGTAGCTTTGTTGGATTCAAGGGGAAGAAGAAAATATTGGTTTATGCCTGTCCTTTAGTCATGCAGAAGTAGTCATTTAGGCTGATTAATGTATTTGAAGTGAAACAAAACAAAAAGGTCTGCACAGACTTGTGAAGTGTTTTATGTATGCAAACAGGCATTAGCTGGCAGTGTGGCCATGCCAACACGAATGTGTCTGAGCAGGTAGGAAGGAAACTAATTTAGATTTGCAGTAATATTTTTTTTTCTTGTTTAGCTTTACAATGTTTTTACACTATCTTAACTTGTGTGTGAAACTGCAGCCAGAAAACCTGGTGTCTGATCAGGGTGTGATCTTTCCCGGAAAGAAATACCATCCCTCTGGAAAAAAACCACAGGTGATCAGTAGGTATGTAAGACCACAGGAGGAGGTGCTTTTAGGGTTTGGCTGTAGGAGCTGGAAGGGCTACTAGCTAGGGTGGCTTGTTGGCCTTTTCTCCTGCCACCCCACCATCAGAGGGAGCCCCACCAGCGATGCCTGACGCTCTGCTGACCAAAGGCAGCTGGATCTGCCCAAACCGTTGAAGCCTGGGTGGATAATTCTCCACTAAAATAGATAAAGTTTTCTTCAATGATCCACTCTGTCAGTTCTGCGGTGGGGAGTGTACCTGCGGCAGTGGGGGCTGTGACACTGGTGGCTGCCAAAATGAATGCTTATTCAGGTCCTAAATAAAGAGAGGTATGTGTGTGTGTGAGATAGTGTAGGGGGGTTGTGTATTATCATAATGAATATATTGCCATGTGTGCCATAAAATTTAAACTTAGCAATACATAATGCAAGAGCATGCTTTCTCACTTTATTTTGGTATCTGGAAAGTTTCAGCACTGGCATCATATCAATATTTATTAATGCATTGTGAACTAGAACCTGTGATTATTACTCATGCTATCTCATACTTTACAAGCTTCAACTCTGAAGAATAAAATCACATCTGCTTTCGCTCTTCCCATATTTTATTCAATGTTTTAACAGCTTTGCCGTAAATATCTCATCCATTACGATTCAGTTGTGACTGTATCAACTTCACATCTCCTGTTTTATTGCTGTCATTATAGTTAAACAACGCACTGTTAATTCTGTTAACTAACAAGTTCATTGTTCTCAGTAGTCAGCAATCTCTGTTTGTTGAGTCCACAGTGTTAGTGGTTGTAAATCAAACCTGGGGACTGAGTGAAGCATTTTCCCTCATTTGGAAAATGAAGATATGTTCTTTATAAAGGCCGATTAATAAAAGGTTAATTGTGTTCCCAGATAATAAAGCTTGTAGGGTAATTCTGATTTACTGAGGACAAAAACACTGATATATGTTCTCTCCAGCTTCTGTTACAGCCCCCAAATAACAGTTATATTCTTATACACTAAGCTGAGGGTTAAAAGTTGTAAACCTAACGTTAGGAGGCGAGGAGGAAGCCACGGAAATTATTACTAGAAATAACATTAAAGAATAATGGCAAGTGGAATGACTGACATGTTCATGAGTGGAACTAGGCAAGAGGGATCAAGGGGATCAAGAAATGGTTAAAGGAGATTGATGCCATTAGATATGAAGGAGCAGAATTGGCAGTCGTCTTGTGAGACTTAGATTTGTGCTTTAGAGAAGAGTGGAATAAAGAGGGGTAGAGAAGTAGGTGGAGCTGCTGATGGGAGCAGTAGAAGGCAAGGTCTGCCAGTAAGGGAAGAAAACTACAGAATTTAGAAAGGGGAACCCAAAGGGGATTAGTATAGAGGAGATAGATAATTAGGAAGCCATTGCATTGAGCAGAAGGTAAATGGACAAAAATATCCTTTTAAAAATCTGAAGGCTTCTCTGTATGTTTTAACAGCTGTTCCAGCCTTGCCAGCGCTCAGGGTGCAGTACCTCTGCTGCTGCCGCTCGGGTGCAGGAGCACAGTCAGCTTCTCCTCTTCCTCATTCCTTCCCACTGTTTGTGCAAAGATGATGGACAGCAGCTCTGTGTGGTCTGTGACACCCCGTGCAAGGAAAGTAACAGGATGACACACTGGTAGAAGGAAGAAAATGAAGGTTAGGGCATGCTAAATATGTCAGAGGGAGGTCTGAGCCATGCTGGTGAAAAACAGTCCTCCTGCCTCTGGCCCTTGGCGTAAAGCTGCCGACAGTTGTTGAGCTGCTGTAGTCTGGCCCATCCGAGACAATTTCTGCAGGGAAGAGTACCTGCCCTTTTAAGGGTAGGGGAGTCAATTGATTTCACAACGTGAGTAAGCCTGTCTTCTTTTGAGAAAAATGTAGTCATTAGATCTAATTTTTTTTTTTATATACAATTCCTAAAGGAAAATATACCTCACTTGCAGTTTGAAAGCTGTCACTTGAGAAATCTTGCATGCCTGGTGATCATTTGAATTCCTTGCAGTCCTTAACTTGCTGTCTGTGCGTTAGAAATCATTTTAAATGAATTGAATAAAATTCACAAATGTTATATGCCAGGATATGATGAACTCACGGGAAATATTACTCAAATGTATTTTTTTTCCTTTTTTTTATTTTAATAAATAGGAATGGACAAATACAGCCTTTATGACACATTTCTGAATGAGATTTATTGGCCTGTTATCAGAAAGCAACGTGTAATGCCTTGTTTAAATAAGATGGTTTACATTTGTTAAATGTCTATGTAATTATAAATGCATAATAGGGAATAACAACAGAAAGGTCAAGGACGGCCCTTGGAATTAGATACATGAACAAAGATGTATACAATTTTACAATGAAGATCTTATTTAGGAAATTAGGTTTGGGGTTTTTTTTTAGTCTTTTTCACTTGGGAAGTTGCGGGGGGGGGGGTGGTGTTTTGTCTTTGTTCAGATTTGTGAATATCAGCTGAAAAGTTTATGGTCCCCATGTTACCTGCTGCCCGCAAGTAAACGCATAGGCACGACAATTCCAGTGTCTGGTTTTAAATTGACATTTAGGAGGAAATATCTTTTCCATTTTAAGCATGTAATTCTCTTTAGTCACTATAGTGGGCCTAGAATAAGTAACTTGGACACATCTTCTGGTGTTAGAGGGAAAGTAAGAAGGGTGCTTTGATGCACTGAACTCTGGGCTTGCTTTGCCTGTGCCCGCATGGATCATGTGGGACCGTATCACAGCTGCGGCACTGCAGCTTGAATGGAGCCTCTGGATGCAGTACGCTCGCGTGCTGGGCACTATTTTGGTGTATTATTTGAAGGTCTTCTGTGCTGGGTGCAGCTGAGAGGCATGTTTTTGCAATGGGGTGCTAGTTTCATTATTTTATACAAATTACACTACAAGTTATATCAGTGTAAACTAGGCATTGATCTTTATGTCGTGTGGTTAGCTTTAAAAAAAATAATCAGTTTTTAGGTCTGTTGGCAAAGGAAATAAAGAAACTGAGACTGTACTGGAAAGCAAGTGTGCAGAAGGCTACTTTTTACCTTCATATCCTCTCAGCTATTAAGTTGTTTTGTCCAGGGCAAGCTTGAAACGATGTCCCTTTGCTGAGCATTGTGTTTCTGCAGAATTAATAATTGGGGAGGGAGTCCAGTAATTCCCATCTCCCTGTATGAAACTCAGTGCTAGGTAATGTATCAAACTAAACACGTGATATATCTCAGCTCAGCACCAGTCATTTTACCTGTTAATACTACTTTTTTAATTGAGTTTAAGCGTGGAACAAGAACTATATGAACCTTTCTGGCATTTGATTCAGAAGCGTATGTTGGGATCTGCTTTGTTGATGCTGAATCTGCATCACTGTTGATGCTGATCTGAATCACTGAAGTTTCTAGTAAAACTCAGGAAAAACGCATGCTCAAGACAACTTCCGTAAGCCTGGGTAACATCTTGAGATCCAAAACAGGTTGAGGTTTGATCCATTCACAGAAAAAAGCCCTTAAACCTCTTTGACTTGGTTTGGTGCTATCCTGTAGCTAAAGGATAGATCTGGGAGCTCTGGCTTTGATTTCTCACTCAGTTGTAGATTTGCACGTAACCTGAGGGCAACTCATTCAGCGCCTGTGCTCTGGGTTCACATTTACAAGGCAGTGATAATAATAATGCTTCTTTACTTTCTACAAGCATTGGGAGACCTTAATTTCTTTATATTTGTCATCTGCAAAGTACTGTTTTTCTCATAGATGGATGAAGCTTAAGAACAAAGGGAAGAAGGAAGAGATTTGTATAGTTCTGAAGGGAAGGTTACCTTAAGTTTTCCTTTCAGCATCGTAGTACTCAGCAAGATTTCAGCTGATTTCACAAGAGCCCTTGTTCTCTTTGTTATAAAATTCTGTGCTATGGAATTGTGGGTGGTCTGATATTCATCGTGGGGAATGCAGTTCTGAAAAGAAATGCGCACGAGGTAGGAGGGATTGCATATCGCAGCATTTAGACTGAGCTTTGCGACGTCAAAGTTGTCTGCTATATAAATATTAAGGGCTGTAACCCTGAACTTGAGAAGTATTCATTTTTTATCTTTTATTAACTGACTGAACTAATCGTACTGTTTCACTTGATAACACAGGAATGGATTCCGCAAACATCAGCGGGTATAGGGTAGCACTTGGTCTCCTTCAGTATTTCCACAGGCTGCAGTGGGACAGATGTATTATTTGCCCAAAGGAGAGGATAACGCTCCCTGCGTTTACCTAAGGAGTACACTTGGTAGCAGCTGTGATAAGCTGGTAGACTTCCACTTTGCTCCATTGACATAGCTGAAAGGAATTGACCAAGAAACACATTACTTTGGAGCTGGAAAGATACTATAGTGGTTATCGTTTAAATCCACTTCCCTGTCTCCTGACTGGCGACTACATGTATGAGATGTTAATCTTCACAAGCCTTTGATGGCTGGTGGGAAGCAAGTGTGGGTTCATTCTGAAGCGAATGTTTAGAAGAGAAAGAATCACAGAGTATCTGTAGATGGGTCACAGCTCAGAACAGGTATTTGCCCGGAGGTGACCTCTAGAATGGGCAATGCGTTGTGTATTTGGGAAGGTTATTAATCTCTGCCAAATACATGATCACATGTAAGGGTTGTACTTTGTATTATTTAATTTCATTCCAATTATTCCAGAAAAAACAATTAAGAAAATGAATAATTATAAAAGTAAGGTCAACTCAATTTTCTCTACTAATGTTTTTAGTTACTGGACTCATTACTGCTAATTTCTTTCATAATCTTTGCCATCTAACCTCATTTGTTTCATTGCTAAGTGGCAAGAAGGGAGCATCATAAAACTTCAGTGAAAACAAAGCAGAAAAATCATGTCATTTTAGTGATTTCCTGAGAAAGTAATTATCTGTTGTTAACCTTTATGGAAAGAACTCTTCTGATCATCTTCAATATAGCTGTTAAATTTCCATCTTTCCATTTCTGATTGCAATTTTCCAAATTAAAAACATAAAGCTAAGTGGATATATTAATATAATATCGTCTTTTTCTTTTAATAATTTTATTAATAAATTATGAAGTACTTTAAACAATTTTTGTCACCTAAAATAAAACTGATCCCTATTTAAAAATATAATTTTAAAATGTAGTAAATTTTATAGCATTGAATTTTAAACTTTTTTTGGCTGAATAATTCCGTTGGGGTCATAAAACTACCTTGTCCTTTTCCTGTAATATTTGAGATCTGAACCAAAATGCACTGAAGTCAATAGGAGGGCAATATTGAGGGCAAATGCCCTCACTTTTTGGAAAGCTTATCAAATTCAGGGATTTCCTGTGAGGGGCCACCTGTGGGCAAGAAGATATTAGGCTGAATTCTTTGTCTTGTGGTTCCATCTAGAGAACAAAGAAGCTGGAGGAGGTGACCTTTGAAATAGGATGTGGGTGGCAGAGGGGAAGACTCAACTTCTAGGTTTTTACTTGCATTGCACCCATTAAATTTAATACAGCTATTTTCACTTAGCAGCAGTGTATATTGATATCTAATAATCCCCTAACTAAACCTTAAAATTGTTTGTTTGTTTTTCTGGAGACGGCCTTCAAATTTTGTTTCTTTTCTGTTCGCTTGGGATTTGGGGGTTTTGTTCTTTTTAAGAAAGTATTATTATCTGTAAGCAGTATTTAAATGTCTGGACTAGCTACACACACGGTGCTGCATCTAGAATGAAATTTAAGATTAAATCTTTTGAGTGGTATTGATTCATACGGACAATAAATTTTACTATAACACATTCGTGTGGGCCTTCATAATTCCTTAATTGTACAGAAACCATTATATAAGAATGTTGTTAAGGTGAAGAGGAAGCTCTTGTAGATGTGTAAAGGAGCACATCCACATTAAAATGCCTAAATTAAAAAGGGTGACTGGAGGTCATGAACAGTCTTTCATTGCTGATGGATTTACTGACATGGAGGCGAATAGAAGAATAGCCTCCGTATAAATTTCTTTGACTATCAGGATTCCAAGCAAAAGAGATTTTCTTTATTTTTCCCCTCTTTAATTTTTCGGTTCTAAATGTAATTAAAAGATTTCATCTCCGTCCTCCTCTCTGGTTCAGCTGAGCTGCTGTGATGTTTTGGTAGCAGTAGGGTATTTTATTGTCTCACCCGCAGTTGCTTTGTGCTGTCTGAGGAGGGGATGGATGCTGTGCCTGTAACTGTGATGTGATTAGGGGAGGAGATCTGAGAGAAAGTAAGTCATGAACTGGGTGCTTATAGCATTTACGGGGGTTCTGGGAGGTTTCTGCACGGAGCAGGTTGAGGCTAGGAAAAGCTATCCTCTACACAGCAAAGAAACCACACCTTTAAAAAAAACATGGGAGAGGGGCAAGGATTGAGACAACCTGTGTAAAGTCTCGGTATCACCTTCAAACTCTAGTAAAGCATTCCCACAAGCCTTTCACTCACTGTAGCAGCACACAGCAGCTCTGTTGGAAAGAGCTTGAGCCTTCCTCCCCTTTCTCCCTGCCGTTTTACTCTTTCATCTGCGTGTTGCGTTTCGCCATCCTTCAGATGTCCCCGATGGCTTCCAGCAGGCTCTTCTCTGGCCCTGCTGGGGAAGACAGAGAGGTCAGGCAAGGGATACCCATTCCCAGGAAGCACCTCTGCCTCCGAGCCCTGAGGCTCATCCCCACTTGCCGCACAGGGATGCACATGGAAGCTGGAGATGGATGCTCAAATGTGCACAGCTTTGAGATTACACTGCTTCGTCATTCCTGGTCACGGACCTGGCATGGAGTTTTCCCCACACTGTTTTCCGCTGTGTAGCCTAGAACTGCTGAACTTCAGCCTTGTGGTCTGGAATTACACAGGTCAGGAAAGGGGAAAGACTGTGCAAAAGAATTTAAAAAGAACAACTATTTTGGCTCTTTAAATTCCAAGTGTTGTGACACCTACATAAGAATTTCCATACTCAGTCCCTTGGCTAAAACTAAGCTCTGGATCAATTTAATATCTGAAATACTTCCTGCCAGGGATTATAACTTGCTAAGGGAGGGAGCTGGGCTTAGTGAACTAATAGGTCTTTCCCATCTCTAACTACTGCCAGTATGATTATGTTTTTTTAATCAGAAAAATGTGTTGCTGAAAAGTACAGAGATTAAGCACCACAGTTGCCTGTAACAAAAGCAAGTTTTGTTGGATGAGCAGAGATCTGATGAATGACATGATTTGAAATGTTTTCATCCTAATGGCTTCCTCTTCTGAAGTTAATTTTTTTTGTCAGTTGCCAAAACATTTATGAGCAGATTTGTGGATAATGACACTCGTAGATGGGGGTTTAAATAAAAATCTGTTCCATTTGCAACCTAAAAGACCTAGTATTAAAGCAGACAAATGGATTTGGAGTCTGATTCTTCTTACGGCAGTGTAATAGATGAGCTGGGGTCACCAGTGGTGTACAGTGAGCAAGCCACAAACTTTTAGGCTAGATGTTTCTTCCTTGGAGGAGTTGAACGTAGGAAGTGATAAATATAGCCAAAACACTGTTTTGTAAGCAGTGCTAGCTATGAATTGAATGGGTCTGTAATCTAGGGAAGTTCCCGTACCTTATGTAGACTGAAAAACAGATAAAAGAAAGAGAAAAGAGTTGTGTGTTACATGCCAATTAAATAGCTGAATTTAGAATTGGTGTCTTTGTCCAACATTCAGATTCTTAAAAGCAACAGAATAAGAAATGGTCTTTTACCAGCCCTTTTGAAGAGGAAGTTCGGCCTGTGGATAGGTAGTTGAACAACAGATTAAATAAAACTTTAGTTTATTAGGGAATTGTTTGATCACAGTACACTCTTGCCACATATGCCACCAAAAGAAAACAGTTTAGCCAGTGCTGTACCTGCATCAATTATGTGTATCAAAAAGCAAACACTCCAATACGTTCAAATCCACTTTTAAAAAGCAAAACATCAACAAAAAAACCCAAACAGATCTATTGCTTGATCCTTAAGGACAGTGGGTAGAGATTTTATGTTGTCCTTTGCTCGTGTCAGCCTGTACCAACCCATCAGGGTGGGTGGAGATTAGGCCATAACACATTGTGTGATGGTCTCTGCCTTTTGCAGTTTTCTTTTCTTACTTACTTAATTCTAGTTGGTATTATCTGTACCACTATATTGTAAGTGCAATAAAGAGTCCCTCTATTTTAAGTACTGAGAAATAAAATCTTGTTCCGCATTCTAATTTAAAAATATCAAACTGATACCCCTGCATAAAGCTAATTTTAAACTCCATTTGTGGTCCCAGTGAAGATATGTCTGTAACACATATGAAACAGTGTCATTGCAAACATTATATTTATGTGTACAAAACAATTTTGTGTGTGTGTACAAATGCTTATGATAAGGTATTTGCAAATACATTTCTATTTGCTTCTTCCAAATCTTACCTGCATGTATATCCTTCATTTAGAATGAGAATGTAGCCCATTATCCTGCTAGGAAACAAAGCGAGACAGTGTATGATAATTTTGCTTGAAATGTTTTCATACACAAGTAATAAGGCCACTTTTCCCTACCTGGAAAGCATAAACTTTTACCATACTGCAGGATGGCATTAACGTTATTTCTTAGTGATAATGTGAATTTTATGATAATGAATGCTGAGGTGCATCTATGTCATGCTTAGCAGGATTCCCAAAAACATCTTTTGCGTTCTTGTCCTTAATTCCACCTTTTAAAAAGACATTTTGTTATTCTTGATCCAGAATTTCTTTTCCTGCAACTCATCATACAGAACGTCAATAGTTTCAGTCACTGGAAGGGCTGAAGAGCATTTTCTTTCAGCCCACATATGAATTGACAAAAAAGGTAGTAAACTTGAAGGGCAAATTAAGGGAAGTTCAGCTTCTTTGCAGACAACAGTGGCAGCTGATAGAGACTCTGAATGTTTTCAAAATGTTCTAAAATACACAGTTAAAATTGGTTGTAATTTGTAAAAACACATTTCTTCTTTGAAGTCAACTGGGTTTCCAAGGTCTTTCAGCTGGACAACCCTAAATTATGGGATTAAATCCTGGCTTTGATTAAATAAATGGTAAAGCTCCCATTCATTTTAATAAGGCCAAGATTTCAGACAGATACCATTCAGGAAGAAGAGAAGACATTTCAGGCTTTACCTGTGCACTCACCAAGCCAATATGGGATTGTTTCTCACCCTATATTTTCTAAAATTTATTTTCCAAGCTACTTTTAAACAGTGGGGTTTCCTTTACTGCCCACAGTATATTGTTCCACAACCCCATAGATCTTACTCATGCTGGACTTTAAATCAACTATCAAATACCCATAAGTATCTTCAAAGGCTTCTGAAAAAGAATTGTTTATAAGGGTGTTTCTTGCTTTGCCAGTATTATGATTTGTTATTCATCTTGTGGATTTTTAAGCAGACCCCTGTACTTAGTATTCATATTAATGGTCTTACTGTATTTAGCCAGATAAAAAACATTCAGTACAATGTATGTAATAGTTACATTTCTATGATATACATACTTGGTAAAAGCTTTCTCATTTTCATCATTTAGACAGGTAGGATCTGGTAAATCATGTGCGGCGCTCGGAGTAGGATGACAGTATAGGTGGGGGGTAGAAGAAAATAATGAACAACTGCTGCAGGAGATATTTTCCTTTTTTCTGAAAACCTTGATCAAATGTTTAAATCCAAAAGAGTCTGAAAGTTGGTTTCCTTTTTTTTTTTGTTTGTTGTGATGGTTTGGTGTTTCTCACCATAGCAAGTACCATGTTAGACATGCTGGTGAAAGGCTGTGCTTCCCGTGCTCGCCTAATTCCATACTGATTTAATTCCATATTATTACAGATCTGTTTTTCTTTTAACCACTTTGTCCTCATCACCTGTTTTTCTAAAGCTCTGGGCTTTCCTTTGGGGGTCACTGTGGTTTGCATACGTTGGCAATACCCAAAGTAGGTCCAGTGTTGTTAACTGTGCAACTGAAACCTCCAACCTTGCAAGTCTGTTAGATACCTTTTGTAATTTACTCGCTATCTCCTTTGCTCAGTCTATAAAATGAAGATGTGATAGTCTGCATTTAGATCACTGTATATTGGTTTTAAAACTTACAGCTGGCGATGCAGCCGTTAAGCTCTGGTCACTAAGGACCCAGGGTACCTCCGAGGTATACGGGGAAAAGCAGAAATAATACTTAAGGGCCAAATTCTGTTTCTGTAAGGATGCAAATTAACTTCACTGACTTAAATTAATTCAGATTCACACCATGTCACATGACACACAGTTTGGCCCTCAGGTGGAATTTCTTTACTTGCACGTCTTTGTTCTCTGCAGCACATTGTACACTTACGTGTCTCTGTTCTGGCGTTAGCTATAGTAAAGGTGCCAGAATCAGTTCAGAAAAAGAGCTTTACTGTTCAGGAGGAAAAAACACATCAGTTGACTATGTCCGTAAAGAGACCGAGAATTCCTGTTAGATGAGGGCAATAGTAATTTCATGTACAGAATCAGCAGAGAAGCACATCTCCTCCATCTCACCAGTCTGCCTCAGATTTTACATAATTTTCCGATAACATATATTTTTTGTGACTTTTTTTTAGTTTAACACAATTTTTTTTGGAAAAAATAAATAACAAATAAAACCAAAACAGAGACAGACAGACAAAGAAAAAAGAGAATGAACCTTTAGCTTACCCCAGAGCCTTAGCCAACAGAAGTTTAAATGTGTGTCAAGAGAGAAACAAATTGATAAAAGTCCTTTGTGATCTGGTCAATATGATTGGCATTAATTTTATTTTTATCTCAAATGATCAGAAGCATTTCACTTTCTAAGCTACTGGTTGCTTCCCCTTAAAATACAAATGTAATACCGCTCCACGTGGGGCCATGAAAATACAATTTTCTTTGTTATTTTCCATATACTTTCTAAAAAGCCCTACATTCCCTCTACACATTACCTTACTAGTGCCAACCATGTATTGTAAGAATATCAGTGTTTTCCTCTAATACCTTAAAAATTTGAAGACATAAACAGTATTTCTGTAGCAAATCATTCTCACCTCATATTAATTGTTGATCTTTCTGCTGCTATAATGATGCTGTTTCCCAACAGCCTGAATGTGTCTGTCTTTTTGCTGAGGTCATAATGACTGTTAAATGTGCCACATTTCCTCTGTCAATTTGGGGAAAAAATGCTAGATTATATATCAAGGGTTTACTTTGATGCATAACTTTCTGTGAAGCACACGTCACCAAAATAAACTCTGGTGTCCGTCCCATTGGGAATGGGAACTCATAAATATGGAGTTAAATGTAATTGGCCCCTACAAGCACACAAATATTACTATTCATTGCTTTACCTAAAGGTTTGGAATTAAACTTGTTGTTTTAATGGAAAGCCCTTCAAATAGGTGTTTAAAAAGATATGCCTCAGCACTTTTATTAGTTGTTAATTCCATTTTTAACTACCTATTGTTGGCAATATCCTCTTAGCTTGAAAATACAATCTCTTTTCCTTGCTACTCTATCCGGTTTTAGTTCACTGATTTACAGAGATTTTTTTTTTCTTCACTGGATTTCTAAAGCAATAGAAGTTAAAAGAAATTCTTAATTGTTTGTTTCGTTGTTTGTGCAATGTTATCAGCATTGACATCTGCAGGAATATAAACAGATTTGAGAATACTTTTCTTGTTCATTTACTGAAGAGAGCTGTGTTATGTTAAATTGATTTGAGTTTCCAAATATGGGTCAGATAGACTGAAATGATCTTTCCAGACTTAACATTCTTCTCTCTGGCTACTTATACATAGTTTTTGTTTTGGTGCTAAACATTGTCTAGAGGCTTCAAACAGCATCAAATTCTCATCGATTCTCACAAGAATCAGTGGTTAACCCTGTGACATGGATTTGGTTTTTACTCCATTGGACATTAAATCTTGGGTCTTGCAATTGATGTGTTTTCCTGCAATAAGGATTTATTTTCCGTGAGTGAATTTTGTTTTGCGTCTTGGATGCACTCAAACTGCTGGAAATTTTGTATAAACCTTCAAAAGAGGAGGGGATTAGTGTGTGTGGCAGGCAGAGCACTCCAGCCTCAAACATACACAGCTACATGAGAGAGCTGCCATAAAAAAGCAGGGACAAAGATATGTTTTGTAGGTCTTGTGTATCTGATGGCTGTTTCTTGTATAAATGTGATAGATGCTTGAGATCTGCCATGTGCTCTTTGCCAATACAGGAGTGAATAATTAATTGGTTTCTAAGACATGGAGAAGCTTCTCTTAATTCCTGCCTAAGTCTTATCTCTGATGTGGGTACCCACAACAGCACTTTTCTACTGTAAACAAGCAGCAAAAGTTGGTCGTGTGCAGAGAGTCACTGCTGCGGTTTCAGACCAGTGTATATGAAACAACGCACTTGAACATCATTAGTGTGAACATCATTAATACAGGACATACCTAATCTTTCTGTACTGCTCAGCTTTCTGGGGCATGGGAATCCAGAGTTCAGCCAAACCCCGACACCAGCTCTTCTTCCTCATGCTACAACACCATATGGTTTTTCTCTTTGCATTTCGTTTGGCAATCCATATGAACATTTCATTTATTTTCTGTAATGTCTAAATCATTAAAAGAAAAGCTTTGGGGTGCAGTATGAGACTGACAAAGATAATTACGGTTTTAAAGCCTTAAGAGGTTTCATGCATCGTATAAAATTTTACATTCCACCACCAATTTAAATCAATTATAATCTTTAAATCTATAATTGTGCTATTTAAAGCATTTTAAAGGGCACGATGCATGTGGTATTTTGCTGTGTGTTCCAAAGTATTTTCACAACAGATCTATTTATTGTGTGAAAGCATCTAGAGGCTATTAAAAGATGATCAGAGGCATTATTAACTCTTTAGTCTGTCTCCTTAATGCAACAAGCAGATATGCTTAAGCATTATTTGTCATTTAGTCTCAGTTGTGCTAAATTTCTCAGTGTTTAGTCACAATAATTGTAACGAAGCTTGGAATAGATCATGCAGAGTGTCCTCATAATGGTAAACCAATGACTTCTTTGTGCTTGGGTGAGCATGCATTCTCTTTCGTATTACAACAAGGCAAAGAAACAGATGACTTTCCTAATTTATTCTTTTCATGCTAGATCTAGATCACTGCACAGGTAAAGATGGTGCTCTTTATTTTTCACACAAAGCCCTTTTTCTCGCTCGGCACTTAGTTTATACCAAAAGATTTCAGCACACCGTTTAAGCTAATACATTACTCTTTAGCTGATTTTCTAGGAAGGAATTGTGACTGTCTTTCAAAATCTTAACCTCAGAGTTTCAAATCAATGTAGTAATGGTGAGTCACACCATTTTTATTCCACCAGAAATTTTAACCTCTCATGTTTCCAAATTTGTACATAAATGGAATGTTTTCTGTAAAATTGAATTTCTGAACATCTTTTTCCTAAACTTGCGTCCATGGAGACTTCTAACTTCAGAAAAATAAAGAAAGCAGACATGAGGGGGTATAAGTCAGATGAATTTAAAATATCACAATAATTTTTCTTTATTGAGGTTATGTTCAAGGGACTTCTTATTTCCAGTTATTTTAACAACAAATCTTGACTACCCACCTGTTCATCTTACATTCTCAGTATTTAAAACAAAAAAACAAAAAAAAAAAACACAAAAAACACACAAAAAACCCCAAAACAGTTACCACTGCCATTGATTAACAATTACTGCTGGTAAAAATTTTAGATATTCCCACGTACACATCAATGCAGCTCAGATGGTGCTTATTGGAAGATGATGGCAATAAAATATGCTTCAAATAATCAGTCAGCTTTAGGGGACAGTTGAGGAGAGGGAAACCACATGTTGGTTTTCAAACATTATTTTAAGTGGGAGTTTTCTTGTTGTCTAAGAAAATGCCAGTTTATCATTTTTGATGGATAATATCCATTATTATCGAAACAGAAACTGTTTTTATAACTGTTGAATGAGTGAACGCAACTAAGGTATCTGCCTTATCGAAACAGAACTGTGGGTAAAGTACCTCTGTTGTGCAGGGAGTACTGCTTTGGAAAGAACCTTTTTTACATTAATTGAAACCCCAAATAGCCCATAGTACCAACAGCAAAAGCTGTTTTTCTTCTTAAGGAACTCAGGTACACTAGTTCCTACGTTCCCCTGGGAATCAGCAGTGATGAATGCTTTTCTTTCTTAAAGGCGGGGCAATATTTTCAGTATTTCTCAAAAAAAAAAATTAAAATGACTAAAAGGGGGCCCTATGCCAAAGCCATCCCTCCATTCTACCTGCTCTGAAGAGTGGATGGTCTTTTCCTCAAGTAGCAGCCTCGCCCTGTAAATTCTGATCATCTGCCTTAGACGTTCTTTGTAATCTGGAGATGATCTGATACAGGCTGATTATATGCAATGCTGAAACAGTAATCCTCAGACTCGTAGAGGCCCAAATTACATTGATTATTTCACAGACTTACCAGCTATTCATACATGGAGTCAGTGCCAAAAATATACCTACACAAATAAATTTCCTCTGCAGTTTTGCTGGCAGTGGTGTTTTGTTTCAGATTCCTGTTCTATGCAAGACAATAACCTCCGTAGCACTGCTTGGCACTGAGGAGGGAACAGAGCTCCACTGCTGAGAGAAGCAGTTCTGAAGTATTAAGGACAGGTAGCCTGATCCTGTCATCCTTGAAGGGAGCGGGAACGTTGTCCTTGTATTCAGAGGGAACAGGACGCAAACCCTGTTTCATAAGCGTTAGTGTCAATGAAATTAATTGTCCCGAGTACTGAGATATAACTATGCAAGATCCCTCTCCACCCAGCAGAGGTGAAATTGGATACAGCACCTTTTTTCAGACAGTTTCCTATGGGACCATTTGCTGTAGGATGTCATTCGAAACCATCCCCTTGGCTGCTGTTTTGTACCAACTTTTTTCATTTTCTAACAGTCTCCAGGATTGACTAACATGGAAGTCACATAGCAAGGGGGGAAAAAAATGCTTCTAAAAGAAGTACGTAATCTCAGATAATACCTGTATCATTTGGTTACTTGGTTAGATATTGCTTTCTAATTCTGTTCTCGTTTACCAACTTTAGGATTGCAGTGGGGATACTTCCAATACGATTTACCATTTCTTACCTATTAAAAATAGAGCAGATTGATCTCTTATTCCTGGGATTCACTAGCTGTATGGATACTGAAGACATTTTATTTTACTCTACGCTTTTCCCCCTGCCCTCACATGAAATTTTTTTGTGGTTTTTCTGCTGTGTAACACCAGAAGGTATTAGTTCCCCCTCCCTCGTATTCAAATCAGGCATATCTTCAGATGGAGTTATTGTGGCAGGTGGAGGAAATTTGGCAGAGATTCTATGTTATGTGGCATTGCCAGAATCTCTCTCCGTTATTTCTCTGCACACCTAGAGCATTCTCAGGTACAATAAATTCCGTGCAGCACCGGATACCGTCAGTCGGTGGTGGGTTGGCACGGAGGCCGTGCGGCACTGGGAAGCCTCTACTGCACTATGGACTTCCATTTCCAGAGGGGATTTTTAGACAGTCAGATTGACTTGCTTACCTGGGCAGCACAAGGGGATTGGAACGAAGTGGTGAATCTAAGCTGAATGTGTTTGTAAAAGGCCAAGACCATTAAGACTGGAATAAAATAGATTGGTGAAGGGTGGAATCTTATCCCTGGGTATCGAGGATATCGACTGGTTCTATCTTAAGTTACTGTATCTAAAAAGCAGCAAAGAAACTACTACAAATGTCCGAAATGGGAGAGGTATGGCATTAAATACAAGTCCAGCACATTTTGAGGGAAATCTATGTTTTATTTCTAATATTTCCCTTTGTGGGTGAACTCCATAAAGCTCTTGGTGCTACAGGTTGATGCAATAACACACGTAACGAAAATACTGCACAAGTGCCATCTTTCACAGAAGGGAAAAAAACCCCTGCATTAAAAATAATTCCTCCCCCTCAAAGTATCCAGTGAACTAGTCCAATAAATAATGAAATGTCACTATAGACTAAATAGATTTTGAGATAATATGTCTTTTATTTTTGTAGTAATAGTAGAAAATAAAAAAAAGCTATTTAAAAATCTGTAAAATGTTTTTACGTTCAAATAACAAATATAAATTTCCAAACTGTTATCTCCATATTTCTTAATGGTAGTGTATTTCCAGTTTTAAATCCAGCAAATACCCATTTTCATTCTAGAATTGTTATTCTGCAAAGTAACAGCAACTGATAGTAGGAATTTATAGTGGAAAAAGCGATTATTGATTCTTAATGCATAAAGGATTCATAATACAAACATCAGTGGTAAAAGATTTTTGTATTTTATTTTCATATTTATTAGGAAAGTATATAACTGCAATGGTTTATTTTTCTAAACTGAGAAAAAGTATAAAATGTTTTAGAATACTCTTAGCTGAAAAGGTAATAGGAATAATAAGTGCTTAGATTATTGGATAAAATGTGTTTTTCTTTAAGCAGAATATATCCAAATCAGTTTAGGATGTCTGAGCATGCCTACCATATAGCTCAAGGATGTATACCTTCCAACAACTGCAGCAAAACCAAAGCATCGCACAAAACTCGGTGCTAATAATCCGAGATGAACAAAGATGGACAAACAAGCAAGAATGATCATCTTACAAAAGTAATCTCATTTCTATACACAGGTTATTAGTAGTCCTGGATAAATCCTAAATAACCTTTTTAGGTATACATGAAATGCAATGAGAAATTTTACAGGGAACAGATCAGCTTCCCTTTCCAAACATTCTATTGTAAAAGAAATCACTGTAGGAGTACAAGACTTTGAAACTTATAAAAATAACTCAGTGTTGCCCTTTGAAATTGTTTCCACTGACAACCGAAGTCATAGTGGCATTTGTTCATCCCGATCCCAGTACACACATGTATTCATAATGATACATCCCTCGAATGGCACAGTTCTTCTGTGGTTGCTACCTGTCAGCGCTTGTACTCAAGAACCTTGAATATCAGTGACTCACTAATGTTTTATGATATTTTACCTCACTTTATGGTAGTCATTTATGACAAGACCAGAATGACATAAACTGCCATAAAGCAAAGCAATGCAATCACACAAATGACCATAAATCAAGGTAGCAACAGAAAAAGGTCATAAAAGGAAAGAAAATTGGAGAAAACAACATTTGAGTTCAGATTCAGAAGTCTGGAGTTAGCACCAAACTTCAGGACAGATGGATGTGAGCAGCAAGCCAATTCCGTGTTCCGCTGGTACTAATCATCCTCTGTGTGTGTTAATGCACTGACAGATTGATACGGAGATGGGCTTTCATTACTTCTAAGCCCACAACGATGTGCACAGTTTATTGCAATGGTGTGCATTGCCTTTTTTCCTTCTACAGAGTTATCTTCCCTTCACTGTACACCCTAAGCAATTCCCAGTTTGGATGACCTTTTGAACAACTTTTCTATAATCTTTATCATTCTCAGTGTATTTATCTTCTTTTTTTGTTGTGAAAAATATGTTCCTATTAATCAGGTTTGCCACCTCTAGAAGAGTGGGATTGTGATGTTGTGATGTGCTTTTCTCTGAAGTCTTTTTTTCTTGGACTGGAGGAGAAGCTTCTAATCAAGAGCGGAGATTGGATGTCAAACAGTGGTCAGATGGGGATTAGACAGAAACTCCACAGAGCTGGGGGTTGTGGGTGGATTGAGTTAGAAGCAGTAGTTTATTGCGTGGTGGTCATGCTCATGGGGCTGTTTTATTGCGGTGCAGTCAGGGACGACAAGAGGACCAAATGACGTCGGGGGGACAAGGAGATCTGCACCTCCCCAGAATCTGAGCCTAATGGGGCAGCAGAAGCTGTATGCAATGAGGTATAACAGGACATATACCACACCTTAAAGTTATACTACCATAAAAATGAGAAACTGCTAGCAGTGGAGATAACAGCATTTATGAGGAGAATTTATGGGCTGCTCGTGTGGTATAAATATATACAGTACACAAACACCAGTGGGGATAAATTCCACTGGACAACCCTGTTATTTTAACAGTAACCTTGAAAATATTATGTTATTTAACTGAAGAAAGTGTTAAAGGAACAATACATAATTTAATCTTCTTCTCCACCCTGAACGATTCATCACTGTATTAGCAGCAGTGATGTTTCCAGAAGTACGCAGGTTAAGATAAACACTGATAGTTAATTGCATTTATTTTAATATCCTTTTGCCTCCCTATCCACACCCCTGCACTTTCATCTTGTGAGCAAGCCTGTTTTTAATGGAGCTGATGTGCTTTAAAAGCTGTGAAGCCCACATTTACCCCCGTCCTTCATCCAAGGCCCCTAATTCTACCCCTGTATCTCTCCTTCTCTGTTTCTTAAGTGAGTTGCTTTTCTTTTCTGTACTATCACTTGCATTCCCAACTGCCATAGCCATTTCTAGTCATTTTTTAGAATTCTTCCTCGTCAAAGGACACCAATGTAGTAAATGGATATGACAGAAAGGTAGCAGATAAGGGAAAAAAACAGAGGATGAGCTGTGATACACGGAGCAAGTGAATTTGCAGTGAGCTGAGTTGGGATGCCGAGCTATCAAATTCAGAGATGCAGCAAAGTGATGAGTTCTTCTGGTCCTGCCCTGCGTCTCTGCAGGACTCGTTGCTGAGATACAGGTTTTTTTCCCCTTCTTGTCCCTCTGCAGGAGAAAATCTGGAATATTGGGATCATTACAATCCACCTTTTCGTAGCCAGAAGTAGTATCACCTGAGCATCATATACTGATAGTGAAGGAGGAGATCTCAGCAAGCCAGAAACGTGAAGGTGAAAAGAAAACATAGATAAGTTGTGTGGTGGTTAACCAAAGAGGCGATAGTGCAGTGCCTAAGTACACCACTTATTCTCTTCATGACTTGATTTCCCTGTTACTTCCCTACGTACAGCAGAAGATAGAATTGGGGGAAATAAAATGTCATGCCCTACACTTTAGAAGAAACATTGTTAGCCTGTCAGAATATTTTCTGATCAAATTTTACGAGTTATTCACCAAGGTGTAAATTCGCTTTCTCTGACTGTACTTCTGCTGCCAAAAAAAGTAAACTAGGGCAAGTTAAAGGAATCATCCAAGAGTAAAGAAAAAGCTGGTATCTTAATTTTTGATGCAGTCTATGTGTTCTCATTATTACATTGTCTGTTTGTATTACTTTTGATTTATAATGTAATTGGGGAACTATAGAAATGTTAATGGGAAAGATACTGCTCTGAATATGACAAAGTTGTTTACTAATTGTTGCCTTTAACTTAGGCTAATTTTGTAGTATTGAAATATTTAAAAATGTTTTATTTCTCTATTTTTATGTTGTCATGAAAGCTTTGCTTAGGTTGAACTCCATTCTCAAATGAGCTGAGCTTTCTCCTCCTTTAAAACTAGGAAAATAGTGCAAATTAAGAATTTGCTACACTAGGGTTCAATCTCGAACCTTTAGGCAAGCCCATTCATTTTGTTAAATATTTAGATGAGATATTGTTCCTTGTATGTTTATTTATTTATTTTTACAACATCCACCGTGCTGCTCATTATCTTAGGGGAGATGGAGAATATTGCAATGATTATTAGTAAGCTTCATAATGAGATTACTGAACCATTTGCAGTTGACTTTTTTTGTGATGCATAATTACAGGGGTTTATTTACAGTGCCTTTAGAGGTTTTGGTTTTGTTTTTGCCTTTTAATGATTCACATTTATATCCTTTGTTCTTCATATAAGGGATAAGATTCTATCTGTGGATGTTTTGCAATTCTTTCCTCCCAACATCCCCTTCCCCACCCTTCAATGAAATGAATGTCTTATACTTTAGATATAAGAAACTCTTATTCAGTCAAGTGATCCTCATTCTGCAAGCTTTTATAAACTTGAGTAATCTGACTGCTATTAATTGGAAATACTCGGGTAAATAGGATTATTTTTTCATTTGTCCTAGATGACTCTTCCAGTCTGTGTTCAAGACAATGGAGAGAGTCTCATTGACTCTTTTTGGCCTTGTCTGTCCCATAAATATGATGTATTAATAGAAAACAGTAGAAAGGAAGAGCTGCTTTTTGCAGGTCTTAAATATCTCACAACTGTATGGGGGTTGTTAAGCTTGATTGCTATATTGTCACTTTTATTACTCTCATTCTTGACTGTTACTCTCTTTACTTTCTAAATAGCTGAGTTTTCAGAAATTCCCGAAGATTTTGATGGAGGATTTCTGAGATTGAAGAAAAAAAAAAATCTAATAGAAGTGGGGCAGTTATTAGGATCAGGTACAGGAAAGCCCTTGGGGAAGAGAGAACTATAGAACAAAGTTGCCCTCGTTCTATGCCTTATTATTCTGAATTGCAAGCATCTTTATTTAGAGATCCCATGGGTTATACATGTGAAAATACAGTATCTTTGTTTTTCTGCCCCCTCAAAGTCTTTAACGTTAGTAAAAGGTCTCTCATTGACCCAGTAGGCTCTGGTTTATTGCAAGACAGTGAAAACTTAAAAAGGTCTTTTTGACTGCTTGGTTAGATTTTGAATTCAGGTAGAAACGTGAAAATTTTATACACAAACTTTGGTCACCTAATTAAGACAGAGGAAAAAGATGGGAATGGGTGTTAATATGTGACATTAAAGTTATTGCACTAAACTTAGATATTATTTAGAAATCAGTGGGACATTTCATTTTTAAAAATTTCAAGTTCTTGACTTCTTTTTGTGTTCAAAAGCAGATCTGTGTTGAACACTTAGAATTTCTATAAATGCAGAGGGATCTTTAAAAATGCCTTAAATGCAAAATTTATATTTTCCTTCAGAAGCAACCAAGTCATTTCCTGTAAAAATCAAAAGCCACATAACACATTTCAGTTTACTTGCAAAAAAAAAGTAGAATTTAGGGGAAAAAAGAAGACAGGAAGATCCAGAACGATTGCATTTCTTTAGAGAATGATAACAAAGCTAAAAATTGGGTTATCTCAGGTAGTGTCTGTTGAGTGGTTCATTCTATCAAGAATAAAACTCCACAATGAAGGGATACATAACTTATTCAAGGTAATATAAAGATATATCCTGAACACACTGGCTATAACACAAATACTTTCTGCAACTTCAATGGATCAAGTCTATGGAGAGTCAGAGGAAGAGAAGGAAAATGATCACTCCTGCTATTAAGCTTGCATTAGCCATGAATTGTAATGCTGAATTCACGTAACACAATTAAGAAAACAATACACCCCATTATTTTTAATGTGCAGCATGTTCTGGTTTCCTCTGAGCTGAGGTTGATGTGAGCTATTTCATAGGATTGTTGCATTCTGTCCTTTTTTTCTCTAGAAGTATATTAACGCTCTCCTATGAAGGGCACACGAGGCAGTGATAGCCGCCACGTATACACTTGGCTTCTGAAGTACTGCATCATGAAGTGAGAAAAAAAACCTCATTAGAATGTACCTTTTCCTGGAAAGAAAATAGTTCAAAAGCGACATTGTACATCCAGGGTTAATTTTACTCTCTGAAATTACAGATTCAGCTAAACTGCCATCACCTCGTTGTGATAACTTGTCACACTGTTGGAATTTAAGCACCAGCAATCTACTGGGAGTAAACGTCCTTATGTACACTGTCTAAAGGATGGCTACCCTGGGGTTTCTACCAAGCCTACACCATCATATATTGATGCTAGGCTTATTTATTTCAGTGCTTCTGAAGTACACTTAATCATCTTACTAAGGTGCCCTGTGTGGTACATAATTAATATTATACATTGACTTTGGAAGAAAGCTTTGGGGGGGATTTGGGTGATCCAAAAGAGAAATATGGCAGATTCTTTATAGTCAACAGAGAGTCTGCTTGGTGAAGATTGAGCTCCTCCATTTAGAAAGATAAGGAACCATGAGAATGTTTCTTTTTCACCCCTTGCCCCTAACGCTTATAGTACTCTCTTAGTTTAAACACCGGCCCAGTGCTAATTTTTGCCAAAAGTGAAAGAGAGAGTGAAAAATCATTAATTCAATTTCTCACTGTTTTGCCTCTGGTGATTGCTGTCACTTCAGGTAACAGCTTGTCTGTGGTTCTGACCCAATTCTTAAACCAGTCTTTCCGTACTCAACCAATTAATCTAATGGTTCATTAATTGCAAACATCTGAAATCATTAGAACCTGATTGAGCACAAAAGCATCAAATCCTGTGAAGCTGTGACTGCTTAGCCAGCAAATGGTCTCATTGCAAAGGAATGTCAATGTTTATAGTAAATGTAACCTAAACTAGGGTGTTCATTGACATATCCCTCCATTTGTATACAACGGCTCTGACATCTATCAGTTCAAGAGTGCATGATTTATCCACTGCTATATCCTGGAACTGACAAGCCAAAGATTACAGCTTAACCTACATGAAAGCAGAGGCTGTATGTATTCCTAAAATAAATATTTAGTAACTGACAAGCTCTGGTTAATATTAATTCCTGATAGAAAGCAGTCAATTTAAGCTTACTCCATGCCAAAATCTATTTGTATTTTGTAAATCATTTTTCATGAATATAGTCGAGAGAATCTCAAGAATATATGTAAGTGGGGGAGGGTTGCTCTATCAGTTGCATTTTATATAGTGCACATCTGCATTAAAGAGAACCTTCCCTGGGCCCATAAAGTGGGGCAGATCTGGGTGAGGACACACACAAACAGTACTCCGATGGTAACTGTGAAATACAGACTTTTAATTAAGTGAATTTAGTGTGTGTGAAAGATGCTAAATTTACCATTCTGGAACATGAAGCCTTCTGTTTATCTGAAGGGGAGACAGCACAGGTAGTACTAAAATTCAGTGCCAGACTGCATCTGTCTCCTTGATGTGGTCTGTCTCTGATTTTTCTCTTTTTCCCCTTTTTTTTTTGTTTTTAGAGACTATTAATTCTTCTACTGGTAGATAAATAGGGAAAGAAATAAAAATTACATTAAAGCATTCCTGAGCATAGGCATTCTCCTAAATGTTTTTGTCTTGCTGCTCTGATGACAGCTGCCTTCCTACAGTCTAGTCTGGGGCCAACAGTTAGTGCTCTCCTCAGCATGGATAATGTCGGGGGAAATTACATTTTCCTGCTGAACACATGCTCTGATAAATGTCTTCATAGAAAACCTGAGTGCGCTGCTTAGTTTATGCTTAGAAGTAAGAAAACTGCGTGCATAATGCAGATCAGAGCTCATCCCACCTGCGCACAGGGCAGGTACCAATCCTGCCTGAGTCAATTGATAACTGTAGCTATAGCACAGTACTATCCCGCTGGAAAACGGCTTCACACGCTGCAAGTATGGCTACTTGGCTTCAAGCAGGAACAGATCTCCTATTTGTATAACATGTGCTCTCTTTTTCTCTTTTACACACAGTGCATGTACACGCGTAGCTTCATCCCACAGCATTCAGTGCTGTCGCCTCTCTATGTGTGCATTCAAAAAGCCTCTACTTCTCAGGCTTATTTTTCTGGCTGAGCCTTCATCTGACCTGTAATTTGAGAGGTGGCTTCTGTTCTTTCGGTTAATTTTGTACTTGATTTCTTCTTACATATGTCCTTAACAAAGATTAACTGCGATTCTGCTGAGTTGATAGTGTAGCGAAGGTGAGCCCTGGGTGTTCATCAGGCAGACAGAATAACACTGTGAATACGCTTGCCTAAGTCTGAACTTTTGATCCTCAAACGATCTGTAACGTAAATGTGTGTGTGTGTTCATTGCGGTACTTCTCTAAACCCTCCGTGAGCAGAAGGGAAAAGGGCTGGTTCTGTTCTTCCCAAACTGTGGTCCTTGCAGCCACAGCCACAGAGTCACATTCAGCACCGTTTCTTGGAATGTTCCTATTTTCAAGACTGATAATAAGGGAAAATAGTGAAAGGGCTTAAATAGCTGTTCATTTGAGGGACTTCTACCCCTGCGCTTAACAGAAGGGATGGTTTGGAGTGTGACTATCGAGCAGAGAGCAGCTAGAGAGCCAGGGTGGAAAGCTAATCAGGGAAGGAGCTCACAGCGTTCTCCTGGCAATGGATGAGCAGTATCAGTAGCCCTAATGATCCAGGGCAGTGGCCTGAGGAAGTCCTTGGAGTGTGGTTTCCTTTATCACTTTTACTGGACTGCCCTTCGGGGAGTGAGTTATGATCTGATGGTTTGATCTTTCGTATTGTGTATGGGGTTATTGTACCTTTTAGTTCCTGACAACAGCAGTAAAGCTGCCAAGTGTTACTTAAAGTGTGGGAATGTTTATAAGAACTCAGCAAAGGAGAGTGTCTCGTATTCAGAGTGCTAACAGTACAAGAAACATTATCAAACATCTAGCAAAATGGTGTGCTGTGGTGCTTATTGCAATACCTTGCTTTGAAATGACCTTTTCCAGCTGGTGAAATAAGCCTTTATCAGAATGCAAGGTTTGGTAGCATTGTAAATACTGAAGACCACAATTCCAGGGTATCTCTCTGCTTATATTTGAGATGTGCATGTGTTTTTAAATATCAACGTGTGTTCACATCTGCTAGAAAATTATTTCAGATGAAATCTCAAAACATATTTGCCTGGAACATTAAATTGAGTGACGTTATTAGTTTTTTGACAATGTTCTAATAGAATCATAGTTCAAAATATTCAGTGAAAATATTACGCTCCCCCATTATTAAGGTGAATTTTGTTTGCATGCTCTTTTCCCAGAATACTGATGTTAATTTTTGCTTAACTTTAGTCTTACAAGGTATGAAACAATTTAACAGACTCGGTAACCTTTCATTAAAGTTCAGTGCAGTACTTAAGCGTGTTGGGTGCATTAATTGTTAGCTGACAGCTATTATTTCTGTGAAACCTTTTTTGTAGTAAAATTTCTGCTTGATGGATTGGATTTTACAAAATTTGCATTTCACTGAGCCAGAGTCAACTGGTACTTAGAGCAATGGTAGATATTTAAATAAGGAAACACTAATTCTTTACAATATCATTAAATATCTATTAAAAATTATGAAACTTGTTTAGGATTAACTCTTTAGTATGGAGTTCATATCCCTGCAGTATTGAGTTTGACATGTCACTATAACAGATTTGGCTTCTAGTATGGATAGGATCAAATGTCTACACCCATTCCTGAGTGCTGGTATGAAGCTGACATGTAGTCCAGTGAGGTCTGTACTTCTAAACACAAGGGGAAACCCAAGAAAATCAGCGGACAAGAAATTTTGTTTGTTTTTTTTTAAACCTCTGTTTCAGAGAGAGAGTCAGATGCATATATTTCCTACTCGGGATGTTATTAGATGGTGCGATGCATGGTGAGCAATTCTCTGAGGTGCTGGAGAGCGTGGAATTTCTCAGATAGTAAATTCTGAAGATTTTAATGGATTGATGTAGTTTTCCTCACTACTGACTTTGTAATGACCCTTGCATCTAGCAGGCTACCATCGGCACTACAACAGTGAGGAGAGTAATAAAGGGCAACAGAAGTTGGTAGCAGTGTTTATCAGGTGGGGTTCAGCACAGCACGAGTACTGGTATGGAGGAGATGGTGAGAAAGGAGTAGAAAAAGATATCAAGTCTCTGAGACTGAGAAGGAGGAAGAGTTGACAGTGATTAAAAAAGGAGTAAGTCACTTTGGAAAGAAGATGAAAGTTATGTGGTTTAACAAGTTGGTCGCAGGCCACTCCAGAAGAGAGAACAGAACGGCTGTCAGTGTGTGCTGAGAAAATCAAAAGATTCAAAACTTGGATCCATAATACCATGTGAGAACATCAGGCCTAGTAGCTTGAAGGCATCTGGCTGAACATTGAACGTGTTGGCCCAGAGTGGAGATGCAGGGAAGGAAGGAGGAATGAGAAAGAGGATCCTTTGGGGAAACCAGACTGTCCAAAAAAGAGGATGAGCTGAGGGAGCAATTATAATGTGCCTGATAGAAACAAGGTATTAGGAAGCTTCTCACAACAAGAGCACTAAAAATTTATAAATTGAGAAGACTATCAATTGACATAGGGGTGAAGGAAAATTAAAACTAAGGGTGGAGCACTAGCCTATGATCTGTGTTCTTGTACATACACTGATTTTATCAACAATACACCATTATTGGGATCAGTTGAACTTTTTTTTTGCACATGTCAGTGCATCCTTTCTGATCTCCATCTGTGCCATCAACCTTCCTGGTTACTAATATATTCCTTATACTTATTTAGTAAAACCTTGTGGAATGGAAATCATGAAATATATTTCTGAAAAAGACCATGAGCATAAATATATAAGTTGGAGCAGAGATATTGCATTAATTTTTATCAATGAGTGATAAATGTAACACTATTGTTGTTTAGTAATGAGAGAATAGATTTGTAATTCTTTGCTTATGTTTGTCTGAATAAAGTTGAGTCATGCCTACTGATCACTAAAACAGTTACATGCAATGATTTGGTAAAATTAGCTGACTTTAACCACTAATCTTAAATGCCTTATTAAATAAATAGGAGTAGCAAGAAATTACTTAGACCATCAGTATTATCTCATTAACAATGGAAAGAACTTGTTACTTCCTTCTATATACTAGAAATCTGATGGGGAAAGGAGAAAAACACAGAGAAAAGTGAGTGACTTAATTATTCAAGAGGGAATTTCCTCTTCAGCAAATTCTTCTCAGTTCAGCCCAATGCTTTCATTACATGGCTTCTAATTTTAGGTAGAATTGGGGTAGAAGGGACAGTATTTTTAAAACTAAAATTACAGAGTCCGTGTTGTAGATAATAGTTGGTCAAGTGTTTTTAATTCTTTATCAGTTCAGGGGTCTGCCGTTAAGTATCATAAGGTAAAACCCCATACATCCAAGTTCTTTGCGTGTTCTCTTTGGTTTCATTTTTATGCTCAAGAAAAGATAAAGGAGAAATAACTCAATAAGGCTGCAATTTTAGCAGTAGTCTTTGAAGACCAATCTCACTGTCCTTTTCATAGCTTATTCCCATGAGTCCATTATCCTACAGGTACCTTACATCTGTCATTGGATGGGAATGAGCCTCTTGGGTTGAATTAGATCAATACCTTGACCTTCAGGAAGATCCTTTGTTTGTATCAAGTAGGCAACAAAAAAGCCATTAAATGAAAAAATAACATATTCATCACATGTAAGATACGGAAGAAATGTATGCTAAGTTTAGGCACTGCTTAGTAAATGGAGACAGTTTATGGTGTAGAAAACATGGAAAAATGAGTAATTGTTATTCAGATTACTTATGACCTCTTGGATATTTGTGAGACAGAAGGTGATATCTGTTGCTTTTGCACTTTGTACCAACGTTATCCATATGTGGGGAGTGAATTTCCAAGATGTAGTATCTATTAGAAAAAATGAAAAGAAAAAGAAGGCGGACCTCATTGAGGGAAGCTTCATTATTGATGTGGCAGAAGAGAAAGGTGGGATACCTAGAAAAAGATCATGTGAAACACAGCAGTGCAGCTTGAGAGATCAATTTTAGGCTTGTTTAAAACAAAAAATTAGCTATATTTTCCTAAAGGAATTGTCATGTTTGTGTCCTGATGCTTTCAAAATTAACCATTCCCCAGGGCAATGAAGACGGGGGGAAATATATCAGTTACAGTGCTATGCTTAATAAATTAGAAAATGGACAACCATACATTCCAAGCGAGTGGGAGCTGAAATAAATTGTGTGGTCATTTGTGCACTGCTGTGTGGGTCAAAGTAAGCGTACCTGCGGCAAAAAGAGTGCTCTTGGGCTGGGCAGCACACCTGGCGTGGTTGTGTGACGCTGCACTGCGGGTATTGCCATGGGCTGGTCAGGAGACAGGAAAAACGTGAGCAGAAATGACAGCGCGTAATTTGTTTGGGTTTTTTTTTGTAAGAATTGTATTTGATGAAAAAGTTTTGAGTAATTCTATAAATGAAAAACAATAAGTCTTAAAAATTTCTGTTGAAAAAGAAATTAAGTTTCTTCTGGGAATATGATAAAAATGGATTACCGGGATGCTTATGACAACATGGTAACTCAGCCAACTGCTTTGAAAATAAAGTAGTTAAAGGAAAACATACTTGGTCCGCTATCTTGATAGAGATATATTTTATTTCTTAATATAACACAGATTTCCAAATAAGCTGGCTTCTTGCCCACATGGCATTTCTACCTCAGAAAATCTGTATTTTACTCTACCTCATTTGTGAATAAAGTAAGTAGATGCAAAATCTGTGATCTAAGGTTTGAGTTCATTTTTCCTGCAAAAAGGTGCTGGACTGAAATTTACATTATTAAATTCAAAAGTCATATTTGAAAAATCTTAGCTACCTTTCCTTTTTGAGATCTTTAAAAAATCTGAATGATACTTTTTGCATGTTGTTTCAGTTCTTCTATTAGAGTCTTTTTACCTGAGACAGTTTTCTTTAAAAACAAAAAGTGACTTTTGCATTTAAGCTTTTTATTGTAACAGTGAATCGTAAGCATGTCAACTGCAGACATCTCTGATACAGACAAAAAGAGGGTTTGGCACAGAGTGATACCTTCAGGTATGGTAAAAAAACTGACTGTTGCTTGCTCTAGAGAAACTGGGTCACAGCATTCTTGATGGTTAGCAGCGTTCATCTTCTTCTCCTCAAGAAGAAAACCCAAAGAATGAAATAAAAAGTGATATTGTTTATAGTGTTGCAAGGGAAAGTGTCTTAGTCTCATAAGGGCATACCCAGTTTTTTTGTGGTTTAGTGTAGCTTCTGTCTGCAGATTTTGCACCTTTAGATTTTGCACCTTTAGATTCTGTACCAGAAAAAATATTTTCAATAGAAATTAAACCTTCTTAGACCTTTTCCCATATGACTTGGACTAGCAAGCTGAACGTGTATAGATTTGTTATGAAAAAATAGATTATTTTTATTTTACCACTGTAGATATCTGGATGTAAAAGAAACCACAGAGGAAAGCTGCCTGTCTGGAAAGATTGCCAAATGCTGAATTGGGGACCTATCCCTCAGTTTGAAGGATGTGACTGTAGTGCTGAATAATTTGAGTTGGTTTGTGAGTTCTTGCTCTAAACAGCCTTGCATATATTTATTTTACCTTTGACATAAGTCAATTGCTTGTGTGCACTTTTGTCCCCTCTGAGTAAAGTTTCTCTGCTAATCACATGTAGATGACGAGGGGAACCAAGCTGAGCCACCTCCACCAGGTAGTCATCATTGGACTTCCTAATGCGTCAGTGTGGATAAGCTAATGAGAATCAAATCAGAGTTGTTTGAGGCAGTGGATTCAGTGTAGCATGATTATAGAGCCTATTCTTCTATGACAGCATGGAACTACATCCTCCTTCCTTAATCTTAACTAGGAATGGCCAAGATGTTCTGGGTTTAATTTGTTTTAATATGACATTTTCTGAGAAAGGGCAGAGAAAGAGTTAGATGAACTTATTAATTGTGAGAATTCTTCTTAAAAGCAAAATAAAGGAAATATTTCCATTTTTCCCCCACTAATTTTTAATCAAACTCAAAAGAGAGCTCGCATTCTTCAGTGACACAGTAAGCCACTCCAGGACTGTAATCATACTAAAATTCACAGCTAGGATAATGTACAACTGGAACTTTATCGAGCCTCTGTCTTAAGGAAACGAGGTATGCCTTGGAGGAATGCACTAGATGCTATGGTTAATTAACTAATTTACTCAATCAAGTTTAACAGTGGTTTTAACTTTAATGGCACCATTACGTTTTAATATGAAAATAACAGGCTGTATTTCTAGCAGCCCCTGCAGTCCGCCTCCTCTCTATCATCCACTTTACAATTTGATTTTGATTTGTGAAGTCTTAAACCTGCTTATAATGTCAAGCGCATGTAATACAATATGTCTCGTGAACATTATACATGCCCACCTTACAAAAACAGTTGCTTGAAGTCATAGCTCCTGACAGATAGTGTGCGTTCTTCAAGAATCATTGAGTTGGCATACGTCCTTCAGAAAGAAAATGGTATACGCGTGTAAATGGAAGTAGGCTAATTTTAAGTGTGTTTGAGTGATTTTGCTCAAAGATGGTCCGCGCTCCCTGCTGCCTGCCGGCATTCCCTGCCACGTGCCCCTGCTTTCTCTGGGGCGATGCATTGGCACCGCAGGGTCTTAATAGGCTGCAAGCGGAAAATGAAACAAAGAGAAAGGTAGTTTGGTATGTACTCCTCAGTTTGTCGAAGGAAGACACTTCTCTCAGCTTAAAAATGACAGCCACAAACGCTCTAGGTGTTCCTGTCCTCGTGGTAAAGGACATTCTGGCTGCGGTCTCCCCCAGAACTTTTTTGTGAAGTTTTCTACTCTATGTAATGAGGATACATTCCATGAATTTCATGTCTTAATATTCTTAGAAGACCAACTTCTTCTTTACTGCGTATCACCTTTTTGTCTGATCTAATTCATATTAAGAACTAAATTAAACATGACTGAGAACCCCTGTCCCCCCCTCAATATGCTACTGCAACAGTTTCCAGTCACAGCCCATCAGCAAATAAGTTGTTTATACTGGTGTGGGAAGACTTGTGCCCAAAGCTGGCAACAAGAGACAACTGTTGCCTTATTGCTGCAATTATTTCTTGAGATATTGAAAATATACCTTCAAGTTGTGTCAGGCAGAGGATCTACAGCTTTCCACAGATCTCCTTGTCAATGGGTTGCTGTGGGTAGAATAGAAAGGGTCTTACTTGGAGCTGGTTTTTTTTTTCCACAATAAAACCCTTCAAAATATGGTTCCTGTGTGCAGCGGAGAACCAGAACATAGGGAAGAGGAATATCAATACTTGGTCTATGAAATGCGAACCCTGAGAGGCTGAAACCAAATACAGGCGTCTGGCTTCATGGGTGTCAAAGCTGAGAAGACTCTGTTCCTGCCTGGCAGCAAATATTTAAGTATTAAAAAGACACTTAGTCCCTCTGACAAAATCTGGTGCCCAGGCTGAGCTTCAGGACAGAGCGCCCCAGGCACCCCACTGCAGCCCAGCTCATGCCGTTCCCGTGAGACGAGGATGTTGACTAAAGCAGAAGCCACAGAAGGCAAAGATTTCAGGTGTCAGAGTGAGATCTTGCTGCTGGACACCCCCATCCAATTTATAATAGATGTAATCTGATTCTGAAAAGCGGCAGTAAATCATTGCAAAACAGTTATATGTGATTTTATGGAGAATTTTTACTATTATAGATACAAAGGCCGTACTTCAGAGATTAACTAGGAAAAGTTTTACAAGACAGTGAATATAATGAATCACAAATTCTGTAAGGGTGAACCTCCCGTGCTGAATCAAAGTACAGCTGTCTTATATTTGCTCTGTGTGCATTTTGCTACCAGTAATTTTGTCATCAATTTTCATATTTTGTTTAAACATATTTGTCTTTTGGACAAGATAGGTCATATTTCACACATTTGATGAATTTTCTCCTTGGTCCAGTTTTACAGGATTTGCACTTAATTAATTGCACAACCTTTAATTCGACAGACTGTTTTTAATGGCTGTGTGGTTTCAAATGCATATACACAGAGGAATTTCAAAAAGTAATTGTTTTTATGTCACTGCCATTGAAAGTTGCAATTATTAAAATATACAGATAACGGCAGAGAATTTCTTAGCTGCTTGTACTAAATAATGCATATACTTTTCTATGAGTATTTTCAGGGTTTCTGTTGAAGTTGGGGTATCACCTTGGTTCAGCAATGCTCAGCCCTGCAACTTTGCATAAATTTGTGGTTCCAGCTTGCAAAAGCGTTGGCAAATTTTGCATGTGTACTTTTGGAAATATGAGCCTTTCTTTTCTTTCTTTTTTTTTTTTTTTTTGCAGGAATTATACTGCAATTTTGTTAACAGTTGTTGACAGCACTGTTTCAGTGGTCATTGGCTTCCAACGCTTACAAAAGCCCAGTGAAGGGAAGACCACCTTTTACTGGAAGAGCTAAACACTGACAGTTGTGGCTCTCTTAAAAGCTTCTTTAGTTCTTTAGCAGACTCACAGAAGAGGGCTACCTCGCTTGTCCAGACAGCACGCTGTCTGGAAATGTGCCCATCAAATCTGTTTGTCAAGCCACCAGGCTTTTCCATGCCTGGTAAAAGGCAGACAGGAAGGAGTAGGCAAAGGTCAGTCCTTGTCAGTTCTTTGTAAATGTAATTGTACTGGCAGTTTGCAAGGCACTTGCTCGTTCCCTAGCAACTTTCTTTACACAGGGAAGAGTTAAATACATATTTCTCAGTGTGTTGCTTTCCCACTAATTTTGGCAATATGATATTTTTAAATTTTATTATTTTATTTTATTTTATTTATTGGCCTTTGTGTATATTTGAAGGTTTGTGTACATAAGCTGCAGATTCCCATAAATGATTGCACAAGGCTTTGAAAAGAAATCTGTTTCTGAGACCTCTCTTTCTTCTGAGTTGGAGTGTAATCATGATAATTAATTTAGATTTTAACTTTTGTTCTGTGGCTCTGCAGAAGTGGAATTTGTGATACAAATTCATTAGACTGTTTTTCATACCAGTAGTTGCAAGTTGCAGAGTCTGACCCAATATCATTGAGTGCTTTGAGTGATCTTTTATGGTGAGGACTATTAGATGGGGAATTTTTAAAGTATACATGTCACAAATGACTCCTACTAACGACAGGCACAAGAACGGTGATTTTAAGATAGATTTTTGTTTAGAGGAATTAATTTAGGTATTTAGCTGAGGCATATAGCTCCAGTCTAATTTCTAGGAGGTGTCCTTACTTGCACAAAAGATGAATTAAATTCATTTATCTTACTGAAGCCTGAGATAAGGTGATGGGGCTCATATGCACCCCTGATGTAGACTGGCAGAACTCCACTGACCACAGAACAGATTGGCCCAGGGTGCAGGCAAGGTACTGAGATGTTTCTACAACGGACCAATTCATACCTGTAGGACTGGTGCATACAGTCCCATTCCACAAAGTGGGAATGTCCGTTAGGTAATCTCCTGGTCCAGCTGCACTTGCAGTGAGTACAGAATCTCAGGTGCGAGATTTACAGATTGGATAGGGCTTGCTAAGAAGTGTGTCACTTGACAGATCTGTCCTGGTGAAAAAGTGTCACCTGGAGTGTGGAGATGGGTATGAAGAGCAACTGAGACTAACCACATGTGCAACGTATTAAACGTGTGTGCTGAGAGAAGCATAGTGAGATTCTGCTTGATTTTCTATTTCTGTTGCATTATCTGGCTAAAGAGCAGCTAAACGTAGCACAGGTTTTAAGTGTAATTATTTGATATGCCAAGTCATAGGTTTTTTCCTTTTCAGTAGCTAGTATTCTCTCTCATTTCATTTGCCAGTGGAGTCACGACACTTACTAGTAAAATTGATGCAGACAGAAATGCATCCAGAATGCTGGGTTAATCCATATTGTTTTAATTTAACAGACTAAATTTCCTGACATTGTTCCTTTGACTGCAGCAGTTACACCAGCGGAGAATTTGTTCCAGTGAGTTTTACAGTGTTACTGACTCCCAGTAATTTATCACTATACACGTCTGCTCGCTTAACTGATAGAACCTACAAAGACGGGCATGATGGTTTAAATTGCTCGGTCTCCCAGTGCGGGTAGCTAGAACTCTTTGTTTGCCATTATGTACGGTTTTCTGCTCACCTGTAGATCTTAAGATGGTTTATAAATTTAGGGAGAGGCTAAATTAAGGTAGTTGGACAGTTTAGGACTGCCACACAGGTCCTCCAAGCAGTCTGCGGCATGGGGGGAATGGGCTGTACCCACGTTCTACATCGTTCTGCAGCCATCGCCTTCCTGCCGTGGGTGGGGAAGGGGAGCGCGTGCCCTCCTGGTCCTGCTGGGGGGAGCCCCGCGGCGTTGCAGATGTTCTGTGCAAGCACAGTGCTACAAAAACTGTGCCCAGGCCCCTAGAAACTTTCAGGTAATCTTACATCTATTTTTTTTTCTTCCTTTCTTCTTTTTTTTTTCTCTGAGCGCCAGGAATAAAAATGGAAGTTGCTAAGGTGGGAGGGGGGGATTTTGCAGGCCTGCTTTCCTTGCTTTCTTCTCTTCAAGAACTCAGAACAGTCTGTTCCAGAAAGAAAAGAGGGGACTGAAGTGCTCGAGGATGGATTTTCAAACAGCTTCCTCCTCCTTTCTTGGGAGCACAATTGCACGCTTGAATTGCGTCCAAAGGCAGGTAACTGGGATGTGTCTGAAGGCACGGGGAACCAGAACTGGACGACATTTAGTTTTAGTAAGAAGGTTAGGCAGTGTGATGCCTTTAGGTGACTTTCAGCGTTAAATACACCTTTTAAATTGCTAGCAGTTTCCACAACCGTTTACAATGTGATCACAAGAGATCTCACTCATAGGGGTATGTGGAACCAGAGCAGCTCCTGCCTCCAAACTTCACAACTTCTGACAGTGAAGTGCAACCCTGTAGCCCTTCAGGATCAGCAGTGTGGGCTGTAGTGTCTGCTTCTAGCAAAGGGCCTCAGGTAAAGGCACCGTTTGCTCTTCTTTGTTAGAAGGAATGATTTACAACTTCATACTACTCAATAGAAAGAGTTACAAAGGAGGAGTTAGGATTCAGCCTGTGTCCTAGTGAGTTTCTCATCTTTGCTCACGGCAGATGTTAAGCCATTTTGAGATGCAAGTCATTTCTTTGAAAAAGCTTTCTTTGGGGCTGAAATGTAATGGCAGGAAATTAGCTGTTAATCCCATCTTTTCTTGGACAGACTAGACGTACATAATAAACTCCCCCTTTCCTCCTCATTTCTTGCCCAGTGATTCAGTTTGACCTGAAAGAAAACATTTTCTTCCAAGAAAGACAATGTTTATGAGGTGCAACCCTAGTTTGGCTCTGATGATTAGACACACATGTATCAACCTGTGTAAAATTTGTGATGGCTGTTTAAAATGAAGCCTGGTCAGGATGGCTGAGATCACAAACCCTCGAATCATCGCAACACCAGTACTAGCTTAACGTGATATTCCTAAGTTACACCTAAAATGACAAGCCTACTTTATAACCTTTGCTCCAACTGAGCACAACAGAGACGGCAGAGCTCCATAACTTGCCTGGAAAGGAGCCACACTGCACATCTCTCCCTTCTTTCTCCCTCTCCGGGAAATCTGGGAGAAGCACAGCCCAGAACTGGGAATATGGTTGCGCTACCTCTGTCTTCCAGCGGATTTAGGTACTCACATAAACCCTGGAGCCTCTCAGCCAATGCTTCCAACTTGCTGTTAGAAATGGGTAAATTGGGAATATGGAAAGGTTAGAGTTGTCATTGCGCCCAGAGATGAGACAGAGACCTCTGCGTTTAAGAAACACCTATATATTTGTCAATACCGACTGTTTTCTATTAAGTTTTCTAACAGAGCTAAAATAAATAATTATTTTTTCCAGAACTAATCAGAAAAAACAGCAAGCATGATTATATGGTCTGGTGAACAGATATCTGATACAATTTTCACATTTTCTTGCATGTGTACTAGACCATGTGTCTCATTGTGGTTGAAAAGCTTAGACTTTTTGTTTCCCCATTTTAATACTCGTAACTACTTCAGCTCATGTTGTAATAGCTTCTTGTGCACAGGTAGAAAGGGTGTCGGTGTGAAGAGACAGTTATGTTATTTTCTGCTTATGTGGCTGAGAATATTTTGTTATTTCAGGGTATTTCAGCAAATGAAAGAGGCACCTTTGGGAAATTGGGAGAAGTTCTTCTGCTGAGCAGGAGCATGCATTCAATCTTTAGCTCATTGCTTCTGGTGGGCAAGTATTAAGCATTAAATCAGGCACTGTGATCAGATCCCTGCTAGTACCTTCAGCTTTTGTTAGCACTCCTTATTCCTGCCTCTGTCAGGAATCCTGAGAAAATGAAACCTGATAGGGAAATAAAAAGTTAATACGTGCCCTTCTAATTGTGCGGTGAGGGTACTGTAATGTGAGAGGGGAGAATATTGTGGTGGAAATCAGAAATCTGCAGAAAATACAGGAGACGCATATGGAAGAATGTGTTAGAACAGATAACTGACTGGGAGAGGGGGCAGTGCTCAGCGTTGCCTCTCTCAGTGTGGCTATGAGTATAGGCTTTTAAGGTTTTATTCTTTAGACAAAAAGCATATACCTCCGCCCCAGACTCTATAGGTTTTCCATGCCTGACCTAAGGGGAAAGCAGCACTGAAGACAGTGGGAACCTTTGTTCCTCCAATGATTCAGTCCCCGGTTGAATTTAGGACCCACAAACCACCATGAGACCCTCCCAGGCACCGTGTAAATGGTGGTGGGCATGCCAGGCACACTGAATTGTATGGCTATGCATCACTGCTGTCACATCATATAAGAAATATTCCTTTTCGGTTTTAAAGCATTGTGCTCTATTACTGTTCTGACTTATCTCTAAATATAGCAATGCCAGAACATCTGCTTATTTAAGTAGTTCCATTTGGTCCTAAATCCATCAGGTTCTTGTAAAAATGACTTTAATAGGTCCTTTTCGATTGAACAGCTGAGAGTTGCTAAAACTCCTCGGGCTGGGAAACAATATTATGTACTTTAAAACTTCTCCATTGCATTGATTAATTATTTTTAAATAAATAAGCTGCTGTGAAAGTTATTTTTAGTCAAACCAACAGAACTTGAACTGAAATTCATATGCCAGGCAGCAGCCTTGTGAAATGTAAACTGAGTTATAAACCTATAGAAAAAGGACTTTATTATGTAAATGTAAACTGCTCCTTTAGCATAGCATGAGGAGGTGATGCTATAACAACGTACTAGCGAGTAATAAACAACAGCCAGTATTGTATCAGATGACTGGGTACAGCTAGAAATGTATCTGTTTGGGTGTTGAATTATCCTCCAATTTGAATTATGGGCATATAATTCAAATTATCCCCTTCCAGCAATATAAAGTCTGACAGACATATTTTTTTAATATACTTCTTGTGCTGGTTTGCATTATGTCACATCCTCCAGCCTTAAAACCACAGCTTTCCTAACATGATTCATCAGAAATCAGAGGGGAAAAATAGTTGAGATCTGATATACTGAGTACTCTTAAATTACATAGCAGCTTCAAGTATATAGTGTATGAGGAGACAGAGGCAGGGTGAATAAGTATGTCTCAGGCTGTCATGTCCGTGAACTGGGAAACTCACTGGCTCATTGAATCATTTCCTGGTACTTCTGCTCATCCATCGATACTGAGAGCAACCAAACTGGGTTTACAGAGATGAAAGCCAGAGTAATTCAGAGCCAGCAGTAATTCTTTACAAAACATACACTAAGTATTTTTGTTGACTCCTGCATGACATTTCCAAGGTGGCTGGGAAACCAGGCCATTTGTTACCCAGAATCGAGATCAATAGAAAGCACAGAGGAAAAGAAGTAAAGTTAACATCCAGTGGAAAGGACAGAACAACTTCCAAGTCTGCACATCTCAGATGTGCACAGTGTACATTTCAGGGGAACATCCTGTTCTTCAGAACGTCTTATTAAATTTACTGAAAAATATTAAGCATGAGGAAAAGCTACTGCCTTATGTATACATAATTGTCAGATTTTACCAGTGCATAGAACAGAAGCATTTGTACACCCTTTTTCTTCTAGCTTTTCTGTGCAATCACGATGGCTGCCTATGTCTTTGTCACGCACATTCCATAAATATTTAGTGATTGCTGACACACCTGAATTCTCTGAATTCCATGCTTTATTACCACAAAATTCCTACATTTTAACATATAAAAGAACAAAGTGCATACTGAAAACCTAAATATGTGTTTTTCATCAGACGTTCTATCGAGGATAAAAATAACTTACTGTATCAGTTCTTAAATAATCTTGGTCCAATTTCGTAGTGAAAAGTCCTGCTGACTTCAGGGGCTTGTCCAGTCAAAGTTTAGAGGGACTTTGGGCTCATGATTCAAGACCTGATTGGAGGGCCAAATTTTAAAATATACCTCATACGGATTCAGGACTTTCCTCGTCTCATTATAAGGATCAAGTCTATTTCCACATGAATTTTGTATGTCATCCTTATTGAGTGACGTTTATATCCAGGCTTTCAGCATACTCAACATTAAAAGATGGAGGAAAAGAATATTAACCTTCCTAGGTTTGTCTGCTGAAGATTACCACTTGCTAAGTTTTAAAACAGCCAACACGTTGCCAGGACTTTACATGTAAAGATTTAACTTTTGATAAACAGCAAACTCATCTACTGCTGTGCTAGCTATTTTTAACCCACCTTGTGAGTATGCTTTTTTTATTGCTTTATACAGCATATCTGATTCTCTCTAAAGCACAAACTAAAAAATCTATCCGGCTGTCATTTGCTGCATAGTGCCATCTATCATCGTGCAGCTTGGCAGCTGTAGTGCATGAGAGAGAGGGGGGAGCTGAAGCAGGAGGCACAGTCAAGGACTTTCACATGTAACACTAAAAAAAATTCCTTGTCACAATTATTTATGGCTCTTGCTGGGGCACATAATAGGACACATAAAACCTCTGTTTCAGTTTCAAGCACCCTCACATCCCTGCTCCCTTGTCGAAGTTGGTCGTAGGCAGTTTTGCTTCACACATACAATTTCCTGAACAATGCCGAGCACTTGTGAAGTGACAGTGACAAATAGTAGAGATGCTGGCTGCAGCTCTGCAGGCTGTTACAGGAGCAGCCGTGTCAATAATCAAGGAAGGCTGCCAATGATACCAAAATGCCAGTGTGATATTCCACTTGTTCAACCGGTTATCTGCAATGCTTTTATTCTGAAGTTGCAGGAAACTTCTCGTGTTCCTGTAGTTCCAGGCTGTAAGGAAATAAAATATCAGAGGAACCTGTGCCAGGAAATACTTTTCCATTATTTGATCTTCTGTGTAGTTTGATTTTGTGATAACTAAAATATTACTATTTCAGAGTGGCTTAATGAATATCTAGCAGTTTCTTATTAGCGTTAGCCTGGTGTGAAGTATTTTTGGTAGGGTCTATCGTATCAGCCCTCTGCATGGTGCTCTTGACTTTGTTGTTCATCGTGTAACCCTTGGTTGAGGTCCCAGTTGATGGATTTCATAGCGACTCTGTCTGCTATAGCCTCTCTAGATGGCAGGCAACAGAGAGCTGTGCTGCTAAGGAAACCATGCTTTAGATAATTAAACATAAAACTCGGGTCCAATCCAATAAATTGTCTTGCTTGCAGTTTCTCAAGAAAGAGTGTAGACAGATATTAACCTTGATGTCCCCATTAAAGTCCTCTGATACCCTTTTTATTTCCCATATCTCGTAGTATTTCTGATTTCTAGTGTTAAGTAGCAGGCTGTTAAATTAACAGAAGGGAGACCAGGATATATTTGCTCCTGTGGAGCAAACCAGTCTGGAAGGTACAATGCACAATAACACCGAGAACACAAATTAAACAGAAGTACTTGAAAAACACACACACAGAGTACATTCTCACTATTCTTAGTGCAATCACAAACAGCATTCAAATCTGCAAAGTAACTGTTGTTAAACCCCTGCACCTGACATCGTCCTGAGGATGCAGGAAAAGGTAGTGGCTTCTAGGACAGCTTCAGTAATTTCAAATGTTAGAACATACCTGGAAGGAGAAATAAAAAAGGAGAAAAAGATACGAAAGACCAAGTTAGCTAGAAATAAATTGTTCTGGCTTTTCTGTGTTTTGGTTCCGTTGAACTGAGTATGCTGTCAATTATGGACAGAAGTTCATTCCGACTTGTTTCTCATGACCATGCTCCCAGAGCAGTTCCTGTAGGTCAAAAGTGCTCTTACGTGAGGAAGAGTTGTTTTAGGAAACATCCACCCTGTTATGTCCCATATCCACCCTATTGCCCCTGCACAAAAAGTGTTATGAGAAACTGTTCACATATGGCAAACCGCATCTCTGCCTGTGACTTTACGTTCCACCATCAAACCTCCCTCTAATTCTATACAGAGAGTTCCCATTGAATAAAGGTGGTCTGGATAAGTGTAAGTTGAAACAGCTGCGTGCTCTAAACCTCATCTGCACGGAGAATCATAGCCAGTTTCTGCTCATTGTTTCCTGCTGTACAATCTAATTAAACATATACACATGTGTTTTTTTTCTCCTGCATAGTTTCTTTTTAAATTTCCTGCCCTACTTGGATTTCTCTTCTCACCTTAGTGACAATATAAACGGGATTAAATGTTGATCTGCCATATTTACATCTATTGCTGTTGTTTTCCTAAACTCTCTGCAAACTGAGAGAACTGCAGTTTTTATTGTTGTTTCTGCCATTAACAGCTACATATGATGAATGTCCTGGATCCAAGTGATGAGCAAAATCTCAGATAACGTTGTTTTGATTCCTGTGCGAAGGTGTAGAAGTTAATGTTGTTGTGTGTTGTGCACTAGCTTGATTGGGTGAATGCTTATGGGAAGTCTAAGATTATGGAGCATGAGTAGGGTTTTCTCTGCATTTCTTCATGAAAGCCATATAATCCACTGAAACTCTTGTAAACTTGCAAAACCAAAAAACCAGATTGAGAAGAGATGACTTTCGTAGCTTTGTCAGTGCAAATTGCAAAATGTTTTATTTTTTCCAAGAAAAGGTCGTAAATAATGCATTAATTCTTCTGCTGCATCAGATTTGGTAACTGCAGTGCATTATGAAATAGGACTGCTGTCAATCAAACTAATTTCTCATGGATTACTTATTTTTAATATCTGTTCCTTCGCTCCTCTTTCCTATGCGATTGTAACATCTTATGTTTACAGCATGTTCTGAAAAGGAAAAGTATTTCTCTTAGAGTTGTGATCTAGAAGAGGCTTAAATACTATGAAAACAACTGCGACAGCTGCTTTTAAAAAAAACAAATTATATTGGTAATTAAATGACCCATATAGTAGAAAAGTCCACATAGTTTCTGTTTATCTTCACTGCACTGATTTTCTCTTGAGCTTTGCTCTACCGTCTGTTTCCATACAGTTTGGGCACCTTTAGAATTATGAACTTGGAGATATACAGATAATTAATGTTAGCATTATCAGGGCTTATCTAAGGAGCAGAAAAATGGAAGGTTTTGGTCGTGGTATATTTCATAGGATTTCCCTTGCAGCATCTCACTTTTGGAGAACTTTTATCTGTTTTATGGTTCTTTTCTTTTTTTGCTTACTTATTCCAGGTTCCAGTTATTTCCTGTAGAAAAATGTTCACTGCTCCTCCTTTTCATATGAATTACAAGGTTGTAAAAATATTGCAAAACAAGTAATTTGCTATAGTCTGGGGATGTTGACTCTGGACAAAATAGCCTAAATGGGACAAAATAATGACTGATTTGTGTCATTTGGGAAAAAGCACAAATATAGAAATAGTGTGAGGGTTCTGGTTTTCAGATTTTATAGAACTGGAGTAAGGTTGTGAGTAGCCATAGAAAAGATGTTTGTATTCCTCATTGTGGTTCATCTCATAAAATTGATCGTATTCTTTAGCCATATTTATTGAACTTATTGCATAATCGTATAGACATGCTTTGGTTGACTCATAGTCAAATACGGCAATAGATACCGTAGTCAACATTATTTACTGAATACTGTGGCCTTTAAAGAGGCACATTTGGTACCGCACATTTGGTACCACACACTTCAAAAAAAAATCTGCCTGAGAAAGTCGTTGACAATGCCAATATATGTGTACTTGAAAAGTAGAGGGGAAGGGAGGTATGATGGGACAGAAAAACTGGTATACGTGATCTTTTCATGGAATCATAGAATAGTTTTGGTTAGAAGGGACCTTAAAGATCATCCAGTTCCACCCCTGCCATGTGCAGGGACACCTCCCATTGGCTCAGGCTGCCCAAGGCCCATCCAACCTGGCCTGGAACACCTCCAGGGATGGGGCAGCCACCACTGCTCTGGGCAACCTGGGCCAGTGTCTCACCACTCTCGTGGGGAAGGAAATTCCTCCTTGTGTCTAGTCTAAATCTGCCCCTCTCCAGCTTATACTGACTGCCCCCAGCTCTATCCCCATGAGCCCTTATGAACAGCCCCTCCTCAGCTTTCCTGTAGCCCCTTCAGACACTGGAAGGTCGCTATAAGGTCTCCTCAGAGCCTTCTCTTCTCCAGGCTGAACAACCCCAACTCTGTCAGCCTGTCCTCATATGGGAAGTTCTCCAGCCCTTGGATCATCTTTGTGGCCTCCTCTGGACCCATTTGAACAGTTCCATATCCTTATGTTGAGGATTCCAGGACTGGACACAATACTCCAGATGAGGTCTCAGACTGTTCCTTGCAGACTGTTCTTGATTATTGTGCACAAAAAGTGTGCTGTGTATTTTTAAAATTCTGGGTTTTTACAAGTTGCTTAGAATCTGCTTTGCCCACTCCGAGTTTGTAAATTACCACGTAATGTAATACTGAATGGTAAAACCATAATTTAATGTTTATAACAACAGAAGGAAAAAAGAGAAATTACATAGTGCCCCATCCATTCCTGTGGACGAAACTGGCTGCGGTATGAGTGTATCACCTGAGATGTTCAACAGCTTAAAAGTACCTGCTTGTGCAAGGCTGCCTGTCTGATTTTTAGAATACAACAGCATCTTATTTATCATACAAATACTTTTTATTATACAAATACAGCCGGCTAATGACCCTTACACAATCAGAGCTGTTCAGTGAGTGAACACACAGTGTTTTCAGGGGGGATGGGTTTGGGTTTGTTGGTTTTTTTTAATTAGTATTTAATAAACTTTAAGCCTGTTTGGGTTTTTATTCCTTGTGATGCCACAACACATTGTTCTTTGCTTGAGATTGACACCAATTTAGTAAGATGTGGCAAACACGCAGCTACCAAGGAAATAGTTTCCTTAGCAACAGGGAACCTATTGACAACGCTCAACGCAGAACCCACTTTAACCCCAATCTGTGGAGTTTCTGTTTCTCTGTTTTCTGGCTGTTCTTTGCAGCTGTACAAATCGGATGGTAGAGGACCAAATTTTGCTCTCGTATAAGCACAGGCAGTACAATCATCAATGTGCGTGAGAGTAGGAGTTGGTGAACAACCACTTGGGCCACCAAAACTTTTGAATTTAGTATTACACATTAACATTTAAAATGTGCGTTGTACAAGTCTGAGCTTAAGTAAGGTTACACTAGCTGTAAATTGAGACTAACTGACATATCCAGCGTTTAACAGAGCTAAATATAAACTAATAGAAGGGAGAAAAGCCTTGATGTGTACCACTGACACACAGTTTTGGTCACAGGATATTTATATGCCATTGATGTAAGAAGCCTGTGTAAATGCAGTATGAAGTTTAGGATTGATGTAAATAGTAGGAGAAACAAAATTCCAAAATCTCATGTGGGAATTGTTCCATCTACCTCTTCTAACAGGTAAAACATCAATAAGAACACATGACTTTGCTGGGAGAGGAAAAGGCTTAACTTGTTTCAACAGAATTTTGGTTTCTTTAAAAAAAATTCAATACAATTTGAAAAAAAATATCAGTTCATCACAATATTCCCTCTTGGTTACATTTATATTGCATCTCTTACACATTCTCTGCTTTACTGATTTAGGCACCAATATTCTATGGGATGGCCCGGTGCTCAGAGTGGTGGCGTAAGCCCAGAGGGAGTTTGGATGCAAATCCCTATTCTGCTACATGTCCAAGCCTCGTGGACTCAAATTTCCAAAGGGAAAAATGTATTGCAAACCTGCTTAGCCCTATGCCCAAGGAGATAATCTCTACTGAGAAGCAGTGCAAGTGAGCTTGGTTAGAACAACACTTACGTACTTCTCCAGGCCTGAGACAGTATTGTTGCAGTGAGGGTACCAGTAATTCCCCATCTGCACACCAGCAGGCATAGAGTTAATCTGGTGATGTAGGCACTGCCGTCCATTGCATCATGCAAGCTTGACCTCTCTGTTTCCATAGCCCTTTCCCACACACAGGTTTTTATACTGATGTCTGTTCTAATGATGCTCGGGATAATGCCAAGTCATAAATTCCAGTATTTAATTTACATGTGGACTACCTGATTTCTAAGAGGGCTCTGGTCCATACAGAATTGATGGTTGACAAGGGAAATGGTATTGTTGCTTAAAAGGTATGATGTTTAGTAAATAAATACTTCCTTTTAAAAGAAGAATAATATAGGAATGAGATAAGGGCTTTTGCCATGCTTTTTAAAACAAAGTGTGGTGCTAAATGTTGATGTTAGTATCACTTCTAAATAGCTTCTTTGGTTCATCTTTGCCACCTTTTCAGAGCTCAGGCCAAATTTTCAATAAAATTGTTATGAAATGTGCAGCAGCACATATGTAGTCTTAAAACAAGAGGTATTAGATTAATTCTCACCATATTTACCTGCGCTGTTTTAACATTCTACAACAAAAGGAGAATATTACAGTGGTGAAAAAAAATCTATTCCATTTCAAACATGAGAATCAGCGAAAACTCTTTTGAATCAATAAGAATCTTTATGGTAGCTTTGGTCATAAAGATCCAATGTTGAGTATAAAGTCTTTTTGACATTGTTCGTAAATAAATGGAGAAGTTACTGCACCAATATCTCTCAAAATATATTTGAGATCATTAGTATTTTCCTAAATAAAATTATATTTTCCAAGAATACATACATGTAAGTGTGTAAAAAAAAAAAAAAAAAGCTGTATCCTGAATACCGGACCTGAGTATTCATCTGATTTTTTTATGGTGATGGTTTGGGGATTTTTTTGGTGGGTTTTTTTTCAATTCTTTACCCCTTCTGTACTCAAAAATAATAAACCTGTGGCATCTATTAAAGAACTTTACTCTTTTGCTGCCGAGCTGCTGTAATTAAATTGCTGTATCAGCAGTTCCACATTGAGCATCTCTCTCATTCTGAATGGTTGTGATTTGATTATCTCTTCCATGAACCCCTGCAATTCTGTGGATATGCTTTTGTATAATTAGATGAAGCGTGGTCTGAAAATCAACAATATTTCCTAGCCACTGGTTTTGGAAATCTTTGCTAGAAGGAAGAGTAGTGATAAACTGATTTTTTTTTTTATTTTTATGCAAATTACAAGTATCATAATCTACCATATACTGTAGCATCAGCTCAATTTGAGAAAATGCTGATTTAAAGCCTAGCTTAATACAAATTATTCAGTGAAGTATAATAGTAAAAAACAAAAGAAAGATAAACCTCCTTCCTTAAAATTATCACATTGATCTGGTCAAAGACAGATATAGTTTAATTTAAAATAAAAATTAAAAACTTTCAGCTGGGATAGTCTTTAAAAATATGTATTGAAAGAACTTCTTGACACCAAAATCGCACTAATAATAGTTTAAGAATGCATTTGTAAAATCATGCATGACATAGAATATAGGTCAAATTTGGGGCTTTCTGTACGTTTTTGTAATTTGAGTAAAAACAATCAGGCTAGTTACAGTAAAATAGCAAAAGATAATTAAAGCATAATTTTTCCATACTCTCAATTTTTCTGAGCCTATTCACTAAAGTATTTCTATAAACATATAATGTAGAGTATTGGCTGCATTCTGAGGCTGACACTGTGCTCACTTTTGCACGGAATACGGACTGGTGGGGCAGCAGCAACTCGCTTTCTTCCAAATGTCCGATGAGCTTGTTTCAGCCATACAGATCAACACATTTTCTTCCCTGTTGTATGTATGAGAGATCGGGTTATCAGTTGCTCCTGAATGTCTCCGTGATCCGTGCTGCCCCTGTGTCTCTTCCTTTGAGCTTTAAGCCGAGAGCAGCAGAGCCTCTCTTTAGTTTTTCGTCTTGTGTCTCGCAGGGCACAGTGTCAACACTTGACATAGTAAATACTAATGCAGTCAAGCCAACAACTAATTTCATCGGTAACTCATCCCAAAAGGCAACTAAAAAGCCTACGTCGAAGCATATGCCTTTGTGGATGTCAAATAGTGATAATTTCCAATTGACCCCTGCTGGTGTCAAGCGAGTGAGTTGGAAGGGACTTAACCTACTCCTAATGCAGGTTTCTTGAGCTATTCATTCCCTCACACTCAATCCAGGTGAGATTTCTTTTTTTTTCCTGGAAACAGACATTTCAATTTCATTCTTTCATCTCTAGTGGATAACGATGCCAAAAAGTAACATTAGGGATACGTTAGTGCTTCAGGTTTTCTGACACTTATTAAAAACTCCATATGACTACAGCACTGCCTGTCGAGGTCACTCAAGCAGAAACCCTGTGGCACAGAGCCATTGAAAACTGTGGATTAGGCACTAATGAACTTGTGTGATCAGCCTTGTTATCTTTTAAGCTGCAGATGCTCCAAAGTTCTCCAACAGTCCAAAAAGAAGGAGTTAACAAAGAGTGTGCATCTCTTCTAAAGTATTTTCTAAATAACGGACTGCAGGAGACGCCGAATTTTGCAAGATCACGAGATTATTATTTTTAAATAATAGTGACGTTGTTGCTGTGGCCACTTGAATACAGAGTTCAGAAGTAGAACTGTTGCTTCTTAGTGACCAGAACAGTTTGTACACCAACTTGGGGGTTTTGCAGAGGGCTGTGCTATTTGTTGGAAAAGGAGCTGGATAGTTCTTCTGCAAAGAATCAAATATTGCACCTCGTTTTGCAGTGTGAAATTCTGGGTCTGGGAGCTGGTGGAGGATGGAGACTGGGACTTCCTCAACTGACAGAGAACTCTGATGTCAGCCTTATGTTCACCTCTGTGCACTGTTTCAGAGGCTATTGCTGCTCACTGTAAGATCTGCTGCTTTTAGCCCCACCACTTTTAAGCAGTGATGGATCACAATAAGTCTTTGGTAGGAATCACCGAATCTCATAGGTATCTTCACTGTGTCCTGCAGGAGAGGAAACTGGAACTCTTTTATTCTCTGACCTTCAGATTTCCATCCATGTTCTTGACTTCACAGTAGAGTCCCTCAAGAGCTCACTTTTCCTTCCGGAGGTCCCAGGACTAGAACAAAAGCAAGTGCTCCCAATCAATCCTAATCCTCAAGACCAATAATTAAAACATTTACTGTTGAACAGAAAGTAGAAGGAATCCAAGGACATAAACTGAACTGCAGTCCCTCCCCTGCTCCCAAATTGATCCACTGCCAACCAGGCAAGAGTCATTCCTTTCTCCTCTTTCTCCAACTCTTCTCCTTTGTGAGCTGGCTTGATTCATGCTCGCTTCAACGAACATTAAATAAACAAACCCAAAAACGTCTGAAAAAAATTAAGCCACTGTGTTTTGGTAGCAAATAAGAAAAAAGGAGTCTTTGGGCAAATTAGAAATGTTGATTCCTACTATCACGTTATTAAGAAGAGTAATCAGTGTATACTGGGAGAATTTCATTTTATCCATATGCATATCTGTCACTTTCTGTTTTCTGGATAAAAATGCCAACCTGACTCAAGCATTCTGCCTTGAGCAAAATATTAAGATTTTATCAGTAGAACATACCCCAATATGTAAATGTTGATACATGACAAGCTCCTCTTTATAGCAGTCGTTGCTAAACATAAGAGGGTCATGGAAGCTGAAATTTTGGTGACCAACACTTAAAACACGTGGTTGTACTGTAAGCTACTACTTTTACTTGAAAAGCAAAGAAAATCCAGTGACTTGTGGTCTGAGTTGACTAGAAATTACTATGTGTTTCTGAGGTTAATGAGAGAGGAATTAAGCACATTCACGTGTGGTATCTCTGAGCTGTTTCAGTAAGAGCTGTTAATGTAGGACAGAAGTAATAAACCAATAAATTAAAGATTGTTAATTATCGTTAGAAAATATTGCTATCTTTAAATGCAGATGCAAACTGGGGGAAAAAAAAAGTAAAGAACTTTCTGTTTCTAAATTAGCATGAATTAAGAAAAAACACAACTCGGATTTTCTTTCTGTCTAGTTTTAATATGGGAAAATGCTGAATATGCGGTGATTTTAATTTATTTTTTTTACATTAATAATAATAAGAAATCGTAGATAGTAGCGTCTCAGCACAATTCTAATTTAATGAGAAACAATAAAATAGTTTTCCAAAGGGGCCTATTTAGGTCGAAGAAAGGTGGATATTAAACTTTCAAGATTTATTTTACTTTCGTTAAGGTATGCTGATGTGCGTTTTCTATAGCTATATTCTATTTGCTGATTAGACCTTTTATAATTTCCTTGGTTGGAAGAGAGCTGATATTCTTCAGACTGGATAGTTTTGAAAAGGCATCAAGCAGGTCACACTTTTTAAATTGTGGTTGCGTTGATCTACACCGCAAAACATTTCCTTTGGTTCTGTGGAAGATGATGTCGTGAAAGGAAAGGGAACCCAATTCTGGACCCACTGGCACAAGTCTAAATTTTGTGGAATTTAGAAAAGGAGGAGAATCATAACCCAAGAAAACCCAGGGAAATATTGTAGATGTTTCTTCACACCTCTGCCAGGAAAAATCAAACACGAAGTGCAACACACTTTGCAGAGGGTCAGATAAAAAGGGAAATGGAGTCACTGTGAGGTGGTTGAGTGTCTGCAAGGTGCATCAGAGACATCACCTTCTGCAAAGGAATCTTGCACGAGCTTGCCAAGACACAATTTTTCTTATACTCTAGTAAACTGAGAACATATGTTTTGATTTTCCCAGCCCACCCCCAAGAAAAATTTCTTATAGAAGAAGCACCTGCACTGCCTTAGAGGAGCAACAGTGAGGCTTCTATTCTTCTTGTGGTGTTGGGCGTCCTGATGGTTTATATAATCTGTGTATATTTACCCATCTGACTTTAATTCTGCAGTTTAAATGTGAAGTGAGAAATGTTCACTTGGAAATCAGTCATACCCATGGAAGTGTTCTGACACTTCTGAACTATGACTCTTAGAAGGCACCATGATGAGATATCAAAGCCGAAATCTTTTCCAGGGATAAGTTTTCTTTCTTGTGGTTTTTTTTCTTTGCAATTAAAAATTACGTTTCTATTAACAGCAGATATTTTTCCATCAAGAAAGTATTCAGTTCTACACCAGGATGTGTGTGTGCGTGTGAAAACCAGTTTGATGGGAACATTGTAGCCAGACCTGGACTGAGGAAGGTAGAAAGTACAGATTTTATCAATAATTCAGTGAGAACGTGTGTGCACCAGGAAGAGAATGGTGTTTGGGCATGAAAATAAGGAAGCCAGATATCTGTATTAAAGAATATTTACTGTATAGTTTAAGTCACGTAAGCTTCAAGTCTTGTACAATGAGTGGGGGCTTTGCTGTTCTTTATGAGTGTTCATAATAAGCATTAAGGAATCAGTTTCTAATCTCAGATGCATTCTCTGTTTCTTAGACACATGGAAATAACAGCGTGCTTTGCTAAGCCATAGGTGCACAAATCTACATCACGTAGCTAGTTAAATGAGGCGTGACTGCATGGCTTCCTCGTGGGTTTTTCTGATTTTAAGAATAGAAGATATAATAGTACTGTTGACTGAAGGCAGAGGTAACTTAGTCTTCAATTGCTGACGGAATCTGAGCAGAGTATTTTCTACAGTGTTTCAGCAGATGATTCTGGATTGTGTCTTACATCCTTTGTGAGTCCCCTTCGTACTTTTTTTTTTTTTTGGTTAAAAAGCTTTCAAACTTCCTTAGAAAGCATGTAGAAATTCTCTCCAAATATTGTACACATACCTATTATTACAATTATGTCAATATAGTCAAGCATATCATTTCATATCTGAAAATTATTACTACTGTTCAGTATTTTAAAGCATAACCGGTACTGTGCTTTTTTTCTGTAGCATTCTCTGTTTGTTTCCAGCCTTTTCTCATCCTGGAAATCTGCAATTTCTTGCGATGTGATTAGATCCGTATATTTAGAGGAAAATTTGATGACACTAGAGATGGCAGGAAGCTCTAAGGTTTAAGACTTGTGTGCTGATACCAGGAACAGCATAGGCTTTGGAATTCTACTGTTATTATGTACTTCTCACACGACCATAATACTAAGTAGGATTTTTTTCAAGTAACATGTTTCTGTTGTTTAGTTGAGATTTTCCTTTGTTGGAAATTATTCTTCTTTACCTTTTTTTACCTGATTTCTTTGCATAAATTTATTATATCCCCCTCATGCTTAATAGTCTCTCTCATTAGGGGGCAGAGCTTTAGTTCTAATCGTATGATCCCAGACATTAGTCACTGCAGTGCTGTGGGAAAGGTTTCAGGGTGCACTGCTCAGTGCTGTACAGTTGCTGCTCTCTAATTAGGTTTCAAAGTATGTATTTCCCATAAGCGCAGCAGACAAGGGAGCAGCGTTTGGCCAGTTTTAGGTTAATAAATGAAATCATTTTTTTCAGAAACAGCAAGAATGATGATTTTCAGTCATTCCTTGCTGACTTTGTTTTCAGTGATTGTGTTTGACATCGATCTCTTGAGAGACCTTTTTGGGTAAATTTCAGTAGATGTCATTATGATCAAACAATAACATATATTTGTATTTAAAGCACCTCATTAACTATTGGAATTCATATTTTAAACATTGTTTACTAGCTTCTGTTTTCTGTAATGTCTCATTAGTTCACACCATCTTTTTTTGTTGCAAAGGTCTATGTTAAAAAACGCTCTTTCTTCCGAAGGACACTTACTGTATAATCCTTTGTTAGGATAACAGGACCATCTGGTCCCATCCATCTCTCTACAATTTGATGCTGGGTTAATTGCACCCTGTCAGCATGCATGATTGACACTATGTTTTCTCTCTTCACTAAGAGTAGTCTATTAACAATGCGGTTTGTCTGAATTCTAGGAGATCTTTTCACAGCTGCTTGTGTGGGACTATATACTCTTCATAAGTTTTGCTATCAGGCATTACAATAAAAATATATTAAAAGTAAATTAATAATAGATATTCTCGAAGCTGGTGGATAGGTGCAACCCAATGCATTATTGTCTAAAATAGAATAAGCTGGTTTTGAATCGGTAAATTAGAGGGTCCATTATTTCTTTAGCAGCAGAAGAATGAGCATCTGCCTTCATTCTGCTGTTAGTGTATTGTCACTGCAGTACGCCATGAATTAATAGGAATAATTCCTCTGACTTCAACTGAATTATATTAATTTATCCTATCCCTCCTTTGATCTCATGCTGTAAAATACACAATACTTCAGTTTCTCTGTAAATATAACCAGTTGCATAACAGTCTGGACAACTGCTTAGTATACCACATGTGATCTCATCGTTCCCATTTTAGCAAAGATCATGACAGCTAGGTTTGTCCTGAGCAAATGCTTACTGGGTTTTAACATTCGGATTCACGTGTGTTTTGCTTTGTTTAATACAAAATGGACCCCTATTGTTTCCATAAAGCTTCATGTGAGGTCTAACAATGAGGCCCAAAGTCTATTGCAGATTTTTGTTTTGCAGTAAGTGTTCTCCTTCCCTCATGGTACGTAATTTACAGCCCACCCACCGATGGACAACCAAGATTCACTGCGTGCCATTAAAAGAAATGGGCCAACCAATTCATAATTTTAAGGAAAGTCAGTTTAACAGCTCTATTAGTTTTACAATTCAGCCTTCTGCAAGCTTCAATTTGTTAGGTTTAAGTCACTTGATTGAGAGAACTGCAGATTCCCTAGTCCTGATCTTTCACTGTTTTGCACTTTCTGCTGCCAATACACCCATGCCATGAGGGTTTAACATTAGAAGATAACATTTTGTATCTGCTTACTACTTATTCTACATGTGTTGACATTAAGCTGAGGAAAATTGTGCGTCATTTCCAAGACAGTTTCTATTAAGAAAAGAAAGTTGTACAAGGACTTCACTGATTAAAACTTCTGTAGGAATGCCACAAATTAAATGTGTACGGGTAAAACAATGTGCAACAGAGAGCAAGATGTTAAAAGGGGTCATTTCTTTGCTTGGTTGGGGATTTTGCACTGGAACACTTTCTGGCAGGCCAGTTTCTGCAAATCATCAATTAAAAATGTAATGCTTTCAAAGTTTATTAAGAAAAGTTGGGGGTTATTTGGGTTTTCTTCATGTTCTATCTTATCTGGTTAAAGTAAGATAGAGGTTAAGTTCACAACATGTGAAAGCTTATTAGCACCAGACGCACGCCTCCTCCCATCCAGGATGAATCCTGTGATCATCCATCCATTGGATATGCTGGGATGGGTATCTCTAACCACGGAGCCGGGGGAGGGATGCTCTGTCACCCTGTGGTTATACATCCATCTGAATTGTGGAATACACAGGTTGAGTTCTTCTGTTTGCACAAAATGATTCCAAGAGAAGTAACTGAATGATCTCGTACATAATGTCTTTGTAAGACCGCAATGCAGAGAATCTTGAACTATGGTATCCCACAACCCAGCAGGTGCCAAAAGACGTGGCTAACATCTGATTTGGGGAAAGTGCTCTTTCAACAGAAGAGTGGCAGGAGAAAAAGACGAGTATTTTATTCTGATTTAGAACAGAAATGTTCTTACTGTCTCTACTTTTGATAATTCTTAATTTGTTAATTTTTTTGTGCTATAACTCTGTTCTATAACTTCAGCAAGCTATTTATAGATCTCCAAATCCCAATTCTCTGGTACACGCAGTTGAAAAATACTTCCTTATCTTCAGTGAATATTAGGCCTTTACATAACATATGTGCATATCGTTGACTTGCTCTAAATTTGGTCTCACACACTTACGCTATGAAAATGTTAATCTATGAACCATTCCATAAAAAATCTTTCTAGTCTTATTGGTGGTTATTATTTATACTGGGAGAGAACAAGAGATAGGTCAGTGTCGCTTTGTACTAGATATTATAGCTTTTTTAAAAAAAAAAAGAACATGTCCCTTTCTCTAAAGATTGTTCAGTCAGGACCTCTAGTTTTGATTGTCACTTCCTAACTGACAAGCCAAGTGCTGTTTCCAATTGTACTGTAACTGAGGCTGGAATGGGGCTCTTTGTTTTCCCCTTAGATGTTGGATAACTGGCACATCTCCATGGGTGATATTATCAAACATTATTTCTAAAGGAAATGACAATTCTATTTGTTACTTTCATTGGTACTTTTACATGGCAGTTGCTATAATTTAATGTAATTATATCTTTCAGTGTTTTTTATTCTTCTGTTGTATATATATTCGTGCTTCCTCTGATGACAGTTTTCATTGAGGCTTCTGGTTTTCCTACAGAGGAATCAACTGATTACCTTGCTGCACCTCAAGAGATATGACCCCCTAATATCCTTGCTGTATATTTTTCATCTCAGGCTTCTCCCTGATGAAGCAGTAAGATGCCCTAAACATTTCTATTCATACTAACTCTGTCCCCTACCATATTTTGCAATTGTCAAGAGAATAGTAGTTCATTGAATTAATCTTGTTCCTAGTCATCAAATTATTATAACTCAGTTTCAGCAAATACAGTAGCTACTCAAAAAACACATTACTTTGTAGAGCTGGTTGAAATATTGTGCACATACAGCAAATGCGAAAAAATTTGCCACTTCACTGGGTTTGCAAAAAGGGAGAAAAACAGAAAGAAATCCCCCCTTTTTGTCTGCTGTAATATCACTAATTACCTCATTAGCCAAAGGCCATTCCATCAACAAAAATGTGCTTTTTATACACTTTATGCAAGTGACCTTGAAAGTTATGTATGAAACAGAGGTTTTGTTGGACTTCTTTTGGACAAAAGAAGCAAATACCTGATGATGCAAAAGATACCAGAGAAGAAATAATCCTAACCTTAGACCTGAGAGTGTAGCACTGTTCTCTGGACACTGAACTTGGTTAAATTCCTCTTGTCTCTGTGTCTTTGGGCAAGTCGGTTCAGGCTCCTGTAACCCTGCTTCCTACTCTCGTGTTCTGACTACCATGTTAAGTTATATTAGGAGATCCTAGGGGCACAAAACTATTTTATCATCTTTTGTATCTTGTTTTGTAAAATTTATTTGAAGCATCTGGTGGAGGCTGTATAGGTATAACCATGTGTGGAGTACATAATACTGCATAACTCAAAGTACATCGATCCATATCAGCTGAAGAACTGCCCATCACCATGAATTTCTCTCTGTAGGAAATACTGTCTTTCCTTGTTTCTGCAGTACAATTCTGGAATACAGTGCCGGAAGCAGTGGCAGCCTACTGAGTAAAACACAGCTCATTGCAGTGTAAAATGTACAAAGTTCTCTCGGTTCCACAGACGTTTCCAGACCCTCTGCCTTGTTTTTTGATGCAAGGTCATTTTCACTCACGTCCACCACTACATATTTATGAGGATTGTAGCGTAAAAGATGTGATCATAATGTAATTCATACCTACCTGGCAGAAAATAAATGCATATTTCATTTTATTATGCCACACATTGTAATGCTGGATACTGTGAAAAGGAGCAGATGAGTTAAAGACAAAGACTGTGGCTGTGCAGGACTCTGCAGTACAGCTGAGAATTGAGTTATCTGCTTCTGTGGATATGTCAGGAATACCAGGTCGATTACAAAACTTAGTTCTTCTCATTTTGGGCCTTAGCAGATTGCAAAGGTTCCATTCCTGAAAACATAAGCCATATACTGGCTGAATCCTAGTGATATACCTCTATTACATTGTCAGAGTTGATACATTTCATCCTGTCTATGGCAAAAAAACCCACACATAGTGCAAGGTTACTCTGTTATATTCTTCCCATTTCCAAGTATAGAAAGTATTTCCAAGTATAGCTCTTTCTGGGAGTGGCAGTTGGAATGATTCTTATTCAGATGAGGCAGGTAAAGAAAATCCCTACATTTTTATGAACCAATATAAGGCTTATTGGCTAAGAATCTGAAATAAAAGCTTAGAAATTGGTGCCCCCAACCAGGAGGGAAAATGTGAAATTGGATAATTTACTACTACAGCTAAAGTTACGCACAGAAATTGAGAGGGGGGTCTTAATTATACTGTGGGCAGAATCATGCCTGCATTGAAATCAATGATAAAACATGCTTTTGAGGGAATCAAAGCCGGAATTCCACTGTTGTTTGTGATACTGATGAAAATATTTCTTCAGAATCAAGCAGCAGCGAAAATAAATGATCTCTCCATCTGCTTTTCAGGAGACTTGATCACCAGGACATTTAAGCTTCATGGAGAAGGGTACTTGATGCCACAATCAAATTGTTACTCTCAGGACAGTTAATGACAATTAGCCAAAAGAGCAAATTTAAATCTGTTTGTGAAATAATTTACCTTTCTGAGGTTTCTATGCAGATAGAAGCCAGGTGGTGTTTTTTTTTCCCTTGTAATTTCATGTGAAACTTATGGGATCAAACTTTGCTCTTGCAAAGTCTAGACTTTCATCTTAGACAGGGGCTCACGCTTCCGGCTGTTCACTGCCTTATGAGCTGCCTTTTCTCAGGAGGTGAACTCAAGGGGAGAAAGCATCCAAGGAAGAAATGGACCAGTGTGTGCTCCAGTTTGCTCTCTACAGACCTGGGACGGGTTGACCCGCTTGGCCTGTGATTCTAAATTACATCAGAGTTAACAGAACCAGAGGAGAGGTAGCTAGTTATTAGAATTGGGGAAATGCAGAACAGTTCTGACAGTGCCAACGAAGATACTCTGAGCACACAGCAGTAGAAAGCCCAGCATTCAATTGGCTGTCGCTTCTGTGTATGAAGTTTAAAAAGCGATTGAGTAGCAAGGATTCTTCCTGGCTCACGTCCCTTCTCTAAAGAAGCGTGAGGTGCCCCTACCTGTGCTTGCTTTCCTACGTAAAGCCAAAATTCGCTTTACACAAAACTAAACGTAGTGATATAGTGGTGAGAGAGAGTCAGCAGTAAAACGTATGGGATCATGTATTCCTACACTAAAAATTCCTCTGTAAGAGTATTTAGCAATAGATGTGGCTTATAACAACACGCTTTTTTTTCTTGTTCCCAAGTCCAAAGACTGCGAGGTTTCACTTTTCAAGACACAGTCATTTTTACAGTGCACTTTCATACTGTCAGACTTGCTGGGGAAGAAATTCAGTCAGCCATTAAAAGGTGGGAAAGCATCCTGCTGTTATGTATATGAGAGCAGGGCTTTGTCTTGTCACATGTCAGAAACGCAGCAGTAGAGGGAGAGAAAATCATATTGGTATATGATGGAGTTTGCAAGATGTCCTCCAAACCTTAATTATTGGAATGTGTCCTGGGATAAGTGATGCTGTCATTGAACCCTGATTAGTTCAGAGGCAGAGTGGATGCAAGAGGGAGGAAACATAATGTCAGACTGGTTAATTAGCAAGCAAGAGCAAACCAAATTGTACAATCTGATGAGCAATTTGTCATCCATTCATTTTAAATGAGAAATGTTGTATCACTTTGCATTTCTTTTATATTTTCCTTTTTTGGATCTCTTTATATGTGAACTAACTTTGTGACTCCTCTGTGGGGTAAGCAAGTGTTACGGTGTTTACTACTAGGTGAGATAAACTCAGGGCTGAGAAGAGCGAGTGACTTGTCTAGAGGTTACCCACCAAGACCACTGGTGGCAAACCTACAAGGCTGAATGGGCAGCCTCATACTCTTAACTTGGTTTAGAAATAAGAAAATATGGAGCAGAAAAATTAGAGATAAAAAAAAAATTGAGAGATGGAGAAGAAAGTAAAATTCAGGGTCAAAATATTTTATTTGTCCATTATACTGTCTTTGACACGTTCAGGGTTCCAGTTTGTTTAGTATTCCTTGTGGGCATTAAAATTTTCAGGACATAAGCTTGGGGTAAATATATTTTGCTCTATATTGGTGGTACAAAAGCTACTAAATGCTGATTTAAACCATCAAGTTGGAGTTTCTATCTGCACCCAGATAGTCTTCAGTGACATGATGCTGCCAAATGCCTTGTGTCGGCACCTGGAGTCTGCGTGGGGAAAACCAGCACTGATGTACTGTGCGGTCTGTAGAGTCAAGAACACAGAACTGAGAGGGATTTTGTTATTGCAGGGCTTAGGCTTGGTCAAAATCAGAGAAATGCTAAGCATTCTTCCTTCCACCTTTAAATTCCTGGGCTGCATCTCAGACATTGCTGAGGAGCGTTTGTGAACAGAGAACTTCTGTTATACTCGTGAGCCATTCTTCCTGTCATTAATTATTTGAACAATTCTCAATACGAGTTATTTGAACATTTCACAAAAGCAAACCTAGCTCTCAGGAGAATGCCGTTTCTTTGTAAATGCTCAGTAAACATTACCCTTTAAAATGGAGAAGGGTAATCATCCAAACATGTAACTTGGAAGGTGTTCAGCCGAAAAAACAGCAGAAAAATCATTTCCTATTGTTCTTTCACAATGGGAAGATATTTTCTTAGTCTTTGAAAAGCACGGAGTACTTTAGCATTTCCTGGATCACTTTGGAAGACTCTGAGGGAGCCTTTGAGTGATCTTATGAACAAGCAGTGACTTAAAGCATCATATCGAGTTTTTATAATAGTGCCTTCAAGATGTCTGTTATATTTAAAGTCTGAAGAAGGGCTTGTCGTTCTGAAGGTTTCTCCTTTTCCAGTGGAATCAGTTGATCTAATTAAAGATATTACCTCCACCTACAAACTGCATATTTCTCTTATCTTTGGAGCATCACAACCACCATGTTATTGCTATTATGATCACATTAGGTGTATATGGGCACAGATAACTGTTTCCAGAAAGTGATAAAAATTATCAGATCAAGGATTTTTGTCTTTAAAGAGGAGGAGAAATAAAAAGGCTTGTAATTCTAAAACAATATTTGTCTTAAGGGTAAAGATTTCTTGTAATAAGTTCTCATAGTAAGTGGTTATTATAGGATTCAAGAACCGTGAACTGCCCTGAACTCTCCTGCTTCGTCCTTGTGGTACCGAACAGTTTGCTGCTTTTTGTCATTTATTGATGCCTGTTATTGATAAGTATTTTGCAGCCCAGAGTTTATAGCAAATGTGGAACAAATGCTTTGTGGGTCTTCTGGATTAAAGATCTGTCAGGGATGTCTGTAGGTCTTGCTCCTCCAGTAGTACCCTCCTTTCTATATCAATATAACTCAGGGTGTGATAGTGACATCTGGGCAGGCAGGGGAATTTAGAGCCCTCTTTGTCGGGTCTTTAGAGCTCTAGAGACTTCATGTTCAGAGCCCCTGCACAAACTCAGCTGAATGCAAACCATTCCATTTCATAGGAATCCCTTAACATTGTGTTATAGGGATCTTGGCAGATAGGTTTCTGTGACGTTCCCTGCACGTGTTCCAGCTAGGGACAAGCTCCCCACTACTGCTTGTTCTCTAGCATAGTAATGAAATGCAGAACATCTTGTGAGTGACTTAATCCTGGGATAAATTTTCATTTTCTTTCAATAATTTTAATCTGATGCCGAATACAAAACAATTACATGTCTGATATGATGGTAGGCCAAGCTCTGCACACACGTGGAATGTAAACTTACAGAAGTAATCTGGAACATGAGAGACTCTTAGTTTAAAAATCATGTGTATAACAAGATGAGTTTCTTTCATAGAATCATTAAGATTGGAAAAGACTTCTAAGATCATTGAGTCCAACCACCAGCCCAACGCCACCAAGCCTACTGTCCTCCAAATTTAAGTTTCTTTGTTTTATCCTAAATCCTTCAGCAGACTTTGCCTCCACTGCCACATTCATTTGATACTGGAACGAATAACATTTGTTTTGTAAAATTTTGGTTTAGGTTTCAGGTACTGAAAGCAAGATGTTACAAATAAAATCAAGGTGAAATCAACCATCTCCCAGACAGCTGAAAGAGAAGTCATAACCGCTGCGTTTTCAACTAGTAAAACTCAGTTTTCAAGGAGTTTAATGTTGCTCTCCATTCTCTCTTTATACCTCGGCTGCATATACGTGCATCTCTAGGTTGTCTGTCCCCAGACAGCCCCGCGGGACATCTCCCTCGCTCAGTCCATGATTTTAAATGGAAGCTGTGGCGGTCTGGCAGGTGGTTAAAAATATCTCACCTCAGATTCAATTCTTACAGCAATTCTGCTATGTTGAGCATGGGCTATTTAACATGCCATCTAATTGGCTTTATTTTTGAAGAGAGAAAATATGGCATGGTCGGATTTAACCTGATACAATGCTGCACAATTGCTTCTGATTGTTTTAAGTTATTTCAAGGCAGTTACTTATTACCATTTTGGCTAACAAATATTGACACATCAGCATTCCACCCATGGCTGAACTGACATGAGCATATAAATACGACGCTAAGCAAGTTGGCAAGTACCTTTTGTTCACAGCTACTCAAATTAAAGACAGGTACTTTGGTGTGTCTTCAACCAGAAACAAACTGTGAAAATTCATTTCCCAGTGCTATTTGGGTATTTTTGTAACTCACTATGATCACACTGCATATGCAGATAGAAGTTAAAAATAAACTTTTCAACTCTTGCTTGTTTACACAATATTAGAAGCTCTTTATAAAAGTAGATGTTAATTAATGCTGTATTTTAATGGCATTCCTATGAATTTGTAAGTACATTCTTGAGAGACTTTCAAATATAACTTACTTTCAAAACAATTGGGATTATGGTAATCAAAATAATTCAAATTTTTTTTTATTTCCACTACCTTTATTACAAAATCGTTGTTCTTAGATGTCTCACGCACGCAGAAAAGAAAAAAAATCAAAGAATTTTTTTGTTCATTTTTTTGAAAAGTGATTTTTAAATAGACATTCGCTCTTTGTTTCAATCTACTCAAAGAGATCTAGGCATGCGTTAAGTTTTCAAAGAGGTTAGCCATATATTTGTGCTCATTAAAAAGGTAGTTATATATTCAATCTTCTATTTAGGATATCTTGTGTGCACCCAGCTACAGCCAACTAAGTTCACGCAGTCTTAGGAACTGTACATACGTGTTAAGCCCAGCAGCCCTTACAAAGATTTCTCCACAGATACGTGTTTTTTGAAGACTCCACCTAAAATATTTAGATTTAAATGTTTTCAGAGGAATTCCTTGAAGTTGTGGAAATTATTTGTTATGCAAACTATGGTGAGAACTTTGCTGATTTAGCATGTTATTTTGTAGGATTGAGGGGAGAGCTCTCCACAGTGAAGTGTTAACTTATAATCTGCAGAATAACGGAACCAGAAACCACTCAGAATAGTGAACATGTAGGACTATACCGTATGCCATGTCTGGGGGAAGGGTAGAAGTAAAGCTTCATGTTCCCTTAAACCTGGCTTTAGGACAATCTCCGAGTTCCTCCAAGTGCTGAGTGCTTTGGCTGATGTCTCCATGCTCTCAATTCCACTGTGAACCAAGAGCAGGAGTGGTTGGGTGATTTGCTCAGGCTTTTGGAGGAAGTCCTGAAGTTGCTCAGGGGAGTGAGTCAGTTAAAATTTTTCTTGCTGATAATAGAAACAACTTGGTTAGAATAAATAATGACCTCAAACACCTGAGTTTGTCCTTTGTATTAACTACATTTTTGGGGTTTTTCTATACTCGTGATTTCTGGATTGGTGTGGAGTCAAAAATGCCAAAATATTTCAAAGCTATCTGTATTTGTGGTCATCTTCTTGCCAGAGCGCATTAGAAATGTTAGGAATAATATCTTTTCTCACCAGATTTTTGTCTCTTACACAAAGAAAATGTTCATATAAGCAGTCAGGCTCATGGGACCACATCTGAACGGGCTGCATGACCAGACATAAGCTGTGATCTAAACAACTGCTTAGCTATGTAAAGTTTAGATCTTGAGCTGAGGGTAGAGTTTCCATTTCTATTAGCAACAACAGACTGGAACCAAAATCCTTTACTCAAATGTCTTTGAACTTCTGGAAGGTTACGTGAAGATGAGATTACAGGCCTCTTGGCTTGCACCCTCCTTTCTTTTTCTGCATTATTTTTAGGATCCATTTCCAATGTGTTTAGCCGATAGTCAAAAGACAGCGCCACTATATAATAACTTCTGATAATTTTCTCTAAGTTATTAGGATCTATGCCGAGTGTTTATTTGGCTTAGGGAAAAGAAATATCTGTGCATCAAGAGCAGGGAATAGAAAATGCTTCTGTTTCCACATCCGTCTGAAATGCAGAGAAGACGTTGTCCAGACAAGCAAATTATTAAACTTTAGTTTTAAAGAAAGCACAGGAAATGCTTCTATCTATTAATTAGAAAATGAGGTATTGCTTTTTAGTCTGCCCTTGACTCCTTAAGTGGAACAGAAGTCTTGTAACAGAACTTTTTATGCATTCTATGTAGTCATCTAAACACAAGGAGGGGACCGGGGACGTGTCGGATGAAGTAAATACAGAGAGGGAAACAGCATAGGCGAAAGGTATTAAGAAAATGGTACGCTTTGTGCAAAAATGATTGCAAATGCAGAGACAATAAAACTTGAAACATGTTAAAATCCAGCACTGTTGCACATCTGAGTTTCCATTTATTATGGTTCACTATTTGAAAACGGATCCTGAGTCATAAACATGGCTGCCAGGAGGTCCACCTGGGTCCCATGAAAAAGATAATAAATACCCCTCCCCCAGCTTTCTTCTGTCATATTACAGATATTGCAGTGATTGCTTTGGGGCTTTCGACCGGGGCCTTAGGAATCGTGTCCCCTGTGCTTTCCTCTCTCTCCATAAGTTGTGGTTATAAAACATTTTCATCTGTGCTCTATATCAGAAAGCATCTGCATTTTATTATATTTCATCTTTGTGCCAAGAAAGGGATATGTTTTGGAACTTCCTATCACCATCGTATAATTTTCATTAATAAAAGGAGGAGGGAAGTACCATCATCCAGCACTTGAAATGACCTTAAAAGAGGACCCATGCAAAACTGGGCAGAAACAAAAGACCTGGACTAACAGGGCCCAGGTTATCCGTGGTGGAAGTTCCTCGATGTTACACCAGTAACCAACAATCAGTGCCAACGTTTTGATATTAAAAAATGAAGGGGAAAAAAAAAAGACAAGAAAAATGATACTGATTACTCCAAGAACATAAAATACTGATATCCTGTAGTAGCCATATATCAGCTCAGCTTAAATATATTCAGCAGTATAACTAAAACGAGTCATGGCTGTCTGTTTTTTTAAAACCTTGCAGGAGAAAGCAAAGCCTTTACAGCATTTCTTATTATCATTTATTTCTAGAATAATCTGTGCCATCATTTTCCACTGTCAGCAAAGAGAAGGCTGAACCAGCCTTTTTTTTTTGGCAGAAAGAAGCTGTAATGGTGCAGCCGCAAAACCAAGGAATTCCCTGGCCTTTCATGGATGTTGGCAAATCATTAACAACACCTTGGTCTCTACTCATCTCATCCTTCCGTTTGGTTTTTTACTAATATAAAGTATATCATTGAGCTCAGCCCAACTAGTCTCTCCCTGTCCTGTTTTCTGGTGATGTTTATTTTCTCCGTGAATTTAGGAGATCGTTTAATTTACCTCAGTTTCTCCATGAGTAAAATGAAAAATATTATTGGTCTTCACTAGACTACAATGAGGGCAAAAAAGTCAATCAGAGCTCTGAGCTGAGAAGTGTTTTGCAAGTGCAAATGATTTTCCTGACACAGACTTTCCTGCGAAGTTATGTAGCTAATATTTTAGCTTTTATTTTTTTTTTGCCCAGTTTTAAATTGTTATCTTGAAAATGCACAATAGCAAATTTTTACAAAGTTTAGCCAATCAGGATCAGCCCTCCCAGATAATGTAAATACAATTAGTTGATTTAAAGCACATTTCATGTTATGCTTATCTGCTAAGTGTTTCGGTTATGGCGTTCATACAGAATGAGTCACTCATACATATTCCTCAAGGAAGAGCCAAAAGATGGAAGGAAAATACAGCCTGAGGAAAAAGTCTATAAAGATTTCTCGCTTTTCTAATCCCTTCTCTCTAATGTTTCTTTGTAAATTTGTCAGATGGGAATGAAATTGCCTCATAACTCTCCAGACGTGAAGAGCATCACTGCACAAAATTACGTACTTGTCAAAGCAAGGGGGAATTTATGTTGGTGTTCCTGAGATGTGATTTTATTCAGTCTATTTCCTTTGTGCACATCATAGCAACTAGAAAGACAAAAACAACTAGTTTATGTATATCTTCTTCCCCTCCCCCCCCCGCTCTTTTTTCACCTCTAGTGAATTTTTTAGCTTCTATTTTTCCCTTTTGTTTTCTTATCCCCCCCCACCCTCCTTATATCTACTGCTTATTGCTAGTGACAGTAAACTTCCATCCAACGACGCTGGGATGAGAACAGCTCTGATTCTACCAGCACCAGGCAGTTCAGACAAGTACTACAATAATTTCCCTGTGGAGCACGAAGAAAGGCTTCTCTCATGGTTAGGAAAGATTTTCATTTACAAACCCCCAACATTTCTTACAGGCAATCAAATTATTATTTAAAGTAATACATTGCATTATATTTTAGTATTTTAAGTTAAACTTTGTAGATTTTCACTCCAAAGCTTCTGCAGTTAACCATTGTGGTTAAACTTACTGAAAACTTCTTCCCGTAATATCTAAGCCCGGATTCTCTGTACTATTTTCAATAATACAGTTCTTGGTCTTTGTGCTGAACTATACAGAGCGATAAAAGGACGGGTAGTGGCTGCTCCTTCCTTACCACCGCTAAAGAACATATTCAGGCTGTAGTAGCAACAACAGCTGAGAAAAATTAATCAGTGACAGCATATCAGGAGAGAGATGCTTTGTACTACCTGTTGGACCGAAAGATGAGTGCATTTCTTTTGCCTTCTTCGTGCTCTGGTCCTTTAAATGTCTGTGCGTGTAACAGTCCTTGAAGTCAATGAGCCCTTAATGCTATTGGTTAAAATTAGTTATCTGTCAGCATTTTGTCTTGGTGAGAGTTTAAAATACTGGCTTAGAACAACGAAGAAGAGTTTCTAGAGTCATCCCAATGACTCCTTAAAGTAGTTTTCCCTGCAGTATATGGGGTATAAAATTATTGTGGTGTTGCTGGAGCTGGGAGGCTGATCTTAGCCGCCTCGATGAGGGACCTGGAGATCCCCGCGAAAAGGAGCAAAGCAAGTGCCAAGCCACATACTGTAAAGTAACAAGAAGAATTTTTATTATTGCTTTTTTTTCCCTTTTGTATTTTCCTTACCATTTTGATCAGATGTACATTGTTTATAACCCCTAGTTTACTGGCCCCAAATATCATTACAACGTCTGCACTATGATCTATGTTTGGTTGTTACCCTTTTAATGGATAAAAAAAGATTTAAGTACTTCATTCTGTTGCATTTTGACAGCTGTTAGCCATCATTTTTCCATTCACCTGCATTTAGCAATCCCATAAAGGGAGGCAATCTTAGAACTAACAAGAGCTGGGCACTGCAAGGTGATAATTCTGTATCACTTTGGCCTATAAATACCTGACAGGCTTTGCGCTGAGTCAGCAGTCTGTAACAAAGTGGCAGCCATGCCCTTTTATCTGTGTGAGTGTTTCACAGCAATTGGACTATCAGCCCCTGCAGTGAAAATCCATAGTATCGATCAGGCTATTTCTCCACTGTAATTCTTTTGTAGGAAATCCCTGATGACAAATTTTATCTGCACCACTTTTTGATCGCTGGCTTGATGTAAGCGATCTCCAAGGGCAGAGTTAAGCTCCTGGCCGTTCCACATTATCAAGCACTAGCTTTATTTACTGAAACTACAGTTGTGGTCACCAACGAAAATAAAAAAAAAGTGAGAGAGAGAAAGGAGGAGGCGGAGGAGGCTGAAAATTAAGAGCAAAATAATATTTCAAAATGCAGTAGCGAGGGGAAAAAAATAGATGTGTCGGCTACCTCATTCTTAAGTGTAAGTTATAAAGGTATGCATTGCGTTAATAAACACATAAATAGTAGGAATATGCTTTGATAAAAATGTCTACATGACATAGTACTGTGTCTCAAAAGTGGAGTGAGTTTGGACTTGATCCTGCGATCATGTGAATGATCCCACGGGTCCCTCTAGGACTGCCCTGCTGGGAAAGGGCTGCGCAGAAAGCAGAGAGAATTTGATTTCATTTTCAAACTGATAACTATCCCTTCTGAGCTGTTTCACTGGTGTTTATTGCAGCACGTCTCAGGCCACGCAAGGGCTTGCTGTCGTGATAAGGCTTTCAGGTTCTTGTGCAGTCTCGAGGGGTGCAGAGCTGGGGACTGCCCGGACACACATTCGGAAGATCAGGTGCCCATGGAAAGCTTATACGTGCAAACCTCTCCTTTAAATGTATTCATAGTAGGAACTTGTATTAGCGATACAACCCCATGGGTTAGTTTAGGCTCTTTTGTCTACAAATATACCTTGAAAATCCTACCAAAGTAAGTTGAGGAATTTCTAGTCTACCTGAGTAAGACCAAGAGGTGTCGGATATTACAGAACACAGAAACACTGTTCATGTGAATTCAAAATTTATTCCACTTTTGATTTAAATCTAGGTTATTGTTTCAGCAGAGTTATTACATATTATTCCCTGGATACCCTAAATTTCTAATTTTTCGGTTCCTGATGAATGAAGCCTTTACTCCTGTGCCCTGAGGGAAGTTTTCTCACCAACAGCTCTTGCTGTCGTAGATTGGTGTTACTTAGTATGACTTTGCAGAGATGTTTTCTTTTTTACCCGAGTAATGCAGCATGAAGTAGTGAAATATTTTTATTTAAAGCCCTGAGTCATTGACATATCCCAAACACGACACATACAGTACAGAATTACTTAGGAAAATAGTCTGTCTCTGGTTTGTTTTTTCACCTAAACCATGTTGAGTACAAAACTAAAAATAGGTTGCATAGCAATGAGTTCTCCATCAAGAAAATATCTGTTTGTATAGCTGGACTCCTGCATGCAACTATGTCACTCTGCTAAAATTCAGTTGCCTAGTAGATATATATCTTTGGATATATGTTTACTGAGCAACATATATTGGATTAGGTATGGAGTCCGTCCAATTTCATGACTACATCTATGAAAAATTGTCTGATTAATACTGAGAGGAATAATTGTATGTGAAGGGAATAGTAAGCATTACCCACTAGAATGATTTTTCAGCAGACAACGTGAAATACTTTGCCTGTTCAGAACCCTAACCTAAAGGTAGGACTTTAATCATTTTCTGCAGCTATAGTTCGGATTAAATAAATTAATACCAATTCAGATTTGAGAGTAATAGGGATTATTTGAGAGAAACTATTTTGGCTTCTTTTTTTTTTGTTTAGCAAGTTCAAAGTCTGAATGCGGTCAAAGTTTGACTGTTTGATTCATAAAAGTAGAATCATAAAAACCTGACAGACAGGTTTATAGGGGGAGTTGAATGAATTTTGAAATCAATGAAATCCTTTATTTAAATTTTACCAACTACACATCTGTATCTAGGATTTTTGACATAATATAGTGAAAAAAATTCAAAGCATGCAGTTTAGGCCAAAGTCTGTTATAATTAATGAATTATCCTAAATCTCAAACACATTGCACAATGCTTTTTCTCTAAATTATCGTAGTGTAATCATTACCCTTTTCTATACCCATGAATGCAGTTTTGCCCTGTGCTTGAAAATCAAGTGTACCTGCGGTGGGATTGACCAACGTGAGCTCTAGTTCATTATATACTGTTCTACATTCCAACCTTGTTTTACAGTAAGGCATTTCAAGTGCAATTGTCTCTGGTACCGAAGACAAGAGAAAGCCTCTTGGGTAGTGCCCATCGCACGTGAGGGCCTTTTAGGCTATTGCTGACTTTGAGGTGCTGGTGACATATTTGAAAAAGTATGTGACGTAGATTGTTTATTTAGAGTTATTTATTTTATTTTTTATCTTTAAATTTGTTCCTGATGAAAAGTACAAGATTGGCACCAATAGAAATTCCTTTTGTGTGTGTGTGTGGTACAGACAGGTGTTCGCTCAATGCTACATTAAGACCACCAACCCATATCACTTAAACTACTGAACAGCCATCAAGTAATAATGACTTCCAATTACTACTAACCTGAGCTAGAGTTGCACCAGTGACCTTCAAATACTCTGTATCCCATTAACAGTTCCCTAAGCCATCCAATCCCCTGGTGTTTGATTGTTCTGAATGCAGCAAAAGAGCTTTCCTTCATTTTTCTTTATTTCGTTTTTTAAAACTGCTTAAAATTAGGGGTGGATTGGTATTGAAATACGCAATTTACAGTTTCTCTGTATCTCTAATACCACATCTAGGAGAACAGCTTTCATTTTCACTGAGAATACCTCCCGCTGAAATGAAATTCTCTTTTCTCAGTCCTTGATGCCTTGTCTGTCACTGACATATTTTGCACACCTAGATCTCAAGAATCGGTAAAAGCTGCCACACTCCTGCCTTGCATTACATTACAGTGTGGTCTCAGACTCTCATGATGAATCCTGGTATATCCTCTCTATTATAGGAGCACGTTAAGAGCTGACCAGTTAATAAGAAATGAACGATTAGATGCTAATCCCTGTTTGTGGAATAGGTGTTTATATAATCATTACATTTTCTATATGAATTGGATTCTTTTTTTTTTTTTCATTTTCTGTGCTCAGAAACAGGTCCTCAAATATTTGCTGTTTTCACCAGCTCAAGTACCATGCTGGTCCGTTAGATAACAGCAGAAACGCGTTTTGTACCACGGCAAGTGCTTGCAGAGAGGGAGAAGGCAGTGAGCCACCGTGGTCGGGGCTGCAGGTTTGCCTGCTGGGGTGGCTTTGCCCCAGCTTGTGTGTTCAAATAGGTGACCTGCTAATGGTAAAAGCAAAGATGACAATATATCTATAATTGAATATTAAAAAAAAATAAGCACTTTTTGTAGCATCTATCCAGCTGTAAGGGTTTGCCAGTTCATTTGCACTTTTACAATCTAAAATAGGTTCAGCTGCAGCACTTTGGTGTACCTGTGTGACACCTTCTGTGAAGAAAAGGTGTCAATTCATTACGGTTTGTAACCCACCACCTGCCTGTCTGATATCCGCATTAAGAGATCCAGGGATATTGCAGAAAAATATCACCCCACTTTCTTCTCCAAATTTCGGTGCTTTGAGCAAATTCAGTGTTTTCATTAACACTTAAGATAAATTGGGAAAGAGCACAGATATTAATGCAGATTACAGGTCAGAAATGCCAGCAATAACAGCTTCCTTTGTTCTGTCAGTTGTAAATACTTTCATAGTCCTGAAAATCAGCGCTGTGTAGCCCTGTCCAGGTAAACAGGGAATTTAGCCTTCATAATCCTGGCAATTCCTGCTCTGCCAGGCACATGTCTCCTCAGTCCTCCACAAACCCTGTGGTTTAGGTCCAATTCTCAGCTGATACAGAAGAAATGCCATTTAGATAGCGATAAGCAGATTCTCCTCACAACTAAGCAGGATGGTGGCCTCTGGTAAGCAGGTCCCTCTTTGAGAGACTCGTTTCAGATGTTTTCATCTTGCATTACCGTGTTCTACTTCATGGAAACGCACTGGCAGCACATGTCCTGCATTGGAGGAGGAAGGAAGTTCTCAGTCTTTTACATAATAACTCCTCCTTAGAGTACTCGCCCGGGAAGCAGCAGATCTGAGCTGAGGATGTTTCACATAGGGAATTGAAATGCTACCGGCCACCCCTGTAGGAGGCACGTCCTACCCTTTCAAACTTCAAATTATTTTGCATAGAATAAGGACAATTTCCAGTTTTCCTGCTGAATTTGTGCTACTGTGCAGGAAAAAACCCCTTGAGATTTATGATGCCAGAAAGAGACTTAGCGGGAGGTTAGCAGCCAGGGTACACACCTTCGAAAAGGGTCTTCTGAGGTCTGGGGGCACTCCTTCAGGAACTGTTTTTTATCCAGCGGCTCTTTACTGTGAAATGTTGAACAATTCTTTGGAAACAATCATCAGGATAGAAAGGAATGTGCATGCTTTCTTTGTCCACACCTTTCCATTCCTATCTTCCCCTTTTCTAGTCAAGAGAAACTTCAGATGAAAATTGGTCTTTCTTTCCAAGTCAGTTGCTGTATCTGGCCACAATGGCACTTCCCAACAGGAGGGAATTAAACCTGGACTCCCACCTCCTGCTCAGCATTCACACTCTGTAACCTGAGTGTGCATCGATGCTGTTTCCAAGTTTTCAGAAGGAAGAACTTAGGTCCTTCTATCTTAAACCTAAAGAGGTGAGGAGATGGTTTTGGACAGTGGATGCTGAGCAGGCAGAGAGCATGAAAAGTCATTAAGATTATTGTTAAGGCCAGGATTTAAGACTCGCCCAGGTCCTTATTATTTTGTCATTAGCTAGACCCAGGCTTCTGCGCTTCAGTCATGGTACTGGGTTTGGCCCCATTCTCAGGGGTCTTGTTCGCCCCATATACCTTACAGTATATTTAAGTGCCTAACCGATATATGATTTTACTACAACAGGCTCAATTGAGACTTCAAATCTGAATTCTTTACAAGGACTTCAAGATCAGCAGTGTAAAATGTTAGGCTCAGTCCATGGGAAATTATTCACAGCTTAGACACAGTGCTTGCGTGCAGGGCTCTAATTTACCCCTGAAACAACTGTATTGCAAACAGCATTTGGAAAGAAAGATGTTTCCTTCCCTGCTCCAAACTTGTCATCTTGATGGTGTTTCTGGCTACGCGTAACCTTTGACTGCAATTTTAATGTGTGACAGCAAGGTGGATCCAGTTTGGCCAGGTCCAAATAAATATATTCTCAAAGGTAGTCAGCGTTCAGTCAGGTTGTTTTACCTTGGCAGTTTGTAGTAGACAAAACTATTCCTTTAAGCACAAGGGTATTTAACTAAGGCAAACCAAAACTATAGTAAATATATCTTCCTATGAAATTGCATTGATGAGTTATTGAGGTTTTTGCCTTTAACACACTGATCGTATTAATTATAATTGTAAACTGTATGTCAGGTTTCATCAGACCTGTCTTCCACCACCAAAAAAAATACTTTAATGTCAAATTACTGAAGTCTCCCAGCGGCCAGAAATTCCACTTCCCATCTCTAAGTGTTTTTCTGTACTACAAAATAACAAGCAAGTCCCCGTGTGTTTCCATCAGTCCTGAAAGAACTGTCTGTAAAAGTCATGTCATAACCTCAATCAATCACTCAACATCGGCCAACACTTTGGTAGATGATCCAGAAATACTACTTTCCGGGATTATACTTCAGGAAATAACATACTGCTCACTGACAACAGCAGCAAAATACTTTATAAGGAGGTCAGATAACCCAGATTTACCCAAGTTGTTTCTTTCTGTAGCTTCTGGAACTGTGTCTATTTACCCACACCCCTAAGTACAGGCCACAAAGTGCTCGGAAACTCGGTGGCAGGAAGAGTTAGTGCCATGAATGTACACAACCACTGATGGCAATTAGTTTTCAGTATTCCTTCTCTTTCCCAAAGAAGCGCTGGGCCTCATAGGAGAGCTATAAAGACAGTAAAAAAGGATGCATCAATGCAAGGTGGAAGTGGAGTGGTGCTGAGCACTGTAAACACAACAGCTTTCTGCAGAGGGGGCTGAATCCTTTGCGCTGCCAAGCTAAAGCGCACTCAGCAGTGTTAGGAGATGGGGATTACTCAGGAGCAGGAAATCTGCAGCTGCTCATTGCAATAACTTTTCTGGAATTTTTTTCCCAGAAATCTATTTTAGAGGGGACTTTAAAGTGGAGCTCTTAAGCCTGGGAATCAAATAACTCGCACTGTAATTATTAACCTACATTAGCTGCTAATGATTGTTTTTCTAGAACTGAATTCCTAAATGTAGGTGCGTATATATTAATTTCTTTCACTTGTTTATGAATATACATATTAAACTTTCTGGATATGAACATTTTTCACTAATTAATCAATCTGTTATGGGATAACAAAATGGTGCTGACCATTTAGATCCATGGAGAATAAAGCCTGCAGATCTTAAGCCTGTCCTTTCTTAGGCTGGATATTCAAAATTTATGGATCTGCCAGTCAAGATATAATAAAATGCAGAAACATGCTTGTAAAAAGAAATGTGATATTTACTGTTCAGCCATGTAATATCTTCTACGTATACATCTCCCTTGAGGATAACTGATGTTATTGAAAGTGTAGTTTTCTTATACATGCTCCATTTTCATCTTTTCAAATTTTCTTTTTCCTTATTGTCATTTTCTGGTTGTTTTTTTCTTTTATTTCTTGGATCTCCTTTGGAAAGTGCCAGTCCTTTAAGAGCAACATTGTGATAGGAGAAATGAGTTGCATTTGAAACACAATAGTAGGGCTTATTTTAAATCATTTGTTACCTAAAGCTGAAGAGCAGTTGAGAATGAGTATGTTTGAGATCACTGAAGATTTAGACTTTGGTTATTTGTGCCAGAACCAATCTGAACACAGACTGCATGGACATCCAGTATTGCTAAGTCAACATATGTAAAGTCAGAAATGGGGCCTTTCAATGGAAAGTTTTCCTGCTGATTTAATCCAGTTAGTAGCGTTACGGTTCTGTTTCCTAGCAAATTTTAAGAAATTATAGATCTCTCTTGCTAACAGGCAAATGGCTAAAATGAGAGGTCAGGTAGCTGTATCCAAACTAGAATACAGTTTTGAATTTTAAATCCTCGTAACTTGTTTTTATTATTCTAATGCACTGTATGTATAGGTACCACGAGGACTTTGGAGTCGCACCTGTTTGTATACATAAGTCTGTCTGTATACGCGCATCGTATTCAAATATTGCCGTGCCGAAAGGATTCCAGCTTAAGGTCTCAGGCAAAGCAACAGTGTGTGTGTTGTAATACTCACTAAATGCTATTTGATGATGAAAGAATAGAGAATAGGCCCTGCTACATGCTTTAACTTCAGGTCTCTTTGCTTTTATCACTTTACTTGCTTTTACGATGTGTGCAGGGAAAAAAAAAATCTCTCGTGAATGAGCGTCTAGCGTTCACCGCAAGGGTTATTAAATGTGGAGAAGCAGTACAGGCCCCTCTGCGGCACATAAAAGGTGTTGCCTATGTGGTCAGACAGCTGGGGAGCAGTAAGGGACTACCTTGTCACCATGAAAATAGTCTCCACAACAATTTATATAATAGTTTGGGGAAATCCCTGTGATGGGCCAAGGAAGACACAGTGGTTCCACTGTCCTGAAGCACTACTACTCGATGCAATAAATCTGGAGGAGATGTAACTCCTTCTCCAGCATCTACAAAGGCCTACGCTGTATGCCAGATTTGTTTCATGAATTTCTCTCTTCTCATTGCCTTAAGCACAATTACAAGTACATTATGCAGTGTGAATTTTCACCCTTTTTTAGCATTCAGTGGTGCTATGAAACACCATCCTTTCCCCTTAGTGTACTGGGTTGAAATTAGTGCATTCTCCAAATATGCTGCTGCCTCTGCCATCCCACTGTGACCCAGAGAAGGGAAGCTACAACCAAATTCTTTCCCTGACGGGATTTAGTCAATCACATCCATAGTATCTTCCAACCTCAGCTTTCACAGAGGTCAGAAATCCAAGTCTGCCGCTGATCCCAGGTCACTGCACACTGAGCTGCTGCCGGGCTCCAGCTGATAATAAGCTCTTGATTTTCAACTGGGGGGGACAGTATAACGTACAAAACAAACCAAAGTGAGATTTGTTTATCCATTGGAATGGGCATATGCTTCTCCCTCTTCCTAGAGGGGCTTTGGCTGCTCATTAGATTGCATCCTTTTATGTGCATTTTTGGCAGAAAGGCATTGCACAACACCAGGCATTGTGTTCCACTTTGCTGTGGTGCAGAGCGTGACACGGTGTATTGGCATCTCCCGCATGAAAAAGAATTTGACAGAAATTTAGAAAAAGTTGGGGTTTGGATTGAGAGGCAGTGATCAATTCTGACAGCATCCTGCTCAGCTCAATATTATCTCTGAACTGCCTGGAACCAAATGCCAGCATGCAGTGCATTGCTTCCCAAAGTTCAAGAGGGTAGATGTAAACACAGGCCGTAAAAGACCTGCATGTCTCGAGCTTGTAGGGGTTGTAATTCTTTCCAGCAAAGTTACCTTTCCTGTTTCTATGAATTACTCTTACGTTCTTGTAAGAGATACGGTTTGAGGTATTTATGGTGCATTCAATTCTGCTATCATTGATTTACTGGACTAAACCTGCTCCAGGATATGATGTAAAGCCCCTAATTCCAAAAAACTGTTACATCTCAGTGAGAACAGCATTTTCTGCCCTGTTGCCCTCAAGCAGATGACCAACGGAGATAAACAGAGGGCACTCCACTCTCGTTTGCAATGTGCTTGGTGATGTGAAGGAATCAATCAGACAAAAGCAGATTATTAGACTGTCTGAGAGAGATCAAACATTGCTGGCATCTTCACCCACACACGGTTGATTTACAGGCAAGCTGATAAAGTGCTGCAGCTCACTGTCAGAAGTACATGACAGCTCCTCTAGCTCTATGGATAAATTATTGCTGAAGCCCATGATAACATTTCTCCACCTAGCAACCAAACATAACAGGATGTGGCTTTTAGTACTCAGAGCCAGAATGATACAAAGAGAAAACACAGAAACTCTTCAAGCAGTGAAGTAGCGCACCAAGAAAGAAAGGCATGAATAGATTTTCACGCACGTGCACACACGCGCATCATGTGTATATCTGTATCAGCTCTGCTGGCATAAAATTGACTTTGTGTTAGAGCCGTATATTTGAAAATACACATGCCAAAATGCACTTAATTGGTGTAGGCAATGACTGCAGCAGCAGGATGACAACGAGGGTAATCGCACAAGTGTGAGCGCTTGCAAACTGAAACATGAGGCTGTGCGAAGAGTCCTCGTATTGGTATTTGTGACTGTACAGCTCGCCTGTATACCCAAGGCTACAATCATGAGTGGTTACGAACGTATGTGGAAAACATTAGGTGTTTTCTTTTGCTTGGAAAAGTGCCAGCAATATGAAACCAGCAAACAAGACAGCCTTAAAATAACCCTATCTTGCTTTAAGAAAAGGTTGATCGAAATAATCCCATTATTTAGGAAACAGTGCTGAAAAAGGGTGCCATTCAGATATTCACTTTATTTTTTTTCTGGAATTTTATAAAATAATAAGTAATATAATCTGCTAAAGTTTGCATCATGGCTATTAAGTTGGGTTAATTCGAGCATGTACCATTTGTCTATAAAAGACTAAATCAGGCTCTGTCTCAGGAGCAAGACATGAGTGCTTTTCAAAAACAGAATGCGAGCCTGACAACTTAAAATCTAAAGTGTATTGAAAGTACTCACAGGTTAGGTTCTGCTGCCTCACATACCTTAAACAAATTTTCTTGCCTTAAAATACTCTTCCTTATTTAAAAATTATTTTTTCATTTTGTTGCTCTATCAAAAGTCAAAACACAGAAGAGCAGGGAAATGAATATGGAAATATCGATGAAAGAAATTATGAAACCTGTTTATCTGCAGCGTTCTGCCAAATGAACAATTAGAAAACGTGACTTTATTTTCTTTCCTCCCTGTGGCTTTTCCAGTTACAAGAATTTAGAAAAGGTGAGAGGTAAGTGAGAAATTCTAAGATGTAAAAAATGTAAGCTGATGATATCCCTGAAGTAATTCTTCATATTATTTGTTAACTTGTCGTATTAGGGACTCGGTATTGGTTATATTATGGGCTCAGTACTGTTTATCTGCAAATGGAGGTCTAAGAACAATTTGCATTTGTGTTTCAATTGTGTTTCTTTAGTCACTGCTGTGATTGGATGTAGTCCCAGCAAGCAAGCTCACAAGTTGGCTTAATTAACCACTTGCAGTCATTAACAGCTGCACAACTGCATTATCTGCATGCACTTTTATGAAAGTATGGACCTGACTAGAATGTTTTCCTTATTAATAAGCATGTTCCTGGTTGGATTCCTTGAAATACATCTTATCTTTCTGCCTACTGGAGGTTAAGTGCAAGGGTGGAATCTGTGATTGTTCGTCATGTTTTAAAATCTCCATCTAATTTTACCACACACTACGCAGGCTTACAGACACAATGTGGGTTGGATTCTCTTGGACCTCATGGGCAGGATTTAACAGCGCAACTCTTGTAAAAGCCAACAGCAACTGCATGGCTTAATCCTTGTATGCTGCATTGAAAAATTACCCATAAATATTTCACCATTATGTTTTATTATTACAGTCAAATTTGGTTTATGTACTTATTATTTAAGGGATAATAGGGCAGGTGTCCCATTTTACGAGGCAATAATCTGGTCCATGTTGGCTCCATAGTTTATCCCTACCAGTGAATTGCATTATCACCGAGGGACATGGGGAGCTTGTCTTATTATAGTAATAATAATAATAATACCTTATATTTCTACAGCACCTTTCCTCTAGAATGATCCTAAAGCACTTTACAAATCCTATTTGATTTTTGACTACTGAGGTCATCTCAAGGATTATTTCAGCAGCGCTGGTTCGGGAGTCAAGATAGAAGTCAGTCTTTAGTCCATTCAGATATCCCCTCTTGAATCTCTGAAAACATTTACTGTTTATAAATCTCTTCCTCAGACAGCAGTGTGCATGTGTGCAGAGGATGAGGTTCCAAGTATTGATGGATGTCTTTGGCTGTGGGACCATGTGTTCGCATACTCTGCAAGTGGAAATTGATGCCTTTCAATTCAGACATCTTGTAAATGTCTCTTTGCAAGGTACATCAGAAACAGCTCTCACGAAGGGTTGCGAAAGCTGGACTGCAGGCATGCAGAGACAACCCTCACATTTATTGGGACGTTTGCTTCAAACCAGATCAAAGGGGACTGATTCCCTATCCTTCATTAGGTAATGCTCCTCTTCCAGATGATTTACATTATTTATCCTCGGTATGTCCATGATGATAGTGTTAGTGTCCTTTTGGAAGAGACGGGTGCTGCCGACAAAAGAAACCATTCTGCTTTTTGTGTGCAGCTTAGTTTTGCACTAGTGTGATTTTTCTGTTTGTATAAAAGCTATATTTAAGCTTGGCTTAGGCTGCTCTTTTTCCTAAATACCAGTGACTGGGTATAAAACTGAAGCTGCCTTCCAGCCAGAAGTGTCAATGCGTGCCCATTGCCAGCTCCCTTTTATGAGCCTCTGCCACATTGGGTCTCGGATAGCCTCTGAATAATGTTATCTAACAGATATGCCTTGCGTGTCCAGCCCTTCGGCTAACATTGTGTGCCACGGTGACAAAGTATTGCATCACTCAGTATTTCAAGGCCCCAAATGACTTCAGAGCTTCTAATTCCAGCGTTCCTTCTGTGTACAGCCTGCTCTAGGGAAAAGAGTCACCAAATTGAGATTAGGCTTGCATTTTATTGAAAGTAAAAAGAGGATTTACTTCCAAGTTTTGTGGGGATTTTGCTTTTTCTGCTGCTTCTCTCTTTTACATTTTTTCCTTCATTTTGTTCTCTTTAGCCATGAATCCAGAAAGGCAAAAAACTTGTACGTTTGGCTGTAATACAAGTATCTAATAATTTCCAGTAATAGAAGTGGTTTATTTCTACTTAAAAGTTGAAGCCAGCTCCGATGAAGTTATATATTCTTTGATTAAATAAGATATATAGGGCTGAGTTTGCTCTCCCACAGTCACAAGGGTATTAGCTACTCAGAGATGGTGTTACTCATTCTTCCCTTACCCAAAATCCCAGGCTGACCTAAAAAGCTTTACCAAGCAATGCCTCGCTGAAATTGCCAAATTTCCACATTAAGTTAGAATTTTACAATTTGGATTTTCCCCACAGGAAAAAAAAATATTTTAAAAAAAATTCCAGAATGTTGCTTACTTGAATCTTGCATGATTCAACATTCTCGGAATCTATTTTATTTAGTGTCAGGGGAAAAAAGTATCAGTTTATGCCATCTTTATATAGAATTGGTTGACCAATCAGATTTTTTTAAATATTAGCATGACTGTGCCGGTAGTTGCTTGAAAGGATTTTTATTAGCCCCTACTGTGTTTTTGAGTACCTAGACACCTTAAAATGTTTCATTTCATTATACTTCAGCATCATGGCTAAAGGGATAATGCTTTCATTAGATCTATCATCCATTCACAAAATATAGCTCTCTGCGACATTTACATCAGTAAAACAAATCATATGGTGCCTCAACTTTCCCCCATTAGTAACTGAATGGATGTCTTGCCTCACCCAGGCAAGAGGATATGTCAAAAGTTCATTGGATTTACGGATAACAAATCACTAGCTATCTTTCAAGCATTGCGCAAATTATCAAACATTATTTTATGTCACTGAGTGAGCTGACTGGGCCATGATTCAGCCATGTGCTGAAGCACATTGTTGACTTCAGCATCTACATATCTAAAATGAGTATGTAGAATGAGAAAGAGACCTGCTTTCCTTCTTCCCTGAGCCAACGTGCAGGAGATTAGCTCCAAATATATAACTCAAGAAGTATCAAATTTTATCCAGGAGTTCAGCCCCATGTATTTTGAGTATCTGGATCTCTTTCCTCTTTTCATTTGTTTCGGGTTTTCACAACTTCAAGAAAGTTGATATTGCAAGAAAAAAAATTGCATATTTCTCATCATATTAAAATTTTAACATTTCTAATGTCTCCTAACTACACCACTATAAACTAAACATTGGAATGAAAAGATCTATGACAAAAGTGGAGCCTAGAGACATTTAATGTTAATGCATTTCTAGGGTAGCTCAGGATTTGGTTTTGGAATATATAGAAGATTATAGAAAATTGGTTCAATTATGCCCTCAATTACAACGTGTAAAGTCATTGTACCCTGCAAGTGATGGCAGAATTGGGACCAGCCAGTGTATGTTGAGAAATATGATGTAGCTTTTAGGTTGATTTCATATTGTCTGCCTCGTATCATGTTCTTTGCTACTGTCTGTTATTTATGAAAGACAGTTATTCTTTGTTATTCAACTCCTATCTTTTCAAATAATCCAGACAGAGCCTGGAGGGTGTGTCTCACGGACACCCCAGTTGCAGTGCTTTATTGGCTGGTCAAGTTCCCATTCCTAAAGGAAACAATGGTGTGGTTTTGATGCCACATCTGATTTCAGGTGTCCAAACTCTGTTGAACCACTATTGCACACAAATAGGAGAATTATTAAAGTAACTGAGCTGTGTCCTCAGAAAACAGGCACAATGCAGGCAGTGGTTTCTTCTTTCAAGAATTTCTTGCCCAGCCCTGCCCCTGCTGATGATGTCCCTTACTCTCCTCATCTGGAGCAGTCCTCTCCGAGCAAGGCAGGCTTTTCAGCCTCCAGAAGCCATTCCAATCCAGCTGCCAGTGAAGGTGCCAGTAATTGTTCTGCTGTTTTTGTCTATGGTTTTCTGCTATGTCAGACAGCACTGAGCAACCACTATTAATACTCGTGGAAACCTCGGCTTTATTAGGAAACTATCTAGTGATGGAGGCTGATAGGTCCTTAACAAACAATGAGATTTTTGTTAACTGCTTATATCGCAAGACCCCGACCATTCCCAGGAATCAGGAGGTTTTTCCAATTCAATACTTATGGCCAGAGCCGATCGATCCACAACAAACAAAGCATGCTAGAACATGTGAAAAATATGAAATAAATACCGTGGTTCATATTTGCAAAGAACATTGCAAACATAATACAAAGCCAAAGTAAGATGTCAGAACAGTTAACTAACGTTGCTTGTCTACTATGTTGATTGGCTCTAAGAATACATGGTTTTCGGTTAGGCTTGCGTGATTTAGCTGATCATATTTAACAAAATTTGCCAAGATCGTGTTGTACCCCATCAATGAGCTCCCAAAATGTATTGCATATAATTGCCTCCTGGGTTTTATTTTTAAAATGAAAGCCTCTAGCAGCCGGGAGATTCTACCGTTCTCTGAGTATTCAGACAATTGAAATGCAATAAAAAAGAATCTTTTTCTGTGGCATCAGGTTTTTTTTTGAGGCTGTGGATATTAGGACTTAGATGTGTGATGCTTGTGTGATCAGCAATACAATTCTATATTCATGAGAAAGTAAAATCTGAAGTATAGTGTAAAGTAGCTGTTGCATTCGTGCTTTATCTTGAAACAGTAATTGAATAGCTGCTAAGTGCTGAATCCTGAAGGGGAAAAAAAAAACTATATGGTTCTTTGGCATTCTTTTATGCTACAAGAGTTCATCCATCCATCCTGATTTATGAAATGCCTTCATATTTTGGCCTTCCAAAATTCGACCAAACATGTTTCAGATGCGATGTCTTTATTATCTTGTGCTTTATCAGAGGAGAGGAAGAGGGCACTGAATTTCCATGATTCTCATTGTTGTTATCTCTGAATACGCAGCCCAGACAAAGAACCCTTTGAATGAAAAGTAAGAGAAGTGCTAATGCTCAGCTATAGCTTGCTGTTGAACTCTTACAAGCATGAAAATCCGTCTCACATTTCAGTGCATGCAGCATTTCTGGCTGCTAATATGCAATAAAAGAAGGCGCGGTGAAGCCCTAACCATGGAAAGTTTCTAGTAGTCGGTTGAAGGTGCCATTCATCACATTATTGAGTGCATCTGTGATCTGATCAGCTTCCTCAACTTCCATTAAAATGGAAAATAAGGGCTGCATAGGTTCAGTACCTTTTACGTCACCAGCAACTTGCAAAAGCTGTGTCTCTGAAGGGTGCCTGACCTCTCACGGAGGGGACACTCTGCTTGGGCTAACTTGTCCGCGATGAATGTATTGCCTATTTTGTTCTTGGTACCTGAGCTACTTCAGGACCAGCTCAGAGGTCACTCCACGATACTGCTCTCCTGAAAGTAGGCAGAACCAAACCATGGTGGTTTTCCATCAGGACCTCTATCCCAACACACTTTTGTTTCCCGCAGCATTACACAGGAAACGTAAACAGCCTGCCTCCGCTTGGGGTTCAGCAATAGCCAAGTTCCTGGGAAAAATATTCACAGAAAACAAAAGCTCCCTGTAGCTACAGAGGGTCTCGGAGAGCTTAGGTTAAATCTACAGCCTTAAAAACCACCGAAGGCTGAGAGAATTGTGGAATTTGGCTCAGCTGGGCTGCCTCCTTCCTGCACCAAAATTTCAACACAAACATAAAATGAAAATTTCTTTCTTCAAACGTACTTAATTGCTTTCAAGTTTTGGCACTTCTGTTACTATTAGATTTCCAGGGTGTCCCATGGTAATGATTAGAACTAAGCAAATACCTCAAAATATTTTCCACGAAAACTCCCTTGAATAAAACATTGAATAGCCTTCAGCTGTGTTCACACCCCTTTCATATTTGCTTTCTCTGAATATTCCAGTGACTGATTTATGGGCAGAAATGTTAACTGAAACAGCACTTTTTAAGGGAATGTTGCATAACATTTATGGAAAGTAGATTTAAAATATGGATATAATAACTGAATGCAGTCTAATTGGAGCAAAAATAGTACCAGGTGATTTGAGTCTACTCAATCTATGTAACCCATTGCAGCAGAGACTACTAACAGGAGAAGCTTCTGTCCACCATAAAGACCAAAAATTAGGACCAGATACAGACAAAACTTAGGAACTACTTAATGAGTTTTAAAAAGAGCCTAACCAGTGTATGTGTCCAGCTCCCGCTGACAAAATACGTTCATAAATCTGGCCATAACTCAAAAAAAAATGTTGGGTATTGAATACATTTGAAAAATGTGAAAGTAATTCAACATTAATTGTGAACAGGAGAAGAGACTGAGCTCATTGACTTAGTTATTAACTATGAATAACTTGATTGGCCTTGCTAATGATACAGGATTCTTGGCTGCCTCTTGAAGACGTCATTGTCAAGAGCAAATATTTGCATATTGCTCTTCAACATCATTAGTTTTGTTTAGGAACGTGAGTCATTAAGACCTATCTTTTAGAAAGTATACAAATATTGAATGTCTGATTTGCATCAGTGACTATTATGTGCATAAATCAGGTGAGATCGCACAGACATGACCAATCATGGCATCTTTGGCTGTGAAAGGATTCATATAGGTGACGATTGTTATCAATTGCATTTAAAAAAAAAGAAAAAAAGCTGAGCACAGTTTTAAAATATCACCTTAAAACTCAGTTTCTGCACATGAAGCTTTAGCCATTCTGTAGCACATTCCAGAGAGAGAGAGCTTTTCTGGTACAGGGAGCCCTAGACAGATCTGCATTATTCCCCTATGAGTGCAAAAATATCTTCATGCAATGTCGAAAAAACTAATTTAAATGCTCTGTGAATGCCGCCCTTCCCAAAGACCAAGATGTATTTATGTATTTTGAATGATCTTCAGCTAGAAAACTGTGCAGCTAATGCACCCATCTTACCACGTAAAAGATTTAAACTAAAACACACAAAAAAACAACCAAACAACAAAAAAGAAACCACGAAAAGGTAGACTAGCTGGAAAAGCCAACCTGCAGCCTCTAACCTAACCTAGATTCATGCTTTTAAATAAAGATGGTCTGAGTATGCTCTTATTACCCAATTCCAACAACAGCTAAGGTTCATTCTTTAGAATTGAAGAGCCAGATTATTTTCTTACAGACACTTAGCATATGTTGTATCTTTTTCATCTTTCTGGTAAGATCTCTTAAAAATATCAAAATCGAACAGCAATTGCAAGGATGAGGAGTGCTTTGTTTTCTTTTTCTGTGAGAGTGAATGGAAGGATTTCAAAGGATGGAAATTCTGAGTGGATATTATAGGTGCTTTGCTCAAGAACTCCAAAGTTCAAGCTCAGTCTAGTATTGGGCTATTAAAGACATTCCAATATGTACCATACTGTAGGCAGGATCCATAAGTGAACATACTTTAATTTCCCTTTTTTTCCTAAAAAGTAATTTGCTTACCCTACTGCCATCACATGCTAAATTAAGTCATGTCTGTCTTTTCTTAATAAGACAGCTCCGTTCTGAGCTTCTTAAACTTTTCTAAATTTTCTTTCCACAAACACTGTTCATTTCTTATCCTGAGACTGATAACAGGGTTTCTATAAAAATGAACATTCATGATCAAAGAGCAACACTGTATCATAAACAAATTACAACAACTGGGCATGCTTTGAAATAGCTTAACCTAATTAAGCTCAAACACTCTCACAAAAGCTTAAAAAAATGGGTGTAATTGGAGCTCCATTCAGGTTCAGCTGACTTCATATTTTTAGTTTGTTTGGCTTTTTTTTTCCTGTTAGAGCTTTGCATAAACAAAACATTTTGACAGTGTTGCCTTCCTGGGAAAAATGTTGGTGGTGCTGAAAATTCAAATTTTTCAAGTGAAATGCAGTTCTAATTGCTCACTTCTACAGTTCTTGTAGTTCACGCGAAATGTGAATGCCAAATGCAGATCTAATTGGGACACGACTTTTCACAACTGTGTGATACTTGTGTAATACAAGTACGTGTAACTGAGTTGATGTCCATCATGTCCTGGAATGCCAGTAACTCTGTGGGTGTATCTGAAATGCGACTGCATGTGTTTTTCTTCTTGAACTTCTTTACAAAATAAGGGTTTGGTTTTGAGGACTGAGGTGGAAATCCGTGGGGTATTATCTGATGCCACTGTCTTAAACTATAATGTGTCACGTTCAAGAGTGGTCCGTGTTATTCCAGCCCCAGGATGTCTTCATCATTTTCATGTATGTTGTTGGTTCCTTATAGAAAATGAACATTTATGCTATTGTCAGACACTCGGACTTTCATATCTAATTGATGACCTCACTCTCTACCTCTGTTTAAAATGTTATGAAAACTTTTCTTGAGTATTTATAGACTATAAAACACCAAGTTAAAAGGATTGATCATGTCATTAAATCTTGTTCTAGTCAATTTTACAATAATATTAACCTGAATCCTTTACTTGCTCAAGTCAGTTATTTTAAAGGTACCGAAACACCTGTGGATGGTAAAATCACACAGGAAAAAGAAAATCTCTGCATTGAAACATCAAATATCTTAAAATTAGAAAGAAAAATTTTTTGTAGTCTACATAGGATTGTGTATTACCTTCGTCACCATAAAAACTAGGTCCTTCCCAGCAGAGCTTTAAACACCATGAGTATCATCTGCTATGTGTTATCTAGTATTTTCTTCTATAGTGAATGATTTCCTATTTTTATAAGCTTTTAAATTTATTGAGTTTTAATTTCATTATGAAATCAATTTGCTGTTTGCCTAGCTGTAGGATTTCCATGAGGAGATAGTGATTTTCAGAGTGCTCTTCACTTATTTATAATTGTCCTGCATTCAAATATCAAAATACCAGCTCTGATTGTTGTGTAGATTAAATATCTCTGTGAGTAACTGCTGTAAGGTAAACATATCAGAAATATTTGAGGACAAAGGATTTCAAATTCATTCTTTCGTAATCTTAGTATTTCTGCGTAGTGGCTAACGCTACGTTTTGTCATTCGCACATCCATGCTTGTAAAAATTTACTCTACTGGTGATTACTGAAGGCCTTAATTGAAACAAATTTATGTATATATTTCAAAAAATATTTGTGTTCTCCAATACTCATTGTTTTCAATATTTATCATTTCTTCTCCATTTCAGGAGAAGAAAATTTTCAGTCAAATTTATATTAATAGTGGGAAAGTATTAGGAGTGCTAAGCCAAATTACCTGTAATTATATAACCTTCTGATTCTGACTGTGTTTAACAGATTAAATGTTCTGTCTTTACAACTTTCAAGGTTAAGTGCTCATAATGGGACATGCTGGTGAGTAGGTCATATAATCCACAGCAAGTGGTACTCAGCAAACCAAATGGAAGATAGTTATTAAAATCTATAACATGCAACTTTAATCTAACACTCAAATTATAAGGGAACCACTTGGAAAGAGCTAAAGGCTATTTGCAGGTTCAATATATTCACTTTGCTCTCATCAGTGATCAAAGTTTGGAACTTCACATATCTTGGACTGGTATAAGAGCTAATTTGGAGGAGCTGCAAAAAATACTGTTATGTCCCCAAGCTACAGCGGTTTCATAATTGGAGTCTCATACCTGTGAATGAGCGAGCAGCTGCTCTCGCGGCGCAGCTCTCCGTAGGTTTACATCATTGCGTTTGGAAGGGTTAAAAGTCAGTGAATCTGAACACTAAGACAAATTACACTTCAGCTTTCTACATAAAGTTTTCTAAACGAAGTAGGTTTTTGGTTTTTTTTAATTGTTGAATATTACTTTAAAATGAGACGCAAGATTGAGAGTCTTTTTGCAGGGATATTTCAGTCACTGTCAAGCCCTCCCAATAAGTTCATGACTGCCTTTATTCCATATATTATTTTTTATCTTGAATTTTCTCAAGTTTGCTCATATTTTCTTTTCCTAACCTATCCTGAAAGCCACGCAAAGTCTATAAAGTTAAGTCCAAAACTTATTTAGCCTTGGAGTGACACATTAAAAAAGAGGGTGCTTTTCTTTTTTTCCAAAAAGGTCACCTTTGTATGGGTAACCATCACACTGAAACAATTGTAGTGAAAGCCCTCTATCAAAACAACCACACCACCTTTGCATTGCTGTTTTTCTTCTACTGGTCCTTGAAATGACCTTGATTTAATTACCTGCATCTCAATGAGTGAATCTACATAGAAAGTGAAGGTTAATTAATGAAGGATCGTTTCTTACTTTAAACCCATCAGGCAGTGGCTGACAAGCAAGTCTGGTTCATGCAGTATTATCCTATATCTCATTAGAAATGGTCAGATTGATGTGCTAGCTCTGGTCTAGAAAAAGGAACAGGACAGTTTGTTAATGAAGAGATGGTACTCCTGCAAAAAAACTCAAAAGCCTGTGTAGGAGTCAGTAATGCTGTTGAACTTCAACTTTTTCTACTAGCTTCTCAGTTCCAAACGACTTTAATTTACTCTTTTTGAACTTAACAACTTAAATGTTTTCCATCCAAAAGTTGCTGTAGTTTTTCTACTTGAATGAACCTGGCTAAAATTGGCAAAATAATTAGATCCTCTCTCATTTATTTGTGTAGCTGTCACAAAAGCCACTCTGGACTGCATCGTCTTACATCTGGTGACTATAAGAATTCATACGCTTGACCTGCGCTTCTAGATCTCTGAAGGAGTCTTAGCCCAGGAGTGCATAGCTATGTTTAGACCTTGATGCCGCTCTGTTAGCACTCTTTGTAGTGTCCAGCAAACCATCCACAGACACGACTGAGCCAACCTCCCCATTAGGATGTGCCTTCTCATACACTCAAGAAAACTGTTTTACAGATCTATGATGGAGAAAAGTAATGAAGCAAACTGAGGAAGGTCTGACTGTCATACTGCCATCCCTGCAGGTACACCAATAATTAAATTGTGGTTATCTTCATCTACAGCACATTGAGCAATGTGCCACAGGACCAGGCGTCCTAATTTACTACTGCTTGTCTCCAGCAAACCAAACATTCGTACTGTGAAAGCTTTAGCTTTGTTCTCTAGAAGTTTTAGATTTATTCTCCAAAGCTAAAAATATAGGTTATTGTGGAGACTACAACGAGGTGAAACTTGGAGTTGTGCTAAGACTTAAACACCAACACTGATGACCAAAACACAAATCCACAAAATAAAGGTTGGAGGAATATAGTTTCTCAAAACAAGCAGCTGAAACCAAAGCTTAGAAGTTTTACCAAGAGCCTTAAAAGCCCTCTGTACTTATAAAGAGACAGACATACACTGCACATAAATCTTTTATTTCTGATTACTCACGTTGTCAGTATAAACTAGTATGTTCACCATTTTAGAAAAAAACTTATTTCAAAGACCACGGTGGCGCATGTATTTTTAAGAGCATAGAGAGTCTCTTCTATCTGGCTGTCTGTTAGTAAGATGGAGTTAATTTGGTCCTATGTGCCTTAGAACTTTTCAAAACCTGAAGTGAGAATCGGTTTACACAGAAAGCCTTTTACTAGACATTTTCAGGCAGATGGATTACACCTGCAGTGATTAATTGCACTCTTAACACATTGGCTTGCAAAGATCAAACCAGAACCTATTTCAGCATAGAACCTTGCCTCCAAAACTCAACAACCCGCTGGAATAAAGAGCATGAAGTTTCTAGGCACTGTGACCAGATCAAAGGGATTCAGCTTCGCCTATGAAACCATCTTTGGGCACGTTGGGGTTCAAAGCATTGTGGCTTTGAGGCCATAAGGTGTTTTCTCCCCCTTCCTCCCTTTCTTTTTTTTAAAGTCTGGATGGATTCATAACCACCTGCAGCGCAGACAGTAGGTAAACGTTTGCCCATTTTCACATCATTGACAAGTTTTCCAAATACAAAAGTTGTCAGAGAGGCAAACACTTCTTACGCTGATGAACAAAGAACGTATCAATACCAGAGATTTGTTTTCTTCCTTGTTTTGACTATATTTGATGTTGCAAATGTTACAGATTTTGGCTGCCTTGCAGTTTGTGAGGAAAACATTCTTTCTTTGCTTAGGTTGTAATATGTTCTTCAGCATCTTGCACCTCTTTTTAATGTCTCCCCTTGTCAGTCTTATCCACTGATTAAGAAATAATAACAAAATTACTCTAAAAGATCTCATCTTTTTTCCAACATTTTTGAAGGTTTACATAAAAGAAGGTGGGACTGAGCTAAAAGGTAAAACTTTTCTTTAAAGCATTATATAAAATAATTTCTTTAATTACAACTTAAATGGTAAATTGCTCACACCCTATATTAAGTGGAAAATGTCTTGTGTGGTCACGCTTCTGTGTGTTCTATAAAATGTGACTTTTCTATATGCAGAAACATTAAGAATTGTTTCTGATTTGGGCCTGTGCCAGAATCAGGCTCATCACACTTCTCTGTTTTCAAGTACCGGAAAAAATAATGATATAAAAATGATATTAAAAGTTTTCTGTAACTGTGAAACAGAGCTCATTTACTTTTGTAATTTTCTATTAATTTACTACTAGGATTCATTTTGCATTTAATTCAGTCCTCTAATGGCTTAAAACTGTGTCTTCGGTCTTTACACGTTTGTGGTCTCAGTCGTGTCAAGCTTTTTCATCTACTTTATGTTCATTTATTTTAACTTTTAGTGGTCTTCTAGCCAATTCTTTATCCTTTTTATTACAAGAGCATGAAATTTTATAATGCCCTAGAGCTTTGTTAGTCAGCTGCTACAAGGTTCTTAACCTTAGTTAATTTATTCTTTCACTTTTGACTTTCAGATATGGAGTATGCTTTAATATTTTGGGTTTGAATATGAAAGCAACTTTTATTAAGTAGGTTTATTGCATTAATATTTATTGCATTATTTTATTTTTACTGTAGTGCTTAGGTATCCTGCTAGCCACAGAGTGTATCATTTTACTTAATGATTTATAATTTTTATAATATAATTTAAACTTTACTATGTTAAAATATTACCAATATAAAAATCATATTTTTTTTTTTTAGGTTATTTTACTAAAGAATCATTGTAAACAAGCACAGGAATGTTCTTTTTCATTGTAAAACCTGCAGGTTTGAGTTGCTTATTACATGAACAAATCTCAAGCAATGGCATTTTGCTTATGTACAGAAAAACAAAGGGGAAACCAATAAAAATATTACTTGCCTTAATTTTGCATGATTATTCTGAACACATCTTGTATCCCTATCAAGTGACGTAATGCCGGCTGCTTGTGCAATTTGGGTAGTCCCACGGGAATTCATTAAATCCCTACAGCCATGGTTTTATCCAAGAGTTTCATATTTTTGTCTTTCGGAAGTAACTATTAGCATTCCTAGCCAGAGAGCAAAGCCTGGAATTCTAAATGCCAGTCTCCAACTTGAAAAAGCTAATGAAAAGCTAAATATTACATGGGGGGAGGGGGGGAATAACACCCTGTTCATTTCTAGCTTTAATTTCTCTTATTCCAAAGCTTATATTCAAATTTTGTTGGTCTGACTCACTTTATACTTGGAGTTGGACCACTACATAATATAAGAAGTATTAAACTCAGAAAGAGGAATTCTGAATTTGTTTGGCACTCATATCTGAACCTACTTCGAAATCCATTCAGATGAGAGCAAAGGCTTATTTTCTTAGGAACTTCTGTAGTCCCTGACAAAATGGTCAGCTTGGAAAGATTTTGCTGTGAAATTCAACCTGCTTCAATTCAAGGAATGTAACCTACTTCTTTTCACTTAGGTCAGGCATAAAACATGCTTTCTACATCATATTTTCAAACCTTAAAACTCATCGAACGTTATACTGCGCCCTTTAATTGGTAATCTGACTTAAATCTCTATTGATATTACTCCTCCTCCTCTACTTTTTTGACATTAAAATATTTTTCTTTTAGCCGATTTAAATCATCATATTGGTGTTCACAGCAGTGCGTGACTTTTGAAGATATTTTAGGAAACAAATGCAGGTGGTGTCCTGGCCCAGTTCTGGTATGGTGATGAATTAATATGAAAAAGTAGAAATCTGAACATTGGTGTAAAATAAATGTTCAGATGAAGGTTAGAAGGTCATTGTCAGGGAGTCCTCAGTGTACGGTTCAGACACAGACATCTTTGCAAAATGTTGCAAACTTTGAATTGCATCCCTGTCCTTCTGAATAAGGATGATAGAACTCATCACAGGCGAAGAAAAGAGGAGAATAACTGAAAAGAGCCATTCTCATGGGATTTTTGGGAGCACCCAAGGCACGCAGTGCTCCTGAGGTTAGTAGCTCCTGCTGCACGTCCCTCAGAAGCAGCCTTGTTTCATTCTGCCACCTCGTCCAAGGGCAGATGGAGACTGCTCAGCCAAGGCGGAGAGCCAGCGCGGCTCCCGGGGCACCAAACACAGACAGAACGTGCCGGGGGGCGCAGGGCAGAGTGGCTCTGCTCCCCACACGGGCTGCCCCATAGCACACCTGCCCTCCATCCTGCCGGAGCAGAGCCACCAAGGCCGGGAGCGGCTGCAGACCCAGACCCAGGCTGCGGAGACGCACCAGGAGGGAGTTGTTTGAACCAGGGGAAAATTAATTTTCTGCTGGTCCGGTCTCTGGACTGTTCTCTTGCTTTAAAGCTGAAAGCAAGCAGAGCGGTGGTTGTGCCCTCTGCGATGCTAATAGCCCCTCCTGAGTAAGCGTTTGGGGTGAGATATGTATTAATAGCAAAGGAAAAGAGTTCTCATGAAATGCACCGAGTAGACTTACAATAATCATAGTTGTGCGTAGTATTATATTTTTATAGTTTTTGGCGTACGTGAATCTCCATTAATCTGTAATTTTAATGAAAATGCATTTTCATTCCAGAACAGGTGACACTGCTTGCTATAATTCTCATCCTCAATGTGGGATAGTTGTTATTCCACCCACATTATTTACTTGTGTATTAGTATCAAACTAACTCCAATACATTGGAGCCTATTTTCTGTTCTACAGGGAGCTAACACTTAACATGATTTTTCTTATATATTTATTTATATATATATATATATCTATGAATACTTCTTTGTCAGGTAGAAGCTTTTAGTCATTCTGACATGAGGCTTTCATACAGCAAAAATATTACTAATACTATTTTGCCTCTAAAGTGCATTTGTTATCAATATGCACTTAAACTAGTGATCAAGAGTTGGTGGGAGAGACACCTGCTCTGCATTTCTTATCTTTTTAATACCTTAGGGATACATCACTTAATAATTTAGTGCTAAACCATTTAGCATTTTAGCCCATCATCTCTTATATTACACATAGGACTTCAGTAATGTCTGATAAAATTATGTGTTAGCTGCCTTATGCATGTGTAAAACTTAATAAGTCTTCTTCCCCCCCTCAAGTTTAATAACTGATTTCTTACATTTATGGATGTGAAATTTTATTGCTCATGGATATAGTTTGAACCTAAATCTTCATATCTTATAAATTGATTTTTAGTTTCCTTTTTGACCTTATGAATTTCAATCAGACATTGACCTCTTGTTGCTCATGAATCTGACTGATTTAATGCCATATAACAATAATACCGTAGAAAAGCATTATCATAAGAGCCCACAGGGTTTGCTGAAACCCATAACTAGGTTTTGGAGGCCTCTAGCAATAATAATTCTTGACCCAAGACTGTTCTCTAATGCCTTCATCCTTTACCGTTCTAGACTGGCCAATCCTTGTTTTAGTACATTGAAGGAAAGTGGTGGAGACTCCCAGGAGGTTATAAGCTAAAACTATATGGAGAAGATAATGTTGAATATACTCCAGTAGCATCAAGCTTATAAAAGGCCAATTCTGTCTGGGATTTGTCTCATTTTGAAGTGAGAGGGAAAGACTATTTGGAAGGAATCTTTTGTGACAAAAATTAGTATTTACTTAGTGTTTAAGATTTTAAAAAAATAAAAATGTAATACTATTTGTCTTTACTGGAAGGTATTGTTAGTCTTCAGTCTGTCATTATGGCTGCAGCCTAAATAGAGGACTTGAACGATTACTGCTTTGTTTGCTTGGCTGTGCTAATTTAATTTAATTTAATTGCTTATATGCTTTGGTTTACTGAATAACTGGGTGTTAATGTTCATTATTTCTTATTAAGAAAGAATCTTAAAGTGAAAACAAAAGTGTGAAGGACATGGGACTATGGCATTAATTTATGAATGCTGCGTGTGACTGAGTGGGCATGAATGTTTACTGTATGACTATACTTACTGTGCCTGTTCCTACATATATGGGAGTTTGTTTTATTAACTGATGACTACGAAATAAGCAGGGAGTCAACACCAAAAAATCCCCATAAAACTACTTATAGTAAACAGGGCAAGGGGTTAAGAAACAACGCATGAACTATGAGCTGTGAAATACTCCTTCCAGACTCCAGCCAAAATTATACAGGTGTTTCAGCATGACAAGGGGCAAACAGATCAAAAGGGCTATAATCCTTTAAAAACTCCTTCTGTTCTAAGGCAATGGTCAGTTTATCAGGGATTTATTTATGAGGAGCAAACTGACACAGTCACTGCCTTGGATAATAGGTCTTAAGTATCCAGCATTATGTAAAACTTAGGTAAAAGAGACCACTTACATTAATCCTTTTGGCTTATGCTTTGTTATATCGTTGATTTTAATAGTAAAGTTGCCACAAAGAAAGGCGGAACTTGCAGTCTAACATGAGTGTCTGTGTTGCCCATCGTGTTGATCGTAGACTTGGATCCAGAATACGTGTGGCCTATGACAGACTAGTTATCTGATCACTTTATGGTGATCTGTGAAGCAAATCTCAAACCATAGTTCCTACAGGACACATGATGACCTGGTCGCTTTTATACCCTTTTACATTATATTACATGCAAACACATGCACACAGAAGTGCTCTTGCATTACATCCAGCAACCGCTATTTCATGTTGGAAGACAAGAGAAATGGAAAGTGGTTCTGTACTTCTCATTAAGGCTATCATGTCCTTGATGCTGTGTATTTAAAAATTCATTAAAAGTGAAGACCTCTTCATGGCAGTCCAAAAACACACTGGCACAGAGCCACATCCATTCATACTTCTCTAGAGAACTATTCTTTGCATACTGATGGCACTGGACATAATCGGCATAACTTGTCTGGTTCATATAACAACTATCAGGTTGAGTTCCCAAGACTTCCAGTGCAGACATAAAGGTTAAAACATGCATCCCCACAGTGCGGCTGAAGTTGCTTAGGGCTTTCTCCAGACATCACTTTCCTTTTATGATGGAGAGCATAAGATGAGGGCCTGCATTAGTTTTGAAGAAAGGATGCCAAGTATTGCTTGAGGACCAAAAGTTAGACGAGGTGTAATCCAGCAGCAAAATCAGATTTCACATATTGGCTTGTTGGTTTTTTTAACAGCACTATACCACTTCCTTATGCACTGAGTAGTGAGCTTTTGAAGTGAGAAGTTTGTGCCTGGTATATTAATCATCAAGGCTTTCCAATTTAAACATAGAATACAATAGGTGAGTAGTTCAAGATATAAATATATGAGCAGAGCTGTATGGTATTACTATCCTGTTTATGATGCTCAAGAGTCAAAACCACGCTGAGCCATTCTGTTCTCTTATAAACTATTTAAATTACTTATTATGTGTAAAGTTAACAATTTTCTGTGTTTACCCCAGCTTGCATTATATCTTGTATAAGATATAAGACCTCACATTTGTATCTAATTTTCTTAATGTTGGCAATAATTTTGCTGTTTCTATAACTGATCTTCTTCATCTGCTGCTAAAAACTCTTTGTCATGTCAAATTACATACCCTGCACAGATATTGTTGCAATTAACAATTACAAAATATCATAACAGAAGTGTACAAAGGTTTAGAATCCAAATTTTTAACTGTATGTAATCATGTCCTAATTTTCTTAAGCCTGTGCCAACGAGTTCTGTTCATCGGTACATACTGTTTATTGACATGCGTGTACAGATACAGTAATTACGTATGTAAATTTGGAGCAACGTGATATGAGCATAACCGAAATTCCATGTATGTCCTCATGCCCAGTGTTTCTGACTGACTGATGAACTGCCAGCCAACCAATCAGAAACACCGGGCCCATAGGCTTGGTGGAATTAAACCCATCTGAACTCTGTACATGTCTTTTCTAGGTTAGAAAAAGATTACTGCTGATACTCTTTTTGAAGATGCTGAGTTCCTGAATCATTTTTCTTCTGCAACCAAATCCCTCCAAGGTAGGATTCAACCAATTCTTGGATTACAAAATTTATTTCCACCATATCTCCACTAGCATTTCCAGGTGTGACGGATGTTCCCTATCACATGGCAAGAAAGTATCTGTGACACTATGTAATTGTCTTCATGATATAGCCAGAACAAATTTATACCTCCCCGGCACATCTTCCTGCCATTCCTTTGGGCACTATCATTGGTCACCAGAGAAAAGAGATCAGCTCCACCGCCTCCTCTTCCCTTTGTAAAGAAGCAGTAGGCTGTGATGAGGTCTCCCTTCAGTCTCTTCTTTCCAGGCTGAACAGACCAAGTGACTTCAGCAGGTCCTCATATGACTTCCCCTCTGGACCCTTCACCAACTTTATGGCCCTCCTCTGGACACTTCCTACCAGCTTGGTCCCCTTTTTATACTGCAGCACCCAAAACTGCACACAATATTCAAGGTGATGCCAGGCCAGTGCCGCACCTCCCCTGACCAGCTGGCAACCCTGTGCTTGATGCACCCCAGGACACAGTTGACCCTCTTGGCTGCTTGGGCACACTGTTGGCTTATGTGCAACTTGCAGTCAACCAGAACCCCCAGATCACTTTCCACAGGGCTGCTTCTCAATCTGTGTGTATATCCATATGGGTCCAAACATTCCACTTCATTAGTGGGGAATGGAGAAGTGTGCAGATGGGAGACTTTGTGGGAAGTGAGGCAGGGTATAGGTTTGAGGAAATCTGTATATTTGAACAGTGGTCTAAATTGCAAGGATATATTTTTCCCCCCTTAGTATAAGTAGCACATATAGAAATTACCCACAGTGGTATATCTCTTTTTTTTTTTTTTTTAAAGAAATTAAAAAAAAAAGAAAAAAGAAGACAAGAACTAAAAAAAGAAGAGAAAAGAGGGAAAAACAGGGGGAAAAGAGAATATAGACAGGGGAGAAAGACTGGAAACATTTATTGCTGCTGTTCCCATCCAGTGCCTCGATACAATATTAAACAGTCGGTTACTGGGGATCAACAGCTATTTCTTCTTTTTTGGTCCTCCAGCAACTAGAATCTATTTTGATTTCTTGGTGTCCTTTCTAGTTATGCTGTATTACTCATAACTGTAACGCAGTGGTAGCTGCCAATACAAATTTAGTCTTTTCTGTTTATTCTGTCCTGTCCTGTCAAAGCAGATAAGTCTGCTCTGCATTAAGGCTCAAAAATTTAATTGTGGGAAAATGATGAGTCATTCCAGTTAAGGTAAACCAATGTCTGTGTCAGAGGACGTTCTTTCGTTATAGAAAGCAACGAAACGACATTAGGGCTATGAGCCAAAATCACTAACTCACACAGAGGGGTCATTTACATTTCCTTGGGACAACGGGGCTTTTTGAACCAGAGATAAGATTGATTTGGGGTCAAGCTGGTAAAAAGAAAACTTAATAGAACAGGAAAAGGGAATTTTCCAAGCTTTATTAGCGATTCAAGCCACTTACTTGTGAACATCTAAGGAAATTCTCTCGAGGGACTGCTCAAGATAGTTATTCTTTCCTATCCTGCTGAGGCATGGAGATTGGCAACGAAAAGATGGGAGTGACCATCTCTCAGAACCAGAAATTCAACCAAGTTGAGAGGGGCAGAGTCAGTCCACAGTGTTGACAAGGTTTGTTAAAATCGCTCTGCAACCATCTTTAAAGGCCTTTTATTTCTGTTTTCCAGGATGGAGGAGTGGCAAATTATAGCTGATGCTACATATTTTCTGCTATTGGTCCCCATTGCAAAGCTGCATTTCTGAAATCCTATTAATTTCAGGAGAGTTACACCAGTCTGAGTACTATACATAAGGTAGGAATCAGAGAACTGGGCCTTCTACATGGACTCATAGAATCATTAAGGTTACAAAAGACCTCTAAAATCATCAAGTGCAGTCTAAAGGAAGGACAACTTGACAAACCCAGCCAAGATGCGCTCTGGTACTACCTCAGGCATATTTTGAATCTTCCTCAGGTTGAATGTTGCCATCGTTGGTCCTTCACTGACTACTGGAACCGTGGCTGTGAAACCCCAGTTTGTTTTTAGGGCTTGTATCAATTATGCATATCTGAGCCTCATTCACCTTCCTCTGCATTCTAGTCTGTCGAAGTAGACCTTTTCAAGGACAAATGTAGCCAGTCACACAAAGACTAAATTAAGTGTCTGGAGAATTTCCTTGTGATATGATAAATTTTCAGCAGAATAAAGAGCAGAAATTGAGTAGAAATGTATAAGGAAATCCCATGAAGGATTGATAGAAATTAATTCAAAAGCTTTTTTCAGAACAATTTGGACAAGACATAATAGAGTCCACAGTTTACAAGTGAGAAGTACATAACTAGTAAAACAGCTCTCAATTAATTTACATTTTCTGCTACATCTTTATGGTGAAACTTAGCTGTGTGTTAATGGTCCTCAGAAGAATCTAGACAACACTGATGCTCTACTTATACTTCTTATTAAGGGTAAAATTCACCCTATTGAAGAGGACAAGCCTAAGATCTATGCGCCCACTTAGTACCACTTATCCCAATTTTCACTTAACAAGGGTGTAAGTAGTGTATACGTCTGGATTGTCCTTCTGCACTAAAGTGAATTTTCTCCCTAGTAAATTAGATTGGTCTGATGTGTGCTTAAAAGGAAGAAAATCTTTGCTTTCATTAGGGGTTGTTCTGGGAAATTGCTGCTTGACCTATAACTTAAACAGAAATTTTCAGTTCTTCAAAACTGCGTGGCACTCGTACATGGTATATTTACATGATTTACCATTTGAGCAAACAGCAAAGCTGAAGTAATGGAGCCCATCAATCATGAAGGGGAGTAAAGTTTTTGAGGGAGCTGCTTGTTCCTTTGCTATTCAGATCCTTCCTGGGGATGATTTTTTTTAATATAAATTTATTTTGATGTTTGAGTAAAATTGGTATAGAGTGGGTTGAGTAGCATCATAAGACCATAAGCGTATCCCTTGGCAGAAAACACAGAACAGTGGAATGCAGTTATATATTTAACTTACATATAAGCGAGATAAACATAAACAGGATAACTTTGCAAGCCAAGAAGTCATTCTTGAAAGAATTTCTTGAAGAAGGTTTAATTAAATGGAAGGTCTTGCGTTCATGCTGACCTGGGCATTTTTTTCTGTGCCCGCTTTGCTGCTGCTGATAGGTTAGACCCACCTGCACGCGCATCTCTCTTGTTGCATGCACAAGTCCTGCGACTGTACAAATCCATACTCACCCACTTCCAGATGCAACTATACAGAGCCCTCTAGCTTTTGACTTTAAAACAGGCAGCTGGTTGTCTGCATGCACATCAGAGTGTGCAGAATACCTTCCTGTGGCCTCAAACGCATGTTTTTATTTGCAGGAACACAGGCTCTGCAAGATATTCCAGTCACAGCTAATGAAGTAACTTAATGAACTGATGGACCTGTTTCTTATCTCACTTACGCCAGATTTAAACCTATGTAACTCCATTAACTTGTTGAGTTGATCCTAATTTTACATAAGTGTAAAAAAGATGAGAACCAGACGTTTTATGTTCTCATTATCTAAGAGAATACAAAGTATGAAGTTCTTAAAAACCTTTTTTTCTGTTTTTCATCAGTTACAAAGGGACTTAAGTGCTTCCCCACCTTTGACCCTCTCCACTTTCCCTGCGTACCAATCTCTGCAGCTTACTTTGTTTTCCAAGTTAGGCTGATCCACGCAAGTTTTGATCTCGTGGTTTTGTATCTCCTGAAATGAGTTTTGTAAACTTTATTCCTAGTGAGCACATTCCTTCTCACATGAATCAAAAATAAGCATTCCTCCTCCCTTCCCACAGAGCCCTCTTCTAACAGTTCAGCCTTCTCAATAACATTCCAAGCCTTTCTCTGATGTAAATTACCAGTACAGAAACCAGTCATAGAATGTCAGTGTAAAATTGTAGAACTGAAGGCAAAATCTTTTTCCTGCTTACAGTTTAACTTTGGTAATGTTTAATCTAAGCCTGTTATTTTCAGCTGATTATGTTGAACTTTCTGTCTCCAGTAGATTACCTTCCATGTGAACCCTGAATTGAAAGATCAGTTTTACCCCAAGGAAACATACTCTGTGTACACAGAGAAAATGATTTCAGATGTTTTGTTTAACTTTTACTGTGTTTTGCTCTTGCCCTGATATGACTTACAATATAGTAACGTACAGTACGCTTCCTTCTCTGCAGCCGAGTTCAAATGCCAGCGTGAACCTGATCTTCAAGAAATTCAAAGCAAAGAAGCTTGTGAGAAGCTCACGTACCAGGTGCTTTTGCCAGCTCACACTAACCACATATAAGACTAAATGACAGAAGGGGCCAACAACACAACAGGAGCCCTACTGAGACATCTGAAATCCCGAAAGCATGAATCTGAGCTGACCTACACCGTGTTAGCACTGGAGTAATGCCTCTGACTTTGATGGAGTCACTCATAATTTACAGCTATGTAAGATCAAATATATAGCCCAAAGTACAGAAATGTTAACATGGATAGTCTCAGTCAGAGAATGGATGCTTATTCTAATGGTACCTCCTGTCAGTCAAGTCATAGACTAGATGTCACTTATGAGGACAACGGGTCACCCTTTTTCCTCTATTCTGAATACGATTAAAAATATAAAAAGCAGAGTTAGAATGGAAAAAAAATGAACTATTAGGAAAATAAATAAGAGAACTGAAAAGCGAAATCAGAAAGGAGAATGAAAGGCAAGTGCCCTAAACAGCCCCAAACCAATTACTTCGGGCTTAGAAGAGTGTGAGTTGGTTGTCTGAGTGGCTTGAAATGAACCGCATTACTCAGCTGTGTTACAGTAGTCATTTCCTATTTCATTCTCCCAAGGCTTATGCAAGACTCCTCCAGAAAGTGCCAAGTTTCTGCCAAGGGAGGCAGTGAGAGCTCCAGGATCCCTCTGCAGCCAAAGCCAATGTGCAATGAGGGCAACCCCCCTCCAGGAATCACGTATGGTGAAAGCAGACCAAGTAAGTGAGAACAGAGCAACGGTCATCTAGTAAAGCTGTGTCAGATAACTAAATAAATGCCGCCTTCAGATGGCATCTTTCAGTGACTGAGCTGAAAGAAAAAATGAATAAAATTCAGGAGGTGAAATGCCAAACAGGTGATTATTTCCCCTTTGTGTAGTTCTGCAGTATTCTTGATCTTTTACATCACTTATAGCAGTGACCAAAGGTTAAAATCAAAGCTAATATCCCTTTTGTGCTAGCTCATGCATAAAAACAACTGACTTTTTTATCCCCAGAAAAGAAGAGAGGACCCAAAAGAAGAGAGTCTACTCTTGCTAGGGTAAAGGGCTTTTCTATACCTAATTGCAGGGCTAGTCTTAGGCATGCTGAAAGCTTATATGAGTTTAATGGTACATGAATTCTGCTCTCTGTCATAACCTTATGATGCTAAAAAGACCTGCATCTCCAAGTGACTGCTAACATGATGGGTTTCAATTCTGAATTCCAAAGTGAGGTGCCTCTGGTTAAGGACCAACTAGTCAGAGATGCACTTGGAGCCCCACAATTGCTTCTGAAATCATCGGGCACTTACTTTAAGCACCGCTGATATACAGTTCTGGGTCTCTCACACTGGAATTTTTAAAACTGAAGGTACTTGAAAGTTACAGAACACTTCAGAAAAGGTAAACCAGAGATGACAGTGCTTTTTAAGGCACAGCAATACCTAAGCATGACAAATACTATAGAAGTGCTAATGCTGTTTGGCAATTTCCTGGAAGGTCTGTGGAGTGGAAATTCAGTTCATTAACTGATGTTGATATCTCCAGAAGTCATTTGAAATTGTTCTCCTGAAAACAGGACTTGAACCCAGATAGCAGAGGTGAACCTGCTTCACTAGCCTCCAACAAGAGATGTTATAGGTTCAGAAACAATATTTATATCCCCAAACCTCAATCTCTCTCTCTCTTTTTTTAAGCTTATTAAAATTAAAAGCATGACCTGCCACATCACATTACATCAAAACATGATGTAACTTCTTAATTTAAAAAAAAAGGTTTTAATTTATGATGTTGTATTATGCCACAAAAAGCTTTTGTTTTCCCCAGAGAAACTATAAATTTTTTACAGCGACTGTTTATCCAGTATCTTTGGCAGACTGAAACAGTGAGCGTTGGCAAAAAGCAGATATTTAACAGCTACTGACGAACAGCTTATGAATCACTAGGCTTGAATCCTGGCACACATCTCCCTGTAGGTACCTCACTGAAATCACCCATCTTCCCTTCACCTCCTCCTAACTGCAGCAACATTGAGTAACTGACTGATCCTGAACCACTAAACTTGATCTACTTTATCCTATCAAACCTTTATATTTTTGGAGGAAAGCACTCTTGCTGTAAAAGTGCCACTGTAATAACATTCCAGGAGCAGTATCCAATATGGATTTCCCACTGATTTCTGAACAGCACAGGGAAGTACTTTTCAACACAACAACATTTGGCATTTATATGCTTTTCATTTACAGATATAAAAGGGGGTCGCAAAATAGCTTTACCTACACAATTATATAGGTGGGGGAACTGAGGCATCAGCGATAGAAGATGTCATTGGAAAAGCCAAGAATAAGGTGGTCCAAGTCTGCTCTGCTGGTCCATGTATCTTCCAGATGATGAATTCGTAATATTTAGCTTGTTGGTTTACATCCTTCTGGAAGGCAAGCTGGACTGTCCAAAGACACAGAAGGCTTTATGTTTTTTAGGCTGGGTCTCACGCGGTCTGCTTACTTACTGGTGCTTTTTGGGGGACACTGCTCTGGATGAAGAGAAGAAGTTCAACGGAACCTGAGAACAAGGACTACTTGTTTGAACAAGGATTTTCAAGCCCTTGGTTTCTAAACAATTGCTTTATAGGGTGTACTGTGTACCATAAATCTGTAGCATAGGAGTATGGTCATATTGGCTTAACTGTCTTACTAAGACGGGACTTATTTCTCACACAACTGATAAAAGTCATAATGCTGTCAGTCCCTGGTATACTAGCTGTACTCAACTTTTACTGCTTCCTAGTTCCATGATCCATAGTGTACATATGGGGTATAAAGCCTTCTTAAAATCATAGCCCCTTAACTAAAAGCTTTTTCTGTGAGACAGTGTGGTTTGAATTATACTGAGGACCCCAAACAGCAATTGCTCTTGGGCCACTGCCTTTGAAATAGATCTATTTTAGGTGGATATTCCTCTTTCAAAGGAGTGCTTCTAACCCTATTTATGAGCCTCACTGCTTGTACCGAATAACCTAACAGGGGAGCTCCCTGGGTACTTTTGATGTAAATGTATAACGATAATCTTCATCACATGCAATGTGTTGGTTGAAAAGGGGACAGACTTTTTTCACCATTTTGTAGCTGTCGCTTTGGAAGCCCTGGTGAGAACAAAACTACAAGGCTATGACCCGTTTTTCATGAAAAATCCTTGAAGACTGTCTATTCTACATTAATGTCGGCTAAGGGAAAGTTCTAATTTCAAAACCTGTGCATGGGTCAGGAAACCATTCCTTACGTCACTTCTAGTATCAAGCAGCCTTTCTATCAGCGCCTTTCTCCCAGTGACAGATTGGTAAATCATCCTGGATTACTTGAGATCAAATTTTCAGTATGGTTCCATAAGTGGTGTGCAAACAACTGCACCAGCAAAACTGTCAAAACACTGAGTCTGAAATGAGTTCAGGAGCTGCTTAAAATATGTTTCTCAACCAACACCTAAAACGTGCTCGCCACACTACGGCCTAAGAGAGGACACCTGGCCAGTGAGAGGAAAGGTAAGAGGTCTCTGATGAATATGCTGGATGAAGCTGAGCTACAAAAGTCCAGATTCTCTTGCAAATATGTAAAGAATTATCTTGAATGAATCTCCACTTGAATTGACATAGGAGGTTTCAAGGTTTATGGCATCTTACATTATTGTTTAAATTTGTTTCAGGCAAGAAACATACTTTTTAAGGTCAGGAATACAGATCTGTTAGAAGCAAAGACACCTGAAAAGCAAGAATACAGATTGTAGGATGAATATTTTACGGAGTAATTATTTAAATATATTCAAGTATGAACATCTTTAGATCCTAAATTTAGTATTCCTTAAAAACATAATCTTACGATAAAATCTAGCCCACTCTCACGTTGTTCGTAGCAATCCAATTTTCTGTTTGAACTAGTTGTTTTGAAAAGTTGTATCCTGGTTGTTTATTTAAAGTGCCCCACCGATATTTTTGCCCCAGACTTTAATTTTTTGGCATAACACTTGCACATATGTTGATGATGATATATGTCTGAAGTTCTCAAAACATGATAGCGTATTACAGCTGGTGTGTGAACCACTCGGATGTGATGTGCAGAGGCAGCTCCATGTTTCCCATGTAGAACCCTTGTCTGAGCTGTGGGTGAAGTGCCTGCTTGGAGCACACAACAGTCCAGCAACTGGAAGAGCCTCCAGCAGCTCCGCTCAGGAGCAGTCTGTGGATTGAGCATTCAGGAACCAGGAGCAACATGGTGCCTGGAGAGGTCTGACTTGAAAGAGATGACAACGAGTCAAGTACTTGGGTAAGCAGTTAAGATGTATGTGGTTATGTATGTCTGGAGAGGGTGCTAAGAGGAGGGAGTCTGCATTAAAATACCGTTAAGGTGAGAAAGAAATGGACAGACACATATGTCTCCACACGTGCCTTGGAAATCAATGAAAAATTAGCAAAGAGTCACTGCTGCAAACTTCTGAGCAAACTAGATTTGGGGAACCACATTGCTGTAACAGAGATAATAAATCCATAGTCTTCCCTGAATTACTGGATTGTAAATTACATTTTCAGTTAGGTTCTCCAAATCTGCATACCAAGGGGAGCTCAAATTTTAGGGTTCTACTACTTCATGGTTTGGAGTTTTATGTCTGATTATACCTTTCATACCTCCGAGCTTGGAGGACATAAGCAGAGGCATTAGAAAGCTTTAGTCCATCTTGGAAGAACTTTATAAAATACTTCCAGAGCCTTTCTGTATTTAAAATATAATACTATGAAATCACAGGAATAAGAGGTGGCAAGAAATGGGGAGAGTCTAAAGAACATGGCCATTGGAACAGGTGCAGAGACTCTGTTCCTGCATTTCAGCTCATCCAGACACACAACACAGAAGCTTGTATCTCACTAGCACAGTGCTGAACACACAGATGACCACACGTGCAGCTAGGGCTGCCTTGAGGATTTCAGCACAGAGCTGCTACTGCAGTACAATCATCACAGGATTGAACGTATGCATGTGCAGACCCCGTTTCTTTTACCTCTCACCCTCCTGGCTGAGGGTGTTTGTGTGGAATATGATGTTACCACCCACTGACAGTAAAGCTAGAAACCTCACTCACAAAACCTACTACGTTCTGCTGTTTCTGGAGGCTTCAAAGCTACGTGTATGGACAAGACAAGGAGAAAAGGGCTATGAATGCTTAGATGATGATGGAACTTGCATGGAACTCATGATATGCTCTTTTCCTAAGCGATCTATGAGATTTATAAGGTGCTAAATGGAATTTAATCTCTTTAAGTGCCCCGGCTGCATCACTTTCAAGCAGGATGTGCAAAGATGATGGGGATGGTGCAAGAGAGCTCCAAAACTTTCATACCCTCAGTATCACCTCATGTCCCCAGTTTTCTGTGGAGGAGTCACAGAAGTAATTCTAGTCTCAGCCCTGCAGTGTCAATCAAAGATTTCTCTTTGGACCCTTGACTTGTTTTTCCAGTTTGTTTCCCTGTTACCACACCCTCCACTAACACAAACTGAATCTTCCCTAACAAAAAGGCCCTTTCTCATCAAGATTAAAAGCAGAATACTTTAAGCAATTGAGAATACAAATGTGCAATGAAATATCAGCCTGGGTGATGTTATGTGAAGGAAGAGTGTACAGTATGCTTTATGTGCTTTTAGCTGTTCTACCCTACACTGCAGCATGTGCACCCACTCTTGTAACCTTTACTGCTGCGCAAAGATGATCTGTCATTTCTACTATATATATATATATATATCTCATGAGGCAGCTTTGAATCCTTACTGCCCTCTAGAGAAATTCTGCTGGAAAAGCTCAAACTGACAGAGTCAGCAAAAAATAATTGCAGTCCTAATCTTAACTACACCAGCTGCGTACGGCGTTGGTGACAAGATCTGTAGAAACAGAAATGCACTTAAAGGACCCTTTTCCTCCAGGCTCTCACTATCATTTGGAGTTGGCCAGACTCAAACACGCGTACCCCGTTCACTGCTTAGGAAAGCTCAGCAAAAGCTGAGTTTCTGTTATCCATGAGCTTAAGCGAAGAAAAAAAAAAGAAAGGAGATTTATTATAACAAAATTACAAGTGCAAAAGCTGCCTTATAGTCACATCACCAGCCTTTGATGCTTAAATTATTTAAACTACACTTCTGTAACTATGAACTTTTACTCTGTCATGCTCACCATTCTATCTCATGCTCATAGATCGTCAAGCACGATGATCATGGAAGAAACTGCCTGGACTTGTGCTGGTCCTCTGGAACCAAGAGGCTCAGCTCCTCTGTGTACAGGGGAGCTCTTGGCGCTGTAGATGACCAATTGCATTATTAATTGCTGCAACTCCCAGAGTGTTTTTTGACAAGACGTATTTGTATAATTCTTTAAAATCAATCTATCAGAAGACATGGTAAAAAGTATGTGTTTTGCAATGCCGTGGGACTATTATTTCATATGGTTGGTCCAACGCAGAGAAAACAGCAACTGCAGTCTTAGCAATGAGTGATGGCACAGTGCAGCTAAGAATACATTCAGCAAACTGAGATCCTATTTTTATACTGACAAAAAGGAGAGAAAATGTAAAACGTGTGTTTGTGTGTGTATATTTTTTTTTTTCCAAAACAGCTGAATCCCACTATCCTGCAGAATCTTATTCATTTAACAGGCTGTCAGTGCAAGTTCCTTTACATAGCTCTGCCTTTTCACGCCTAATGGGGTTTGCCCTGAACCAGACAAAGCCTATTAAACATGGCAGAGAAAGGGATGATGGAGGCTACTGGCAGCAGCGTTGGCTGCCCTCTAATGGCACGTGTGCCATGAGCACACACCTGCGCTCCCCTGGGACTCGGCGAGGATGCCAGCAGGTGCGTAGTCCCAGAGGGCCTTCTATTGGGTGCAGGAGAACTGTTCATGCACTGGGTAATAATGACAATTTGGTATTGTATAGTCAGTTTTTCAGATGACGACAGCAGGACGGAGGTAGCAAGAGCAATCCAAAAGTACCGCCAGCACGGGGGTGAAGCCCCCGAAATGAAGGGCTTACGGGGGGACTCGCGCAGCGTGCGTGTACCGAGCACTGTGCGTCGCAGCTAGCTGTCAAACCAAAACTATAAATACTAAATAGAGTCAGCGTTTCATTTCCCCTGAATCTAAGGGGGGAATTTAAAAGGTTTATGGGTTCAGATTGAGTTGAGACTCCTAACTGTGAATGTGCTGAGTCAGAATTTTATAACCGTTTATATATCTGATTTGAGTGTGTGCAAATATCATAGCATGTAGGAATGAGCTAGACAGTTAATCTGCAAATCCATATAATAATTATAAATATATATATAAGAAAATAACATTTTAAGCTTGAGAGTGCAAAGTTAGATTTGTCACACAGAGACAAAACAATATTATTTTTGTTGTTTAGTTACAGTAGCAATACATGATTCAGTGCACCCCCCTCTACAACTAGACTTTCTTATATTCTAAATAAATAAAGGCCAAAAAGGAAATTAAGTTTTCAGAAATTAATTATTTTCTAAGCAGCTCGGTAACAGTGCTTCGAGCTGAACCCAGACTCTTCCCTCATTCCCTGAACCTTTGATGTCCTTTTATCTTCCCTGTTACTTATAACATTTTGCTCTCCCCATTGTTTAAAATCTCCACTTGAATGAGGGTGTAAAAAAGCAGAAATTTTATTCATTTCTAGAAAAAACTACTCACACTTTTCAGAAACTTGTAAAATCTTCTGCTCAGTTTGAGGCAAAGTTGCAGTCAGAGTTTACTTTACGTGAACCATATTTTATTCCAGAGATTGATTTATTGTCATTTCTATTAATTCTTTCTCCTTGACTCCATTGAGTAATCTGGAAGTCTACGAAGGATGAATTGAGGCTTTGGGCTAACAGACAATTTTAGTGATTTAGATATTGTTATTTATTTTTCCTTTATTTTTTCTCTTAAGTAATGGTTGTTTTGGTCTCTGAATAGTGACCACCATTCTGATTTTGTTATTGCAGCTTCCGAAGATCCTTCATACGTTTTCCCCAGTGTATTCGTGATCTGTGGGTAAGTATTGATACAGAGATCAAATAAATACTAGGTCAAAATTACCATTCCAAAAGACTGTCCTGCTTGTATCAATTTAGTAGGCTTGGATTTAAGTAGCTATTCTCCAGGGCAACAGTCACCTGCTCACGTGAGCTTTAGTGGTGCTCATGGAAATGGACTCTGCCTCCACTTGAGAAGGAAGTCCATGTCTAGAGGAGAAGGAGGATACAGTATTTCTGTGTCTTCATCACTGGAAATGGCAGAAGTGCATTCCCAAATATTGATTTTTTTTTCAGATTATTCACAATTATTCACCTGTGTGTTGGCCGGTGCAAGGATGGAAAGGGGAATTGTAACAGTTGGTGGTTGCTATTGAAATAACTATGATGAGGGAGTTTTGCCTACCTCCCATCTATCCAACCACTGACACTCACGGACAGAGTGTTCTTTGCAACTAACTTAGCACTGTGGTCTCCTCGATCCATTAGCACACCTCTTAGCCTGCTGAGAAGGGAATAACAGCACCAGATTTCTGCTTGACCTGGCAACAAAATCAGAAACAAATCTTTTTCTTTTCTGAACCTGAGAAAATGGCAGTTTGACAGCGTCTCCTTTCTTCTTGCAAAGTCCAGAGTGGGCAGCAAGCTTTACGAAGGCGAGGTGAAATGAGCTGATGGACAGTGGTTGCCTCTCACCGCTATGTAACCACCAGAACAGGCACAGAGAAGGTAAAGATCTGATACTTGCTTTGTTGGAAGAAATACTCCAAACATTCTGACTTCTAGTTAATATATTTTTCTATTTGCTCTGTGGAAGGAGAACCTACAACAGATGAATTTTAACAACCAACCAACGTCGTGGAAGTGTTTGAACTCGCATCTCTGTTGCTGGTGAGTGTCTTGGGTACTTTTGGTTCTGAGGTTTATTTTTCTTTCTGAGCAGAAAATCTCCTTGAAACTCAAAGAATATTCCTGACAAACACTTATTCAAAACTGATACATTTCCACACAATAAATTTGTTTAAATAATCAGCAATTTTCAGTGAAAATCTGTTCAGTTAAAAAAGTACCCAGATAGCTCTACTAATTGACCTACACTCCTAACGATAATGAAGCACACGTTAGATAAGGCCTGCTCCGCTCATTAAGAGGACAGACTATCCACAGAGGAGCTTTGGCTTTTGACCATTATCTGTCTGAGCAATCAATCCTTTACTACACTGTCCCATCAACAGTCAACTGCTTGGCTTGTATGTTTTGTTTTTAAATACTTTCTCACCTTTTTATTATTCAATTTTCATCTTCTCCGAAAGCCTTTCTAACCAGGTTAGAAGCAATCTGGTAACTTGTTGGAAAATCAGATAACTTTTCTGTGGCAATTCTCACTGGTCTCCAGGGTATTCTACATTGGTTTCTCATAACTGAATTTCTGATGAACCACATCCCTGGCCCATTTAAAACAAATGTTTGCATTTATATTGGATATGAACTAAATTGGATACTTTGGGGGAAGAGTCCAACACTGGCAAAATTTCTTCATGACAGTTGTAAGTTGTATTATTCAAAACAGTTTAATACTGTATGACTTCTTGCACAAAAATATAACAGCTGATAAGCTGCATTCCCTTTCTTCTGTATCTTTGTCTTTCTCCATTATTATAATTCTGTCCTCTAGCTTTTTCCTCTGCTGAGCTTTCAGAGACCTTCCTAATCAACATTAGACACAGTGGGAAAATTCGATGTGAGGAAGAGGCTGTACTGTAATTTGAGGGGTTCTGCAATTATCTTCACGAGTGATGGCACAACCCAAGTAGCAAATACAATGCACTCACTCTGGGGAAAAACTATCTGATTTTAGTTATAAATGTATTTATATTTATGTGCATATACTTGTATGCATCAAATATTAATTTCTTTTATTCTAATTCTCTCTCGGTTGTATCTGTCCCTGTGCCTCAGCGTTCTGGGGCTGGGGCGGCATTGCACAAGCATTGCCTTTGAGATGGCACAGAGCAACATCATCCCAGGGATCAACGGTGTCTCCGAAAGGCCCGGTTGTCGCTCTGTTACTCCCTGTTACAGGACAAGTAGACTGGGTGGTGTGACTGTCACCCCACGTGCCAGCCAGTGAGCGCTGTAAAGTACTTGGATGGATGTTTCCAGGTGCAGAGGACTCAGCCTCCAATGCAGATGGTACCCTGAGTGTCACGGGCTTGAGTCACACTAAAGGGTCTTAAAGCCCATATAGGCACGCACAAGGAGGGGTCTTGCTAGACCCTCACGCAGATGAGAACAAACCTGGAAGCACATCCTGATCCAGGCAAGGGTCTCACATAAGTGCTGTGGGAGCCCAGACATTAGATGTGACACAAACCACCTCAGATTACTAACCCCTAAAATTTTTATCTCTTAGAACAAATCTCCCCATTTCTTTTGATCTGTATATGAGGTTCCTTAAGTCCTTAACAGGGGAAAATCACCTCGCCTCCCTCAATGCTATACTGGAGGCCACCAGGTTAATTCTATGCTATATGCATGGATAAAAAGGCAGATGAGAAGAAAGAGTAGGTCGTGCGGTGGCAAAGGTTGAGAAGCTCTGCTTTAAACACTTTATGGGAAATTGTAAAACTTCTAAACAATTTAATAGATTAACTTCCCCTTTCGGTGGCATCAGTAAAACTGAATTATCACCCTCACTTCTAACTGATGCCTAGACCCAATACTCATCCATCAGGGATCATTTAGTGATAATGCAATCAATCCTGCCATGGTGCAGAGGGGACAAACTATGCAAGATACCATCACCAAATATCCTTTCCACCTCAAAGCATTCTGTGAGTCTTCGTCAATGAAAGTGCATTTGTCTAGTCTTATCTGCTGCAGTATACGTGGAATACAAAGGAAGAAAGTAAAATATGCATTTGATGTACATGTGCAGATGCCAGACGTATTATCAACCCAAGAAGGCTGCCTTTTCCCCAGGAACTGAACACAGCACCTGATAACCAACCACTGCACCACCACCTCAGGTACCAAATTAATAGAAACAAAAGCAAACATGAATCTGTCTTAAAATAACACTGTGGCGTGTGAAGGGTTTGAGGACAAAGAGAGATAACGTTGAAAAAATGTGTTGGTGTTGTATCCTTGTTTCAGAAAATCTTCCGGGATTTTTACTGGATATAAGCCCACTTGCAGGAAGAAGTTGTCCACTTCCACTACAAGTACATCTTTAGCAAAAGCAAATAATGTTTGAAATATGTAATAACTTATTTTCTAAAACAGAGAGAAGTGTTTGGTTTTCCTGCTAACAATAATAGTATTTCTATATTATTTGACTATAAGGTAACAAATTAGAATAAGTTCATATCTCAGCCAGCTATGAACTTTGCTAAGACCAAACTCCTTGGAGTTTTCATAAATGATAATGTGGCTACTAGAGTAAAAGGAAATGTTTCCCTACTTCTGCCTAGGAGTTGGGATTTTCATCAACAAACAGGATCAGGCTAAATTAAGAGGTTCACTGTAGCAGAGTTCTTCAAAGGCTTTGTAGTTGTTCAACTCCAATTAAAAGTCAATTGAATTGGACACTTAATTCCCATTTGTGTCTATGAAAATCTCTCTTCTATAATGTACCATGTTACAATTCTAGGCTGAAAAAACAGGTGCACGGAAACGTATAAAGAATGCAATGCATATACTTATTTTGAGGAGTGAAGAATAGCTATTATATCAAATGCTTAGTATTTACAGTATTAAACATAGACTATTTCCATAGCAGTACACAAATAACCCCATAATAACAAATTAAGATTTTTATATCTGTATTGATGAATGCATTCTATCACTCAGGAAGGTGCATGATTTTTACATCCAATAATACGTTCAGTACTGTGTGCCAAAGCAAGAGACAAGCAGCACACGCAGGACAGGCAGTACAACACAGACCTGCTGGTGACACATAACTGAATATCTTTTTAAGGGAATTAACAGGGGCAGCAACTGCAGCGGGGCTCAGAAGTGATGACAATAGAAGAATCTTCAGGGAAAGCAGTCTGACTCTGCAAAAAGTTACTGACATATGTAGGACAGTAGAAACAGCCCAAGAGCAAATACAAATCCTATCTGAAGATCATGTGGTGAAATGTTTCAGAAGGAATTACTAGAGATGAAAATGCAAAGGTAATATGTAAGGCAGAATTGTATGCCATCTGCTGCAGAGAAAACCGACAGGTCACATAAATCTGGTCAGGAAGAAGCCAACAGCGTCAGAATTACAGGAGACAATAGAAGGGTCAAAATCCAATATTCAGTCACAAATACTTTTGCATTTATATGTGATTTGGGTCTGTGCAACTAAAGTGGATTGCAGCAATTCCAACACAAACTTCAAGCTGGTAAACCAGTTAAAGTATCTGGTGACCACTGTACTTTTCACATCATCCTTCTCTGCTACTGAGCAGATTTGGTGTTAACTGCTGTCCAGTGAAGGGCTCCCAATATGAAGTGACTCGCTAGGAGAGCTGTAGTTTGCCCTGTCCTGCCTGTGGTCATGCAAAGTTTCTTCCATGAAGGTTACTTCTTCGGGGGGGTTGAGTGGTTTTATTGAACCTGTGGATAAACTGTCTTTAAAGAGACTGTCTGGGCTGTGAGACCAGAACAGTAATTATAAGGAAAATGAATTGCATCCTTGAGGTGTGACCCTGTTGAGCACCATTTGGTCAGCAGCAGTTTCAGCTGCTAACAGCACGAACAAGAAGTCAGCCCCGCTGGCTGAAGAATTATTCCTGCAAGCTTGAAGTCTAGTTTTACCCAGGCAGTGTTAAGCAATAAAAAGCTCCTGCTATCAGTATGCTGATCGCTCATTTTATAGAGGACACTAACCAGCACTTCTCTGCAGAGCAAATACAAGAACCATTTTTTAATTCTCCTAAGCAGTCGCTGGCTGATACAGATTTCTGCCAAGAATTTGTAAACGATGTAAAGCAAGATGAAGAAATGGGAATTTGCCCAGTAACATAAACGACGGCATAATATGCACGAGGTCTCTGCATGGACAAACAGGGAGGCACAGAACAATAAGCACATAAAACCTCGCAATTAGCACAAACATAGCAAAGAGAAGCATGCGTGGATGAGGAAAATTATTGCTCCGTAATATCAGGCAAGAACTGAAAGGCTCACCATTTTCCTCAGTCGTAGGTATTCATCACCTGGGTGCAGCCCCGCTGCTCCCCCAAAGCAACACAAACGTAGTTGGTGTGCCTGAGGTGCTCGGGGCCTATCCCCACTGAGCAGGGCATTGCATTTTATCCAAAAAGAGTGAGGCAAGAGGAACATGGAGAGATGATACGGAGCCCACAGGGAACCTGCAGGAGCCTCCCACGGCTCCTGGTCCCGTTCCAGACCTGCGCTGCCAAAGGCAGACCCGTGTGCCAAGCAGCCAGTGGATCCCCAGCCCGCTGGACCACCACGGGTGAGCGCTATCGAGATGCACAGGCTGTCATAAAATCTTATTCCAACACATCTTTCTCCAGGCGTGTTGTTTCTTAAATAGTCCCTTTGGCCCCCATGGAAACCATCCTGAGATCGACTTTTCAATATTTTTAACAGTGTTAGAAGTGACTTCTTGCCTCTGTGCATACAAATGATTGTAACTGTCCCTGTTTATCACTGCGACAGATATGTGCGCTAATTAGATATTCTTTTACACATCCAACCAAATCCCAGTTCTTTTGAAAATCAGAGCCTCCACTAAACTCCTCAAAATGGCTTCTTCCTCTCAGAGACGGCTGTCAGGGCAGAGCGTATCCTACCATGAGGAAACAGTGACGCTCAGGGTGCAAAGAAATAAATGCTGATCAAGAAAGCCATAACAAAACATGCTTTTGAAGCATAATTGTTTCTAAATATAAAGTGAGACGGCTGATTGTATTATTACAAGGAAATTAAGCAGTGGGCAGAAGACAATGCATCAGTGCCTTCCGTGCTAACGAACTTTGTGCTGTGCTAACGCACGGTCAAGATTGCTAACGAGGCGGGGGCCGAGCAAGCGCTGCCCAGGCCTTTGCTCCTCGGGGGCCACGAATACGAAACCCACGACAGCCACCGCATCCCTGGCGAGGAGCGTGGCCCCACGTGCCTCTGCGTGTGGGGTGGCTGCAGCCTGCATCCCCCACTCCAGCAGGAGAAGCCAAGAATTAGGAGAATGATTAAAGACCTTCCAGGAGAAATCCTGGGCTGGTCTTTCTCTCTGCCATGTCAGTCTGTGCAGTCGGGACTTGATGTGTTTCACAGGAAAGCAATGGAGTGATCCTCACCAGATGCTCCAGACCCTCCAAAGGGTTTAAGGTCCCACCATAAAAAGCTGCAAGGCATTCTCATTCCTCAGGTAGCCCTGGGAACTGATCAGGATCAACAAATATTAATAGACGTGAGATTTATGTGCAAATTTTCAAACCACCTTAGGACCGGTTTCTACGTATTTATTACTCAGAACAAACTCAAGATTTTCATAAGCGCTTTCTTTCTATTTAATTACATGAGCAAGAGCCAGTTTCTTCAAAGTGCTTGATAGATCCTACCCCATTGTGCTACCACTGCTGAGCTCTTCTGGGAATCTGGCTGCAAGGGCGTGTGCTGAGTACTTGGAAAATCCAGCTCATTCAGATCTGGCAGGCTGATTTTGAAATAATATCTGGAAATCTACTTGCAACATTTGTAATAACTATCCATTTGCATATACGAAATCTGACTTTTGGCATGAATAAAATTTTCTTATACCTTTCCTTTGAAAAGCTGATCCAGACTGTCTAGACAAGTCAAAAGTCTCATTTGTGCTTAATATTTTATAGTTTATTATTTTGCTTTCCTTTCTGATTAATTTGGAAACATCTCTTAGCAAAGATGTAGTGATAGGAGGATACAGTCTTATTGGCTACACAGATAATCCCTCTGCTCTGGTCATACATACCCTTGAAGTTCGGTTTAAAGCTTGCACACATAAACCCAGCCTCATAAATCTAATTCTACCTACTGGCGTGTATTTTCAGACAACCACAGTTCATCCAAACACACACTTTTTTATTTCTTCCTATAAGTTTTTTTCCCCCAATAGTAGCATTGTAAATGTTTAAGCAGGTGAACATTGTAGAGCTAAAAGAAACTTAAACGTGCCATGTATTTGCTAAGCAAAGATCCCACGGCAAAGATCCCTCCTTTAAAAGGGTCTGCCTCTCTCTTTCTCTCTTACTTAAAATACAGCTTTTACAAATATGACATCTTAAAATTAAAATGTTTGTTCTGAAAGTAATAGCCAAGATCATAGAATATTTATGTGATCATTAATATTTGAATTTTGAATAATGCATACTTATATTTTTCCACAAAAGAATGCAATGTGTGTTTTATACCAAAGTCATATTGTTTTCCCCGTAACAAGTACAGAAGCATCTTTATTTGCATTACTCACTTGCAGGTATGTAATATCAGATTACACCGTTAATTCTCTTTGTTTCCTGGAAATATCTATGTCAGGCTTTTTTTACTTTGCATACAGAAGGTGTCCATATCCATAACAGTCTACTTGAAAGGCAGGAAAGTTCTATGCATTTAGATGTTCATTTTGAAACAGTTTCTCTTTTAATTCTTTCTATTTCATTTGTTGTATTTGCTTCTTAGCGGAAGTTTTGTTTCTAGGAAATCTAAGCCACATCCTCCCTCTTCATCAGTAATGGTGTATCTATGTGCAAGGGCACACAGCTGCATCTCAAATAGCGCTTCCATGCTCTGCCGTTCCCCGGCACTCCTCAGGATGCTGATGAATGTGCTGACAGACAAAGGCTAATTGGCAGACCGTACGGAGTCAGTTTTTGATGACACAGAAGGAATAATAGGAGACAGAGCAGGTAACAAAGAAAGTTTAGAGGGAATAATAACAGATACAGACAGAGAGCATTTCATGAGAGGAAATGCAGTGGGAGGGAACTGAAGAACCCAAGAAACGTACAAAAGCATGAAAGGAGGGAAAAGGTAAATGGGAGCTAACTGTGGACTTGCTGCTGTCACAACACAAACAGAAAAGGTCTCGCATAGCAAAGTAGGTTTGGGATGGCACTTTCAAAACTGCGATTTGGATCACTGACATGTTTGCTTAAGGTTCATGAACCTACTAAGCAAACGTGGACCTATTTGCATGGGAGTCTGGACACAATATGTATTTTGTATTTCAAATTATGAGCTCGATACACAGCAATTTCACCTGATTTTCTCCTTGAGACCTGAGTACAGACATAGTTATTATGAATGCAAACATTCATTAAAATATTTCGCTGGACATTCATTGGCAAACATAATTATTGTACATGATTTATGGCCACAAATGTTTTCATGGGGTTTTTGTGAGTCTACTTTCAAATGGGCAATTCTGAGCGCGTGGACACAGCGTTCATTTGAGCACAGCCCAGATTTTACCCTCGCTCATGCTGTCTCTTACCACGGATTTCTATAGCGTCCAGTTGCAGGAGAGCTGATTTGAGCACAATGGTAAAACTTAAAAACCAAAGACAGGATTTGATGTGAAAATCACCTGAGAAAGACGATGCGAAGTAAAACAAATCCACTAAACACTCCACAGACAGTTCTTCTTTAATTGCAACTGATTGGTAAAGGATTTCCTATATTTAACTTCGTAATTAAAAGAAGATTGACAACCTCTAGTACATTCCCTCATTAGACGTCTTGCACATATTTCCAAAGCTGAATTTTGAACCTTAAAAAATGCCTTCGAAATATTGGCTAACATAAATCGCCGTTTATCGGCTATTCTCTGCGCAAGTTGAGGATATGGACCTGTGTTTCTGATTGTCTGTGCAAGTACTTATTAGCAGAAACGCGGCGAGGGTTTTCCTCCTCAGCCAACTAATGGATGTAACTGACTGAAGAGGAACACGTGCGTTTCAATCGGTTCAGCCTGCAGCTGAAATCTTCTGCCTCGGTCTTTAAAGGGAGCCAGAGTGCTTGGCATCTTCTTCCCCAGCATAATCCCACTGAGCCAAACAGACTGCAGCCAGACAAAGCGTCTGCACTGCTGACTGTGAGCTTCCATCAAGGACTTAGACATCTCCCTGATCTAAACTCCAGTTGTAAATAACTGCAGGTGAAATATGCACCCGTAATTATTGTTTTCCTCACAAAAACAAACAAGTTAAAAAAAATGTTGGCATTTTATCCTTTCCTTTCTCTTGTTTTTATTGTGAAGCACAAACATGAAAAACATACCGTCACACTCTGCACTGTGCACAGAGACATTTTACCCTTTAAGCCTCTAAAGAAATATCAGGCTCAAGCAAATGACCTAATTACTGTGTCTCCATTCAGGGTGTCCCAGGTCAGTGTGCAGATGTATGCATAAAGGCAATAGCAGCTTTGGGAAATAATCTTCTTGATTATAAACCAGCCATATAGATGTTCTCCTGTGTGTAAACATGTGCCACTCACCAAATATAACCACAAAGTATTGCTAATTCTTGTATCAAAATGGATGGGGGCTATTTGTATGTTTAAGGAAGATTTTTAAAGCTATTTCTCTCCTTAATCACACACAACATAAGTCAATGGGAGTTAGGCTTTTATAATCTGAATTTTGCATCACACGTAATGTCTTTAAGTTAGATATTTTTCACAGTAACTTACTGCAGAGGCAGCTGAATAACGGTCTCTGATAAAACTAACAAATATAATCCCTGTGTTTACTTTAATTTTTCCAATGCCCATAATGTTGAATGTTATTGTTCAAACCCGTGCATTTACTACTGCATTGAGGTAATGAAGAAGACATGTCTTTTCCCTCTTCTCTTGGCAGATGAATTGGATTTCTAAAAATTCACTGTAGTAATCACAAAACGCTGCTGCAAAGAATTACTTGATAAAACCTTTTGAGATTTCAGCCTACCTCGTCCCTTTGTTTCATAACTAGAAGGAGTATAATGAATGCAAAAACTCAGTGAATAGAGCTCAGCAGGGCCTACTTTTTCCTCATGACTCCTGTGATTATAATAATTTGATTTTATAGGTGTCTATCCTAAGACCCCAGTGAGGGAGCAATCTTTACTGAGTCATGAACTTTCACATCATTAAATCTCTCCACATTTATTTTAAACATATCAAAAGTGTCAAATAACTTTAGATCTACTAAATTTTATTTGCATTGGGTAAAATGAAGTTTAGCCACTTGGGAAAATCAATGAAATAGTTTCCTTAGCATCAGGAAGGCAGTTTGGGCTCTGAAGGCTGCATGATTTCACCCACGCGGCAGCAAAGCACATCGCCTGCACGGGCCAGGACACATGTTTACAAGGACAGGAATCTGAGTAATTTCCTACCAGTCTGAAGGGAATATTAAACTCTTCTGTCAGCTGGATGTGTATTATTTATGTTCCTTTTTTTGTTGTTGTTGTTGATTTCAAAAAATATTTCTTTGTTGGTTCAACGCTGACTCCTGATAGAAAGTGATGAAATGCCCAATATGTTAAAAAACCTTATCACTAAATCAGAAGCAGAACTATAAATTTTGGCTTTTGAAACTGAACTGACTGTTGAGGATCATTTTGCTCCTGAAATATTACAGCAGTGATCAATTTGCTGTAAAATTAAGCAGTTTAGCTCTGCAATCTATAGATGGAAAACATGTTGTTCTTGAGCAAAGTTTATGCCCTGCCCAAGGGATAAATTAAATTTTATGGGTAAGACATGCATTATTATATGCTTATCTGTTTAACATATCATTCTTTTCCACATCAGTATTATAAATATTTTTAATCATACATTTGATCTCTTGTGCATATATTGATATGGTAATTCCCCCCTGCCCCCCTCAAAAAATACAACCAAACACAGTTAATTCATCACAGAACAGGGGTGAATATTCTAATCTTCCTAAGAAATATGTTGAAGATTGAAGCAGAGGCACTTAAAATTGGGGCTACTTTGCAGTCATTCAGTGGAATAAAATTTTCCTGAAGGAAGGGGTGGAGCTACATTACCCATTTTTATTATGTTTGTTATTATTGGATATTTATATTGCAAGACTCTAATCAAAACTTGGGGCTGCGATCTAAGACAATTCAGTTACAAAAGTTAGGGAAAGCAGTCAAATGTATTCATTTAATAAACTTGTTACTGGTTTTAGAAATTTCTGCTGATTTTCCCTAAATATAGAATCACAGAATCACCAGGTTGGAAAGGACCCACCAGATCATCGAGTCCAACCATTCCTAACACTCCCTTAAACCATGTCCCTAAGCACTTCATCCACCCGTTCCTTAAACACCTCCAGGGACTTGACCACCTCCCTGGGCAGCTGTTCCAGTGCCCAATGACTCTTTCTGTGAAGAATTTTTTTCTGATATCCAGCCTGAGCCTCCCCTGGCGGAGCTTCAGGCCATTCCCCCTTGTCCTGTCTTTAGTCACTTGGGAGAAGAGCCCAGCTCCCTCCTCTCCACAACCTCCTTTCAGGTAGTTGTAGAGAGTAATAAGGTCTCCCCTCAGCCTCCTCTTCTCCAGGCTAAACAACCCAAATGGTACAAACACGATCCAAAGCTCTTAACCTGACTGTCACCCTGGCTTTCAAACACTGGGCAGCTTCTCTTAGAAGTTCCAAATGAAACAGATCTTCTGAAGGAAAGAGATAGTGAGAAGCTATGAATCTTTTGCCTTTCGTATTCAAGAGACAGCATGGAGAAGACCCTCAAGGTGTTTGTAGGAAGAGGTGACTGAAGAGTGATGCAGTGACAAATAAAATCATAGGTATAATCAATCATCAGTTCAACATTTACATTATGTGACACTGTGGTGTCCAAATTAGAAACAGATGAACTCCACTCACCCATGTTTGCTATCCGTCACATCACCGGATGTATTTTTAAAATGGCAATGTTGTAAGAACAGAGTTAAAATGAAGGTGGATGAGTTGGGAGAGTCAGTCATCTCCATCAGTGATCTCCAGTATCTGGTTGTTTGGGGGTTTTTTAGCTTCTGTTAAAGCAGATTTAGAGGGTAGACTAAAACCCTCAATTACGAGTTATTTTTATGATTCTATGAATCTACCAGGTCAGTTTGGATGGAAAAAGTAAACAGCAAAGACACCTTAATTTCGATACTTGCTCACCAGTCGCCTTCAGCATCTGCCATCTGTACTTGATGCTGTCCATCATGAATATTCCGTCACACTGTTTTATGTGAAACCTCTCCCCATATGCAACTTTGACTTGAGATACATGCAAATTCTACTAATTTAATTTTGAACTATGCAACTTACTTCTTTAATCAGCTTTGAAAATCTAAAGCGTGGGTCCTTGTAACATTACCTTCATGGTTGACAGCCCTTTTCTGCTCTCACCGCCCACTTGCTTCCTCTCAGTCATACAGATCATCAGTCTTCTAGTTTTTGGTGACATGGGTATCACTGACATATTATTTCTAGTCATCTTAATCTGCACTTGTTTCTTACTTTTTCTTTTCTGTAGCATATGCTCCCATCATTTTTTCTTATCGACATAAATACTTCACGCAGGCACATTTCAAACTGTATTTTAGGCTGTCTATAACATGTTTCCATGTGAATAACCTTTTCCCATTTTTATGGAATGAGAAGTTTAAGGTGAATAACACAATAATAAAGAAGGAAAAAAAGCACAACTCCTTCAAGGTGAGATCTACTCCACTGTGGGCAAATTGCTGGCTGATACACTGCAGGGACAATCTTGCCTTGCCAGGAAGATGTACGCGGGTAGAGGTAACCTGCCTTCCTCACTGGGGTGCTGTGAGGATTCATCAATGAATGTTTTACAGATAGTGGAGGTTGAAAATAGCTACAGAATTGCTAAATGCAATTGTAGACTTATTGTATGCTTGCACTTTATATTCAAAGGTGAGCTGTTTTGAGGAGACAATGCAGACGTCCCACATTATCCACTTTCTCCACCACGGCAAGGAAGTTCTGCAGAGGTACGTACCCCTCAGGAGTACACTGCCAACATGTAATTGCTGCAGGAGAATAAATGGGATACCTTCTCAGGCCTTTTCGTAAACTTTAATTCTATTTTCATAAAATCTCTTCTAAAATACTGCTCTCTGGGGCAGGCACCGTCTGTATGATCTGTGTTTGTACAGCTCGGTGAGACCTTGATCTGTGACTCAGTGTCCTGCATATTAACACACAAAAATAGAACAAAAATACAGAAAAATGTTACTCTCTGAGCAGAAGTTGTACTAGGCAAAAGATTCAAGTCCTAGACATAATAAAGATAAAGCAAATAACAAGAAATTCTAACTAATCTTTGTGGGGGATGTAGTGCCGTTACGAAATAGTGCTATGAGAACTGATTTGTTACCAATTTCTGAGCACAGATGTTTACCTGCATGCTAAGGGAAGGTCATTGTACATCTGGATTTTGAGACTCTGTAGTACAATCACAATGATCATACACAAATAGGAACTATGTGAAAAATGAGCATGTAGTAAAATAGTGTTTTTCAGATATGCACTCTGTTGGCAAACGCCTGGGGCAAATAGAAGAGAATAACATTTCAAAGATGATGTGAAACAACTGTTTTGTACATTAAAAATCTAGAGAAGAGAACACTGAAATGTTAGAAAGAAGAAAGGGGTGGATGGTCCCTGTGCTCTGGCACGGAAGGAGGCTCTTTGACTGATCTGTGAGTAGCATTCCTATTTGGAAGATGATTATTTATTAGATAAGGTGACTACCTATATACATGTATGAAGAACTTCTTAACCAGTAATTCCTCTAAAACACCTTTTAACTGTACACATATGTTAGTGTTGACTATCTGGTTACGAATTTTATAGCCTTAAAGAGAATTACACTGATTAAACACTCCATTTCTAATTGTATCTGTAAATCCCTGCTAACACAACTGAAATTCTAGTCTGAAGATGGGAGGATAGCGTGAGCCATCCTGAATGAGATGACAACTGGAGTCCATGGCTCTGAGGAATCTGCACCCAGAGGCACCCAGCAGACCTCAGACATACCAAAGGTCATTTATGTCATACCTTACAAAATACCCATTAAAATGTTACAACGCAGCAAGTGTGCAATTTCTCATCCGTAAAAGCCATCCTACATGAACAGCTCAATCATCGAATTCCTGAGCTACATATGTTATGCGCTGTGGGCAAGCATGAATTATTGTAATAGGATATTAACAAAGACTTCAGTTCTCTGCATTGAAATCAGTGACAATTTGCCACTATCTTCACTGAAAACTGGAATTTGCCTCTAGATGGGACACCAAAATACATTCATACTCTTCCTTGTCTCTTGGAGAAGAACAAGACAAAGGAGGTGGTTCCAGGACTCTGGTATCTCACACAACTCAACTACACTTGATTATTATTTGCTCCTCACAACCTGAAAAGAAACCTACTACCAGATTTGTCTGTCTCAACCCTGCTGAAGCTGAATACTTTCATACATATGTATGGATAGCTTAAGTTTTTATGAGCATAATTTGGGCTTTTCAAAATAGTGACACAATAACAAAGCAAAATTGAGACATGCATGTAATTTGAATACTGATTTAGTTTTATCTCTTCTTGGGGCTGGCACTTTTGATGCTGCTCTTTTCCATTCCATCTTCTTTCTGTTCTTATTTCCCAATGAATGGAATTAGTTCTGAGTGCATTTGCTACTTCTACCAACCAATTATGAAACCAGAGGAAATACATATTTGTGACCTTCCTAAGAGTTTTGGACAGTTACTTATTTACTGCTACCTCTGAGTTTTCTACTGACTACCTCAAGACATGGTCCTGATCCTCTTTTCAAACAGGAAAATGAGCACTGCCAGATGACTATTGCCATGTTTCATGGCATTTGCAATACCATAAGCCCTGATTTTTATTTAAAGCAATGCAGCATTTCAAGGAGGTTACTGCAAAGGATGCCATCTGCTTGTATTTCAGGTTAAATACCCTCAGTGAGGTGTTTGCATTGATTTGCAGACTCAGGGTTCCCTTGGAGTGAAAAGAAGGCACTCAACCAGCTGCCTACTGTGCCACAATAGTCAGGTTGATGTCTGCTTCTGCTGCTGGATCATCTTGCAAGTTTAGACTTATTAGAGGGTCCTCTTTCGTAGAGCACTAGGTGTGATGAACTCTGCAATGCCTCCTCGCCCCTTCTTGAGGTGTATGAGTAACAGGCAAAACCACTGACCTGTCGCACCTACACCACAGCACAGAAGCCCCTCACATTCAGTGGCAGATTTGAACGTTTCAGCATTGTGGGGAACCTGGTCCTAAAAATTATTCGAGAAAACTACCCAGTTAATAACTTCAAAGAGAAAACTAAAAAAAAAAACAATGTTCAGGGGGCAATCTACGAACGGAAAAAGAGGGTTACATTCACCTAATAAATTACTTGCAGATTGAATAATTCATGGAAAATATAGGATGTATCTACAGGGGTTTGATTTGGTGTGTCAAACTCCTCTGGAAAGTGAAGCTGCCTTAGAAACTTTGCAGTTTCCAAGTTATCGTATCAGTGTGTTACTACAACAGAATTCCTATCTGGAACCAGATGCATGGTTTGAGTTTCTTGTCCTTGACACCAGTCAGTACCTGATGTTACAGGGAAAGCCACAAGAAAAGTCTTGCACCTGTCACTATGTAACGTGAAGCTCCTTACATTGGGCAGGACCTGAAATAAAGGCTTTTCCAAAACTGTATTCCTAACCTGGCAGATATTTCCGCATGTTTGAACTTTCATAATGTCAGCAGAAATTCACTTACTTCTTTAAAGTTAAGCAGATGTACAAACCAAGCGCAAGAGTACGTGTGTATGACTTACCGGTCATCTTACCATCTGAAGTGTTATGTCATGGATATATTGACCTAAAATTATTAATATATAAATGGAAGAATATCTAAGACCTTTTTGAAAGCTGTTAAACAATTGGCAAAGAGTTAAACTCAGCACAAGTACTGAGTTTATTTAACTTTGGATAAAGTTTTCAATCTGTACATGAAAGTAGGCTGAAGTATGTTCGAATGCAATTGAAAGCCTGGCATTTTAATACAGAAAGTAGGTAACAAAAGAAGCATATGAGACTTCGTAAACACAGATTTTGAAACAAATTTAATAATAGACTTTTTAAACTCTCAAATCACTGTCAGAGCATATATATGTTAAAAGACCTATAAATGTATTTTAAAACAATCTATTTTCCTTTCACTTAGCTGCCAAGATCTCCATTAGGAGGTTTGTGTTTCCTTCTAACATTAAAGAATACCTCTAACATCTGTAGCGATGAACGGTGAAGAGTGTCAGTTCTGCTTCTGAAACAAGCGATGCCGCCATTTGAAGGAGGAAAAATGTGAAATAATGAATATGCCTTTGGAGAGCAGTCTGTTGTATAACAGAAAATGTGCAAAGTCTCTTGCTAGGTTTGATCTTCTGAGTTTCTTCTGTACACCTGCATGGAGTGCAGCTAATTACACAAAACTTGGTCAATGGGAAAAGTATCGCCCAGGGATGCTGAACCCAAATAGAAAGTGTCACAGAGCGCATTGAAAGGACTTTATCCTATCTTTCCTTCCTTCCTAGTATCAGGAAGGAGATAAAGGGATCACATTAAAACTGGAGCAGCCACGACTTGAAATACTATTTGCTTTTTTTTCCATGAAGGTTCTGAGAAAGAAGAAAGGAATGCTACGTTCACTGGGGATTTGGGCAGTGCGTGATCACTTTTCTTCTCCACAATCGCTTTCTGTGTGACTTGGGCCCCTCTGTGCTTCATTTCCCTATCGGTAAAGGCAAGCAGGAGCATTTCTTGATGTTTTAATAACCATCAATAAACAGGTGGGCATGCTAATGATTGCAAAATGCTCAGTCATTATAATAAAGGGAGGCATGTACAACCATCGCAGGGCAATAAAAGTAATGTCTGCAGGAGTTTACTGGAACCACAGTACAGAGCGCCACAGATCCTGGATAATAGAATGGCCAATATTTTATCATTGCAAGTATCTTTTAAAAAAAAAAAAAATCCCCAGGTCTAATCTATAACCAAGAAATGTAATAGGATCTGCAAAAGTTCCAAGGCCAAGAGAATTCACAAACAACATTTTCAGGCAAAGTGATCTCATCTCAAGTAGAAAACACAAACAGTCCATGGTAGGTGTTTTAAACTGTCTAAATGATGTCTAACACTCAGAGACACGGCGGGTAAACACTTAATCTGCCTAAAACTGTAGAAGATACTTAGCGTGAAGGTTTTTACAAATATTTCAGATATTCTCAAGTTTTACGTGAAAAATTTCCTGCAATTATGCATAGAAACATGTCTTTCTTAATCTAGGCAGGATGTCCTGCCACTTTTACAAGTAAGAACGAACACAGACTTCAATGATACTCCATCTTAAAAATAATAAAAATTAGAAAACCATTTTTTTACAGTTTTCAAAAAAAAACTTCAAGTGTACTTAAAAAAAACCTGAAGTTTTCTTAAAACCTGATTCCTAATACTCATGTCAAAGACAGAGGCTGAAAACCACAGTGCTTAACAAGAAAGATAATAAACTGCTTGGTACTCAACCTTAACTGCAATGAAGGGGGAGAAATCAGTGTTAATCTTGCTACTCAGTCCTTAATTAATTTTATATTTTGCTTAGCTTTTCCTTTTTCAGCTTGTATATAATTTTATATGTAAGATATGCATGGTTTTACATTTATTATCTGCATATATGCTCACTCCAAATTGCTAATTCATCCTTAATTTTTTTGGTTAAAGTTACACGCTTAATGTTATTTTAACATAAGGCTTTTTCGTAATGTAATGATATTTAATTTGCATTAGCACAAGTGACATACAATAGATCATGCTATTATCATGATTGATATCAGATGAACTGGCATAAATTCAACGTTATAAATTGAGCCTATAAATGAAACTATTATTTTACAGGAATTACTGTAGTAGAAAGGCTAAGGACCCTCAAGTCAACCTTAGTCAAACCCACTCTTTAGAGTTTTATATTTTATGCCTGCAATAAATGCTTTTGTGAAAGCCCATAACCTGCAAAAAAAAAGTCATTGGAAGTCTATTAATTATAATAATACTATCCAAAAAGCTGTGAGGGCTTATTTTTGTGACATCACTCTTTGATTTCTTACTGCCTTAAATTATCCCTTTGTTGGCTGGGTGAGGGTAACAGTCATACTTTTGTCATTAAATATAAGGAGTTTTAAAGCCTGATCCACCTTAGCTCTAATTGATATTGCTTTCATTTGGCAGATAGTGACCTGATTTATAATTTAAATATGCATCATTATATGCACCTCTTCTGTATAATGAAAAAGCAAAGTTACTCTCATCTTTTCCCGCAATGTTAACATCAAGGAAAAGTATCTTTCTTTTTTCCTTTTATACCCAGAGCCTAATTGAAAACTGTTCATTGAATTTCAACATGATAGAAAAGTCTTTTTATCTCTCAATTTGTCCATTAGCTATTATAATTGAAGTATCTGCTACACAGCTGAATTGATATTGTTCTTGTTTAAATTCTGGATTTCTCTAAATCTTCTATGAGGCATCAACTAAAAAAATATGGGTTAGGAGACATTAGCTAACAATATTGCCTAAATGGGACATTAGACGAGCACTCCACATGTGTAAAGCTACAGAAAGTAGGAAGTCATCTAATTTTACTGGAGAACGTGTTGCATAATAATCTTAACAGCATGACCATAAGGTTTGCTAATTGCCACATCTGTTTAACAGCTGTCAGATGTTTGCCATATGCTGCCATCAATATTACAACAGAGTACATTACAGGGAGTTTTATTGTGTTCGACTGTTATTTATTTGCCACAGACATTACCACAGCCAGTGACGTCTATTTATGTTAGATCACTAATTATATTTTTAAAGCTGCATGCAAAACCTAGTTTTTTTAGCTTCCCTAGACCCCATTTCTGATGATGTAACTAATAACTTTTTCCCCACAGATCTCTGAACCGATTTGTAAATTCCTATCTCGTTAGGGTAAATAATTTTTCTGCAAAATAATTTATTTGTGCTGGTTTTGAAGGATGTTTCTAAATCCAAGTTGGGTTTTAATGGTGATGTTTGTAAGAACTTCTTTATCAAAAAACCCACTTCATTCCAAGTGTTTATTCACCAGGACACAGGTTAGGGATAGGAGATAATTCAGTTTTAGAGCTCAGAAGGTTGGATACCCCAATTCTATTCACAAATCTGCCACTGACTTGCTCTGCGACCTTGATTCATTTTATGAGCTTAATTCTGATTTGCTGATCTGTAAGCTAAAAACCTTCTGTACAACTGTACCATCAAAACTCATTCATTAAACGTCGCCAAAAAGTAAAAGCTAATAGAGTACTACTGCTATTAAAGGATCTAAATATGGCTGATCTTTGCTGTTCTTTTAGTCATTCTTTCAGAGATTTTTTAAATTCCTTCTTTCAACCAGTCTGTGCGTTACTTTTCCGTTAAATGCAGCTACTAAAGCAATGAAATAGGAAGCAGAGATTGACAAAGTGCAGACGAGGCAAAATATGCATGATGTGATTTAATATGAGTTGATAGGTGTCACCGATCTCTATTATAAATAGACTGTGCGAATTCCATATGATGTATTATTTATCTATTGTAGATGCCTTTTTGTTTCATTAATAAACCTGGAAATCAGACGTATACGTTTCCAATGACGAGGGTTTGGCAATACAAGGCATTGTGGCATTTGTCTGCAATTGCTCAATTATTTTCATTATTTTCTTCTTCTTTCTCCATAAATGATTAATGTTTGAGATGTTTGTTCAAGATTATTCTGATTCTAGCTCATTCGTCCAGCTGAATTCTTTTTTTTTTCTTCTCTAATGAGAGAAGATTACGGCAGTGTAAGGACTTCCACATTGACCTGTATTCTGGTTCTTCTGAGATGCTGCACTGGAGCACACAGCATAGGTCCTCTGACTTAGGTTTATGCTCAGCTGTGAGGTCTAAGAACTCTTGAAAATCTCAGTTTGAATTTCCCTCAAAGCCGAAACTCTTAAGCTGTTGTTCCACCTACAGTTTAGAATGTTTCCCTGGTATTTCTATGCTCCAGAAAGCTAAGAAAATACATTGCTGCTTATTTGGATAGGAAAGGGTTTGAATTTTTCAAATTTCTGAAGAGTACAGCAAGCAACAGCTAGTATCTTCCCTTCACTCCTTCTGAAGATGCTCAAGCGAAGATATCCTTGAAGACATCAAAGGGTAAAGAATTTAAAATAAAAGGCAAAGCTGGGGATTGTTTCAGGAGCCACACTGTCAAGCCTCGAGTACTCTACAATGGGTGAGGTTGGCAGGAGGGGTCAGTGAAGGAGGACAATGGGGCTGAGTTCAGCCAACACGTGCCTAGGGGAGAAGGAGGTGCTCAACCCCCATGAGAAATCAAACTGCCTAACAAGAATGCTTCCATCAGTAATCTAAAATTTGTCTGCCTTCCGCATTTGATCTCCTTATTTTCTTCTTATATGCCTTTTTAATGCTGTTTGTAGCCACTTCAATTATGTGATTTCCTTATCTGTATACCATTGAGAATACTGTACAAGACTTTATAAACAACTACTAAGTTTATCTGCCTGTCATTTGGTTTTCATTACAGAAGATAACAATCTTTCTCATATCTTATAAGAAGATATAATGTGATTGTTTCTAAACGGGGAGGGGAAAGTCTAGTCTGCATTATCCTCAGCCCCACGGTATTTGTAACGTCAGTAGTGTTAGCACAATCTCCAACATTTTTCCTTGCTGTGGTCTGGGAAGAATTATCTCTCTATTTTTTTTTGTCTGCGTTTACTGCTATCTCCTCTTTTTCTCCGTTTTGGACCCCGTGAGTTTCTTATCTGGAGCATGGTTACGTGGCCACAGATTCGCCTATATTCGGTCTGATCATTCCTAACTGTTTCATGGGGCTCATGCACTGAAGGGAAGGATGAGAGGCAATTGTCAACAGTTCGCTGTATTAAATATGGATAGATATTATTCATGTAATTTGACAGTTCTTGACTTTCAGCTGTATAATGACAGTGAAACGGTAGGAATTTCAGCAGCCGAACTTCTGTCTTACTTCAAGATAAGCTTATCAACTGTAGCCTGAATCCATTCAACTCATAAGCAGATCAAAACCCATGTCATGCTGAACTGCTGTGCTGATTCCTGCTTCCTAGTATTGCTTTACATGTCCATATGGTCTTAGTTGTTTGCCATCTTACAGTTATTTTGCAAGGTTTTCAGGAGACAGACTGTCTCTTGTATTTGTTCAGCACCTTGTACAGTGAAGCCATGGATCCTGCTTGATGCCACCAAATGCTCACATAACATAAATAGCATGTAATGAAGTGATAATAGGTGATGGTCAGCTCTTCTATTTTTCTCTCTCTTCATCAGTTATGCAGTTGATGTACAGAGAGTAGCTGCTTTGTTTGGTTTCCCATAACATGAAAAAGCACTCTGAAGTTTGTCCTGTGGTATTTATTCCAGAGATGCACAGGGATCGCTGAACAATATGCAAGAATCATGTATATCATTTCGGTGCTACCTCCACCGCCGCATGGGGTGGCAGCTGCAGACTAAACAATGTCTTTAGGTTAAGGACTGATCAAGTGTCTGTGGAATTCCCATGTTCCCTGACGTGCCTTCCAGATTACTACACCGTTTCCAAACTGGTGGGATTTGGTGGGGCGGGGAAAGAATAGTGGATTTGAAGAACTTTTGGCAGTTGAAAGTTCAATTTATTTTTTCTTTTTTTTTAAAAAAAAAAGCAGAATTGTGAAAGCAGATGTGAAGTCTCTCTTTAGTCATCTCATTCAATTTCTTCTCTGCCAGTTCACTGGATTTCGATCTTACAGCTGGAAGCTCCTCCAGGCTAGGACTGTCTTTTTGTTTCTGCCTGTACAGTGAAGAGCATAAGAATCAATATAATAAAAATGTAGAAATGTTGCTACTGGCTACGACCACAGGCTGGTGTCCTGTCTTCAACTGGACCTTGTCCGCTCACCATTGTGTCTGATGTGTTGTTGGCAAATATGGGATACTAAAGAAAGTCAATCAGTATAGACTCCCCCAGAATATTTTCAGATAATTTATGCTCATTAAATCATTATTGATGTGTTTGTCTTCTCTGAATTTGGTCACTTTTTGAGTACAGTTTTGAGCAGCAGTAAACAAAAATTAACATTATCAGAATAATATCAGATAGAGAACTTTTACAATTTCTCAACAAACAGCAGGAAACCCTTTGCCATTTGACTTTTCACTATAATATGTTGATGGAAATATGACTTCAGGTTTCAGAATTAAATGCACTCCTCAGTGGTTTGGTTTATGCATTCATAATTATATTTACAGTTAGAAATAATGTAATCAGGAAAATAATTTTTTTTTATTGGCTGAGTGCACAAAATGACTTGGGAAGAAAATGTATTTTTAAGCCATGCCTTCTTCCCAACAATTTAGGATCACTTTAGCTTCATCTCTAACATACATTAGGAAATTATAAGCTAATGAAGTCCATATGGGTTAGTATTACAGCTAAAGCTTGCTGGGTCCCTCACGAGATTCCCTTTTGCACAGCAAAGCCCAAAATGCCGAGGACGCGATAACGCGACATAAAACCACTGGGGTGACTCTGCACAGTTACACCATGCAATGGTTCCCTGTAAATATTTTAATTCCTTTATAACAAAAAAGCAAGGCTTTAAGTGAAAAAGTGGACGGGGAGAGGGTGCACAGCATCATGTAATTGAGAATTCACGTGCCCTGCTAGGCAGGGTTAATGGGCATTGCCCTGCAGTAAACCGGCTCCTGTGAATCCTTGAAATGTCAAAGTGGTACAAAACAAGGCTGTGAACCAGGTCCTTGTGGTGTTAAATGGAGGCTGCAGGGCAGCTCTGAGCCCAAATGCATAATTTGTAGACACAGGATGTCATTTACAATTGTTTACCTCTCATTAAAACTAATCAGAATGGCTTTCTGTGAAAAATTGATTTTTAATTGGAAAAGTTACATCGGTGAACCTGTTTTATTTTTCGTTGAAAAGCTGGAAACATTTTCTTGGGAACTGATGGAAAACGTCTTTCTTTGCTGATAGTTTCAAAAGCACTGAACAACCTTTTTTATCTCCATTTTTTTGCCAAAATTAGCCATGAAAAATAATTGTTCACATGCTTTGCGCAGTGATTTTTGTCAGAAAAGTTATTTTCCATCGAAAATAAATTTCAAGGGACATTTTTGCTTGCCAGACTGAGAGGCACGTGAATGCTGGGATGCAAACAGGAGGGCAGGCTCTTACCGGGGGCTTCCGCGCTTCTCATGATACTTTTCAACAGGACTGTCACTAGCGGCACAGGGCACAGCAATGTCAGTTTTAATTAAAACCTTTTGGTTTACCTATTGCCCAGAACAGCTGCAGCATAAACCGAGAAGCAAAGGCACCACAACGTGTGCAAGTTCAGGCTTTGCTGAACATAAGTAGGAAACAATACTAATGTGAACTCCACACAAAACTCATATATTCTAGAAAATTTTGATCACCTGAAATGTTTCATGCAAACTTTTGCTTATTTATAAAGAACATCAGCTAGAAAGAAGTGCAGGGTGGTTTTTTTTTTCCTAGAAAAATGAAAGACAACTGACTGTTTTATGCTTAGATGTTTGTGTGGCTTATGAATCACTGCTTGAAAGCTTTGGTAAGTACCCCACAGAATTTGCTGAATCTAATTCAGTAACAATTACACATTTAAGCTTGCTCCTCAGGCTGGATAGTGGCTGTTTACTGTTACGTATGACAGTCAAACTTCGAAGACATTTAAGATGAAGGGATTTTAGGTCACAGATAGTTGTATGTAGCAAGTTCTTTTTGAAATTCAGTGTGATTCAAAGACACGACAACACCAAATCTTAACCCTCCACAAATAGACGTTAACTCTTCCTCTGACCCTGAGCCTCAGGACTGCCCTGTGTGCCACTGCTCATCCCTCCCTGCTGCTCCAACCTTTGGGATGTTCAACCTTCTATTCTGGTCAGCGTAGGTCTCTTAACTCTCTTAACAGTAGAGTCGAAAGAACAGCCTGGAGTAAAAATCAGTCCTGGGCAACACAAGTATATAAACTTTATGCTGACCCATCAAATAGGATACATTTTGCCTGGATTTGAATGCCTACTCCAGTATGTCGAGAATAAGCTGGATCAGCAGGTGTGATCCTGAAGGAGATAAGTTATCTCCTTCCCCAGTGATTGAAATGTGGAGGACCTATTATTAAGTAATTACTACAGGGTATCAGAAACTGGTGTGTCTGATAGTCCTCGTTTTATAAATCTGAGCCGCAGGTGTGAGGATGTGAACAAAAATGCCCTTTGAAAGAGCTATGGGAATGGAGAGGCTCCTATGGAGTCGCCAGCCCGGCCCCACAGCTCAGCTGGATGGATGGTTCCCAACCCCTTCCACCCAAAATCAACCAAGTGCGCAAAGCTGATTTACAGAAGTGGGTTAACTGAAGCAGAGTAGGGAGCGTTTGCCGAGACTGCTCTGATGTGCGGTGGTGGAGGAGGAATTGCCCTGTGTGAGGAGCACTGAGAAGGACTTGAAAATGGCAATATCTTCTCCGGGCTGCTGGAGCTGCAGGAGGACATTGGCCTCCAGCCTCACTCCCACTACTAACTCCCCTTTGCCTCGGTTTCCCTTCATGCAAAATGTAGGTAAGTAAGCATATTAATCACCTTGTAGGGATAGACTGTTAATTAAATAATGACAGTCAAGTTACTTTAAATTCAAAAATTGCTAATCTGGTGTGCGATGTGTGTGTTTTTATTTCTCTGCTTGTTTTTCAAGATATTTTTTTGTTGTTGTTTCTTTGTGAGCATCTGCAAAAATAGCCTCGCAAGACATGCATCTCATTTTCATGAGAACTTTAAGAAAACCCCAGGGAACAGTATCTCTATTACCTGAAGTTACCTTTATATCATAAGATATAGGTAGCAACTAGTCAAAAGGCACAAAGGACCTTTGGAATTTAAACTTGTTAGGTGTTCTGCTTAATAGAGCTGAGCAAGATTTTATGCTGGCATTGAAGTTTTCATTGCTAGGCTATGCTATTTAAAATGGAATTTCACACTAATGAGCCTAAAATAAAATAATGTGTGGAAGGAGATTTCAAAGTATACTCAATTCTATCAGTTGTTCCGTATAAACAGAAAAAAATTACAAATACAACCAAACAGCGCCCTCTTCTGGTCACTAACACCCAGGCAAACACTCCAAAAATACAGATTTTGCAGCAAGTCCTAAGAGCAATGCTGGTCCTACAGGAGAAAGGCAGGGAAGGTAAAATGCTGGAGATAATGTTTCACATCCCGTTTCAAAAGAAAAACATAGAAAGTATTACTCTACTTTTATTTGTCTGTAGGTTTTGTATTAAATCATGAAAAAAATTAACAGAAAGCCTGTTTGCCTCAAAAGTAGATCTGAGTTATGAAAGGTTCATTTTCATCACAGTTATATCATTTCTGCAAAACCTTCCAGGTGGGTCATTCAACAGATCTGGATTAATAATTTTTTTGTATCCAATAGATATTCCATTTTTTTCCATTTTCAAGCTTATAATAAAAGAATACTTTTTTTTCCCCACTGCATATATACAGAAAATAGTTTGTGGAGCTACGTTTTATTCTGTAATTCTTTATGAGCAAAGATCTTTAATGTATTTGACATTCTACCTTCTTCAGGAAAACACTCTTATATTTCTGATTCTTGACTAAATAAAATTAATTTTAAATTTCAAGTTTCCAATGCAAATTTAAAATTCACTTTTAATGAACGTGCTGCCACACACTCTGAAACTCATGAAGCCTGATAACAGATGAATGAATTTGTTACAAGATTCCTGGAAAGCAAACACACATGACCATGGGGAATATTACCATGATTAAGTTGTGGTGCAAAAACAAAAAACTACTTTTTGTTATTATTTTACATTAGGTCTGACCAACCTATTTACCTTGTTAATTAAAGATCAGTAGATAGAATTTGCTAGTTGGACTATTCTCCGATGCTCTGTTAAATAGCAATATGTTTATACAGCTCAAATGCAGAGTTCTTTGCACGCTACTTCTGACACACAAGATTTGGAGTCGCACATCTCTGTGTCATGGCTGACTTAATTAAAATTTGTACACGAAGTGTCTGATATACTTTGTTTATCATTCTAGCAATATTAAATGTAATCAACAATAGCATAAAAAGAAACTCTTCCTCACTCTAATAATCCCACTAAAGTCAGAATAGGACTTTTCTTGTAAGAAAAACCTGCAGTCATGAGGAGCTTTAGCTTCAATGCCGAGGACACAGTATTTAATAAATTATATTTAATTCCACAATACAAAAGTAATTTTATTTTTTTATCTATCATCAGCTAATCTAGCTGAAGATATATTTTAATTTGAAAGTTGGAGAGGTTTGATGTCTTGCAGCTAAGACATAAGCAGAAGTCCTTCTGATTGTCATCCGACAGTAAAACATCCCTCTTTTATAGACCTTTGCACAAACCATGGTTGTGTGAAGAGGAAACCTGATAAAGTGTTTTTGTGGCAAATTGATGGGCCTGGCTCGTACTGAAATTCTGCAGTCTTTTCTATATGCACAGCCTTCGTGAAAGATGGGAAGATTTATAGAGAAAAACTGAAGGAAGCAGATTATTTTTTGTAAGCTTTGGAGTGTATGAATTAATAAATTCTAGTTGTCCTGGCTCTTAGGAATTCCATTCTGTCTAAATTTCAGTTTTGTTTTCTACTTTGCCTCCCCAGCAGAGTCGAACCTGGGAATAGCATCACTCAATGGCTCGTTAGTTTGATAAAGTGGCATAAGTGACTATAGCTACAATGCATACTTCTAGCTCGGAAGCATTTATAGGTCTCGAGGGAATTCTGAAAAACACCAGAAAGTCTTTAGGTACTGAATCACAGGCAAGTATTTTGAATCTTTAATTTTTTTTTATATATTCTTTTCTATGAGGATGTCAGAACTAAAATATGGAATATGCTTTTCCCACTTGGTTTCTATTACTTGTAAAGCATTCAAAAGCTTCTAGAATAAAATTACCTCTATGCCCTGCTAGGGAGAAGGCAAAATTCCACTGAGTATCAAGGGAGTCCCTCTGCTGGTGTTGCTTTCCATTTTTAACCCAAATACAATAATAAAAATGACTAAATATTAGACTGCAGCCGTACAATCTTAGATGCAGCATTTATTTGTTATCATGTTTATCCCAGTGGAGTTTTATTGTATGTTTATATTTATACAAAATGTGCTGAAATATATTCCATGGATTAACATTTATTTTCAGGTGTGACATATTCATCAACATAATAATGTGTAAATTTGTTTTAAAAGTTTGTTCAGATTATGATAGCAGCCAATTTGCATTTAGAAATAAAGAAGAATTGAAACAGAAATGCAAAGAGATGAGAGTAACCGGAAGGATGGGGAGGAATGGCAGAGAACTGGTTTGCAGAGAGAAAAGCAAATTGTAGATAACAGGTTAAAAACAAACAACAAAACAAGATTACAAAGCATTAAAAATACAACAATTTTTGAAGACTTTAGGGATACTCCAACAGAGCAAAAATCTGAAGTCCTCACAACTCTCACGGTGAAAAAGGGCATAAAACGTTTTTGTCAGGATAACAAATGAAACGATATAGCTAACTTTTCTAATCAGAACTGGGCATTTTCCACTGTGTGAAAGACAGTGAAGCATAGTTAACTCCATAAAACCCAGAAAATTTCCCCTGTGTGGATTTAGGTCTGCTCTTTGACAATAAATAATTAGACTTCTCAACATAAAAATACATTTGTATTTTGTTACAGTATTCATTTAAGGTTTAATCACAGTTGTCAATGTGTTATTTCAGTGAATAATATTTTCGGATTGAGTTATTTCACAGTTCATGCAGCAGTAAGAAATATCTTAAGGTACTGATTGTTTAGACTTTATTTATTGTAGAGGAAAGCAATATATTGGAAATATTGTATAAATAGCAAATACACTAAACAGCAAAATCCCTACCTTGCATTATGAATTGAAATGACCTTATTTTAAAACATTTGAAAAACATCATAATTATATGTTATCAACACAGAGACAGATTACCTATTATTTTAACATAATTAATTTGAGCTCAGTGCGTTTGTGTTGCTGTGTGTCATCCATCAATATAATTATAAAATGCTAAAAACTGGGGTTTGAATCTTCAAGTTATTTTAATTGGCTGGGTTTTTTTTTCCTCTAAATCCACCATTCATTTGTCTCCATCTTCAATGTCTGGAATTTTTAATTACAATTTAAATTTCTTTTTTCTGTCCCCTAGGCCACATTCCAATCTCACTTGTGATGTTTTCGCACCAGGGCCTTCAAGAGAGATAAGCTTCCCCTTTTCAGTGACCACAAGCTTATAACCAAGTTCATATTCTTTTCTTGCAATACTGCTCGGGTTTTTTTCATGTCTTATTGGTATGTTTGCCTTCATTTATACTTTCATACCTCTGGTTTGCTGTTTTGTTTTTCTCTTTTAAACCTATCCTCCTCCATCCAGTATGAAAGCAAAGGAACTAATAAATGGTGTAATGTTTTACAGGGCTTTCCCTAAGTCAGGGTTTGTTGTCCTGCTTAGCTCAACCGATAACTCTCTTCCCAGTGCTTCAGTAGATCTGGTTTGGTTTTCCCTCTGTTCGCAAGGTAGGATACGTTGCCCCTGTGTGATCTAAAATGATGGGAGCATGGATGGAAGCTCTGTATGAAGGTAAGAGTCTACACATTTCTTGTCGTACACAAATGTCTCTCCAGGAAAGCACTGAGGCCACAGCTGTCCAACACAGTGCCTGGGAATGCCTGTCTCTGAGGCTCTGATGAGGCTTGACTTTTTCATGCCTCTGACTGATTTTTTTCCTTTCTCTCTCATGATTGACATTTGTCTTTTCTGGGCCTTGTTTGCTTGCACTGCACTTGTAGGCAGCCTGAAGCACTGCAGTATTTTCATTTCAGTCAGGTTAAGGGTGACGAGGATTACACATGCATACTGATTTATGCCTTAAAGGCTGGAAATAGTGTCAAGTGTGATCTCAGCAGAGCTCTGCTCGATGACTCAAGTGCTCAGTACGGTGTTATATTCTCAGACATCAATCCTCATCCACCAAGATGAAAACTCTGTCCAGAGCATCGTTCAATAAAGTCTTGATCTGTAAGTGTTATTAGTTATTAATAAGATAATAATGATGTTTTGAGTGTTCATGCCAAAGCCGGAATCAAACCTTTATCTGGCTAAGTAGTGTTAAAACACAAAGCAGCGAGCAGTGCCAGCCTCAAAGGGCTTTCACTGTAAATGTGCACTGGATAAACCGGTATTTCTGCAAGCCACGTTATACACACACTTGTGTGCTTGTGAGAACCTTTCGCTACAAACGTCCTGTGCAAAGAGGCAATATAACTCCAAGTCCAATGTTTTTACAGACAGGTCCTTACTGAAGTGCCTGTTGACTGTGTTTCCTTCATTTTCTAACCATATCCATAAAACAAAAGCAAAACAAACCCCAGAGGGAGTGATTTGATAGTTAATATTCCCTTAAGATACAAAAGGCCAAGGACTTGAACCACAGGTGCCTGCATTGCAAGCTACTGGTTCTTCTCGTGCCTGTGCCTTTCTCCCTCTGGTTTTAAACACACATAGTTGCCTGCACCTGAAAAGCTTTTCCCAGCACAGACATTTTCAAAATTCATCTTCCCCCCATGAAAACCACTAATTTTGTTCCACTTCCTCTTCCCCACAACCAGAAAAAGCCTAAAAATTCTCAGTTGAGCTGTATTTGAAGCATGCTGGGAAATACGGGAGATGGGAAGAACAACACAAGAGCAGCCCAAGGCTGAGCACTTTCCTTCCAGTTGCCTTCAGCCCTTGCCAGCATAGGGAACGAAGTAATTCAGTTTGCTACTGACTGAGTGCTTTTTGCAAAACAGCTGGAAAGAATGATGGAAGGGGTGGAGGGAACTCCTCTGTCAGATGCCAGCTGCAGCACTGCAGTTAGCTCTGAATATTTTCCTGTAAATTAATTTAATATATCTTATCAATAGTGTTCAATTGAATAATGTAGCAAATGTTTCTAAAAGAGCTGGTAACACACCGTACGTAAAACCATTCATATCTGACTCAGTAGTGCAACCTCAGACCATCCCCGTATCAATTCAATACTGTTACCCTGACACCCAGTCTGAAGGAGCAAGCACATCAGAGAGTTCGGATGCGATGCTCTCACCCTGCTGTATTTGTTCTGGCAGTCAAAAGGGGGTACAGAGCCCTCCTACCTCTCACCACAGGTCCTTGGATAAGTGAAAATTCACTCTTAACAAAGCACAATGTCTATTCTTTTCTAATTAAGTCAAGCAGGCTTGTATTCTAACAATAAGCCATTAAACCCAGGGAAAAAGAGATTAAAATAAGTTATGCTACACTCCAAAGTACACCTGTGAGTGCAACTGTAATTGGTGGATAGACAGGCAGACGCTCTGTCAGCTCTGGAAATGGGTCATAGTGTTCTGGAAAAAATAGCAAAATGAGTTAAAAGTCAGCTTTCAGTTCTACAGTTCTGTCTGTACTATGGAAAAATAGATTCAGGTTGATTACTCTTACTCTGAGATTTAATTTCTCTTGGATGTACTCCCAAAACAGTCTCATCTTATTTCTGTGCTATGTTTTATAGGTGCTGGCTGTGTAACCATGCTAACATAAAACCATCTGTTTCCAGAATCAATGTAAATTCCTTTATTTTTATTATTTTTGGGGTGAGGGGGATTCTGCATAAATTTTTAAACACCTAGTAATGTTCTACATTCCATGTGAGTTGTATGGAGTTTATTTGATTTCCTTCTTCATTAGCATTTTAATGCATTAATCAAATTTTTAATCTAAGATTAGATTAAAATATATCTGAGATCTTGAACTGACATAAATTTGACCCTTAACCAGTGCTATGATGTGGTACCAAACACAGTCAGCAGGTTTTAAAGGCCAGAACCAGGATTATCACCTTTTGTGTTTTATTTTGGCCCCCTAACAATCCCATGTCTTTGCTTTACTGTATTGGCAAAATGGGTCAATGGAAATGTTGAGTGGACACCACTGTCCCAGGAAAATAAAACTTCAACTGTAATATGAACTGACATTTGAAATTCTGAGTATGTTTAGTGTGTACACAAACTATTCTGCATTTATTAACGAATACACAGTTACATCCACATAGCTACAAAACCATTCAGTAATAAAATTAAACTTGTCAGGAGAAAGTAGAATTAATAGTTTGTTTTCCCATTCATGTTTGTCCACGTTATACGATCTTCAGTTAACTGTGGTAGCCCATTCTGTTCCCTCTGCAGCTGCTTTACCCCTGTATCACTAGGTAAGTATTTTCCTCCCCATTCCTACGCGCTCTTCTGAGCACAGAAAAAAACATCAGTGCCTAATGGAAACCTGAAGGCAGCAAAGCATGCGTAAATGGACTGTGTGTGGGAGACTTAGGCTGCCGAACACTGTGTGTATGTACGATGCTGCAGGTCCTTCCTGAATAGCTGTGTTTTTAATACACGGCAGAACAAAGTAACTTCAATGAGCTGACACTCCAAAATGGCTGAGCCAGTTTGATGCTGCAAAGCACTAAGCTCACTTGGCACAAAACATGTCAATCCCCCTCTAAAAAGTGTGGTCATTTTACAGGAAACGGTTTTTCCAACCCTAAGCACGAGGAACACTGTCTGTAATGCACACTGAGGTGTGTATCCAGAAACCCACTCAAACAATAGAGAGGCTTTCCAATAACATCGGTGAGTATCAGGTTCTTTTTTGGTACTATAAATTAATTATCGTTGAGATTTGGGGTGAGTATGACTCAATAGAAGTCCAGAGGAGGGCCACGAAGATGATCCGAGGACTGGAGCGCCTCCCATGCAAGGACAGGCTTAAGAGTTGGGCTCTTTAGCATGGAGAAGACTCCAGGGGGGCCTTAAACAGGGCCTACAGAAAAGCTGAAGAGGGGTTCTTTATCACGGAGTGCACGGATAGGACAACAGGTAAGGGTTTTAAGCTGATAGAGGGTAGATATTAGGAAGAATTTTTTTTCCTGTGAGGTTGGTGAGGCAGTGGCACAGGTTGTCCAACCTTTGAGCAACGTGACCCAATGGAAGGTATCTCTGCCCATAGTAAGGGGGTGGATACTGGATGAGAAGTTAGACAGAATGTCTCTCTGATTGCACATTTTCTTTCAAAGAGTATCTGTCAAGACACTGTTCATCCTTTTGGAATGATAACATCTTGTGCTAAGTATGATCAGCCTGGATGAAAGGGAATAGCCTCAAGTTGCACCACTGGAGCTTCAGTATAGATGACAGGAAAAATTTCTTCACCAAAAGGGTTATTGGGCACTGGAACGGCTGCCCAGGGATGTGGTTGAGTCACCATCCCTGGAGGTATTTAAAAGACAGGTAGATAAGGTACTCAGGGATATGGTTTAATAGTGGTCCAATAAAGTTGGGCTCGATGATCTCAAGGGTCTTTTCCAACCTAACAGTTGTATTTATTCTATGATCTGTGCTGAACAGATGTCTCTTTTTCTTTAATCACCTCTGTTTGCAGTGTTTCCCTATCTCAAATGCAAGACCAGGCAGAGAGCTGGCTCTAAGGCTCCAAATTATCAAGAGTTTTGACTGTTGTGAAGTCCACAATAACCTTAAAAATTAGTCTTTGGGAAGTAATAGAATATTCATAATATTTCTGGGAAAAAATATACATATGATTGTGGGAAATATATTCTGTAACCAGCTTTTCTCTCACTGCACACGATTGATGGAGATCACTCCTTTATGCTGTCTGGGCCTGATTAAAGGAGGCTTGCTTTCTAAAAGCTGGTGTTGGTTGACAACCGGCTGAACGTGAGCCAGCAGTGTGGACAGGCGGCCAACGGCATCTTGACTTGTATGGGAAACCGTGTGGTCTGCAGGACTGGGGCAGGGATCGTTCCCCTGGACTCGCCACTGGTGAGGCTGCACCTCGAATCCTGGGTTCAGTTTTGGGCCCCTCAGTCCAAGAAGGACATTGAGGCGCTGGAGCGTGTCCAGAGGAGGGAACGGAGCTGGGGAAGGGGCTGGAGAACAAGGGCTATGAGAGGCGGCCTGAGGAGCTGGGGTTGATCCGCCTGGAGAAGAGGACGCCCAGGGGAGGCCTCATCACTCTCCGCAGCTCCCTGTTCGTGGGTGCTGGTCTCTTCTTCCCCTTATCAGGCGACAGGACGAGAGGGAGCGGCCTCAAGCTGTGCCACAGCAGGTTTAGACTGAAAATCAGGAAAAATTTCTTCGCCAAAAGGATTATTGTGCGCTGGCAGAGACCGCCCAGGGAGGCGCCAGCCTGGAGGTGTTTAGAAGCCGGGCAGGTGAGCGCTCAGGGCCGGCTCAGCAGTGTCGGAGGCGGATAGGCTCGATGAGCCCAAAGCTCTTTTCCAACCTGGCGATTCTAAAGGAGCCTCGGAGAGTTTCTCCGCCGGCATTTTCGGTCCCCCCGCCACTGAGCATGCTCGGCTCCTCCACATCCGCCCCCGCTCGGCGGCGGCAGCGGCGGGGCCGGTAATAAACGGGCGGCGGAGGCGGCGGGGCGTGCGGCTGCCATGAACCCCGGCGGCGGCGGGGCGGCACCGCCCTTCCCCGGCCCCGTGCAGTGTAAGTGCCCGCCATGCGCGCTCCGGGGCCCGCGCGGCAGGCGCGGGGCTGAGCCGAGGCCTGCGCGGGGCCCCGAAACCTGAGTAACGCAACGAGCGGGCGCGAGCGGAGCCCGGGAACCTGACTGGGGGGGCGGAAGGGAACCCGGGAACCTGACTGGGCGGGGGGGGCGGAAGGGAACCTGGCTGGGGGGATCCCCGTTGGTGCGGGGAAGGGGGGGGAGCAGGTGGGGGTCCGTCACTCCTCACGCTGAGGGCTGCGGGAGAGGGGCGCGGGTTCGAAACCCAAAGGGTTCTCGGGCACTGGAATGGCTGCCCAGGGAGGTGGTGGAGTCCCCATCCCTGGAGGGTGGATGTGGTTTAGTGGGACATAAGCGTGGTTGGACTCGATGAGCCAAGAGGTCTTTTCCAGCCTGGTGATTCTGTGAGGTGATGTATTTTAGTAGTGGGCAGGTGTGGTTGGACTCCACGATTGTAGAATAGTTTGGGTTGAAAGAGATCTTAAAGATCATCTAATTCCAACCTCCTGCCATGGGCACGTTACACCAGACCAGGCTGCTCTGAGCCTCATCCAGCCTGGCCTTGTACACCCCCAGGGACAAGGGGTACACTTGTACACTTGTACACTTCCCTGGGCAACCTCTGCCAGTGCAGCACTACGCTCATCATGAAGAATTTATTCCTAATGTCTAATCTAAGTCTTCCCCCAACTCCAACTTAAATCCATTCCTCCTATCCGATCACTGCATGACCTTGTAAAAAGTCTCTTCCCAGCTTCCCTGTACCTTTTTTCAGGTACTGGAAGCTGCTATAAGGTCTCCCTGGAGCCTTCTCTTCTCCAGGCTGAACAACCCCAACTCTCTCAGCCCATCAAAGTCTTCTCCAACCAAGCAATTCTTTCTATGATTCATAATGACGGAGGGGGGAAGATTTAGATTAGACATTAGGAAGAAATTCCTCACAATGAGGGTGATGGGGCACTGGCATGGGTTGCCCAGGGAAGCTGTGGATGCCCCCTCCCTGGAAGTGTTCCAGGCCACGTTGGATGGGGCTTTGGGCAGCCTGACCTGATGGGAGTTTGTCCCTGCCCATGGCAGGGGGGTTGGAACTGGATGATCTGGAATGCCCCTTCCAACCCAAACCATTCTATCATTCTGCCAGCAGCCCCCTGCTGACCTGCCCAGGGTTCCCGCCACTCTAGGCTGGGACAGGCTGCCCCAGGCTGAAGGGGCTTCCCTGCAGCTGGGGCCTTAAGTCATCAGGTTGTCTCTGTGTTTGGGTGGTTTTGGCCCTCTTCCATGTCTCAGGCCATACTCCCCTGCTCTTGACTGTGCTCCTGTTTCCACAGTTCCCGGTGGGACAACTGTGCTGGTGGAGCTTACCCCTGACATCCACATCTGTGGCATCTGCAAGCAGCAGTTCAATAACCTTGATGCCTTTGTTGGACACAAGCAAAGTGGTTGCCAGCTCACGAGTGCAACAGCTGGAGCCACCAGTACAGTTCAGTTTGTGTCTGAAGAAACGGTGCCATCAACACAGACTCAAACCACAACCAGGACTATTGCTTCGGAGACCCAAACCATCACAGGTATTTTGGTGTTGCATACCAAGAGCTGGGAAGCACTCAGCTTGTGCAAAGTGGCAGTGTTACGTTCCCCCCTGCTCATGCATTCCCATCCCGCTCACCTAAATTAACTGGTTTTGCATTAGTCGTTTTGGTGTGACGGCAGTATACTTAACTTGCATCTCAGCAAATTCCCCTAGAGAATTGCTTGAGTTTGATATGTCGCATAACCAACTTGTGCATATTAATTTAAATTGTCTGTACTTATGAAAAATAATCGAATTACCATGCATTTTACTTTTTAAGAGTGCTCTTGATGAAAAACAGATTCAGAATTGCTGTTGGGTGCCAATCCAGGCCTTTTATTTTAGAACACTGCATTCCCTAACATTGCTCCCGCAACTAATTGGCAGGAAAAATATTACTCAAGATTTCTGCGTATGCAAAGGCTGAAGTGAGGTCCTGATCCTGCAGATGTTTAAATAAAAGTAGAATTTTGTTCCATGTGTAAAGATTTGCCCTCCTGTGCAATAGTTTTAATTTTATCTTGTTCTAGGACCTTACTAAAATCCAAATCATTTGACTTTAATTTGGATAGACATATCTGGAAGAGCAGTGAAACAAACTGAATTCAGGGCTCACTTCCAGGAATCTTTGTATTATGATCCTTCAGCTCAGTGTGGGTTTTGGATGAGTCATTTTTCTGCTTCGTATTTACTCATCTTTAAAATGAGGGCAGTTATATCCTTCTGCCTTTTTAGGGTATAGCATTGTTTAATTGATTTAAAAGCCACTACTTTGGCTGAGATAGCTGTTACTCCTAAGAATAACAGGTGAAACTAAAACCGATATAGTTGGAAGAGACTGAACTGTTTTAATAAGTTCTCTTTTAAAATTGTTTACGTGATGCCTTTTTGACAATATTTGCCATATAAATAATTCAGCCTTTTTTTCTCCTTTGAGATGCAGCACAGCCAGTGTTGAAAAACAAACATGCTTTTATTAATGTAAGACCTGGACAGTCATCAGAAGAAACTGAACTTCTGAAGAAACTGGATGGTGCAGTCAGATAGGATTCAGAAGCAGATGAGTGGGCCTACTCAGGATCTTAATAAGTTCAGCATGGCTCATCAGGTCTTCACAGAATTTTCACTGGTAGCAGGGAAGAGAAAAGCCTTTTTCCTCTCCCCCTCCTCCAGGTGGATAGGAAGCCAGGAACAGGAATTTTGCTGGAAAAAAAACAGACTAGGGAAGTAATTAATGAAACTAGAAAATAATTAGATTTTTCTGATTGGAGAAGTTGATGTCCTCGAACTGAACTATTTTATGTGTTTAGTTTCTGCACCAGAGTTTGTTTTTGAGCATGGCTATCAAACATACCTGCCCAGTGAAAGCAGTGTGCCTCCAGCAGCTGCTATTGTCTCTCCACCACCAAAAGCACGTTCAAGAAAATCTACCTCCTCACTTACACAGAAGAAACTAGACTGCTGCTATCCAGGTAAGACGTGGAGTGTATCTTCTTCCTTTTCATTTAAAATTGATAGGTTTCATATAGAGATATGCAGGGTAGCTTTGCCTGTCTTAAGCAGTTAAGATGCGCAGAACCTGGAAGGAAGCCTACTGACTAAAGATGTGAGGTGCTACCACTGATGGCAGTAGTAGTTTTGCTATTGATTTCACATGTCCTTACACTTTGGTCCTATACTGCGGTGTGCTCTGGCAATGCTCTAGCGGCTTTGCATATAGACATTCACCTGTGCCCACACCTGTAGCAAGGTAAGAGCAGGACCTTGTTATCTTTTTGCTAACTGCCATTGTTGTACATGATAAATATTACACGTGCATTTTGCATTGTATGTTTTGTCTTTGGTCAGTTAGCATTTTTGTAAGAATGTATTGAACCAAAGTATTTGGAGACCTTAATGAGTAAAAGCAGTGCAATGTGCAGAAAGTGTGTGCAGAGACAGCCATGTTGGATGAGTGGCCATATTAATGGTGGCAAACATTACAGTCTCTTTCTTCAAGTCATATGTGGAATTAATTAGTTCCCCAGCATCCCCTGTCTACTGTAAAGCGCATCTCAAATCCTGGGCAGAGAGTCCAGGGAATTAAAGAAAGCAGTAATGTAGTGATTGAATTGCCTCCTAGGGGAAGCATTAGAAAAACTGAAATGCATAGGTAAGCTAGTCACTATTTTAAGTAAATATGAGTAAACAAGATGGGGAAACTCATTTACTGTTAATACTGAATTTCAAGGAAAATATTCTTGAAAAGAAACATAATGCCCAGGATATGGTAGTATATTTTTATTATTTTGTTAGATTTTCCTTGAATTTAATATTAATCTTACCATTTTCAGGTTGCCAGTTCAAGACTTCGTATGGTATGAAGGATATGGAACGTCATCTGCGAACACACACAGGTTTATATAGTTGTCATATTCTCTTTTTTTTTCTGTTTCCTCTTTTGTCTTTTTGCTAGAAGGTATTTTCCTACAAAATAACATACCTCTAGATAAATTAGGTAGAGTGTACATATGCTTGTACATTCTAGTATTGTAGTTCTCTGTGCCTGGGGAATTGCCCTTTTTGAGTAAACCATGTCACACTATGGGTGGTAACTTACAGTTACGAAACATGAACATTGTACATCAATTTAAGGCACACTGAAATTTCTGAGGTGCAGACTGTGTTTATCAGGGTGCAGTGTGGTAGTAGGGCATAAACCTACTGCAAAAATTCTTGATATGTTGATGCTTTTCTGTTTGTTTCAGGAGACAAGCCCCATAAATGTGAAGTTTGTAACAAATGTTTTAGTCGTAAAGATAAGCTGAAGATGCATATGCGTTCTCATACTGGAGTGAAGCCTTACAAATGTAAGCATTGTGACTATGCAGCTGCTGACAGCAGCAGTCTCAACAAGCACCAGCGCATTCACTCCAACGAACGTCCTTTTAAATGCCAGATCTGTCCTTATGCAAGCCGCAACTCTAGCCAGCTCACTGTACATCTCAGATCCCACACGGGTAAGTTTATACTAAAATTCACATCTATAAAGGTTAGAAGGTCACAGGGAAGATTTTAAAAGGTATACAAGTGTCAAGATGTCAGAAAGGGTCTATTCCAATTCTAAAAAGCACCTAGGCATCCAGCTTCTGTGAATTTCCTGGGCATAGAGTCTAGTAGGGCAACACAGCTTTACTAAAAATACCTGGAAGCAATCAGAAGATAAATTTGACTCTTTGTAGATTTTCTTCTAAATTGATTTTGAAACTGCCTATGAGATGTTTTTAAACCAGTAGAGCTAAGGATTTAATTTGTTGATTGATTAAGAGCATCTAGGTTCCTGTCAGTGTCTTTCAAATCTGGTCTGCTGTATTAGAAACACTGAAATTTCTTTCCAATTGAGCTAGTTATATCAGTGCAAACCTCAACTGCGTAATTTAATTTTTTTCTTGCATCAGTAAATTAGCAAGTAATTAGCAACTTAAGTTACATCTTTTTTTGACCTTTCTTTGTGATACATTCTGTGTGCAAACTGATGGACAGACATTAAGTGTAGTATGAGCAGCTGGAACCATACTCTGTCCATATTGGTTTTGCTCTATGGATAGAAAGTTTTAGCCTCCAGGCTTATAAACACTGTATCATTTTGTATTAGCATTATTTGCCTACGTTTCATTTTAATCAGATTTCTTTTATACATTGTTTTCAGAAGAAATTTGCTATAAAAGATACTGCTGTACAGTTGTCTTTGTATGTTGTTTTTCACCTGATCCAGGGTACTGGATTAGTTTCTGTGTTGTTTTTTGTACATTTGATTAGTTCTGTGCATTTTGGCTGCAAGGTGGTTACGGTTCAGTGATTACTAGATTAGCTTTGAACCTGTCCTACATCTGATTCTGAGTTCTAGTACTGAACACCATTAGTTCAGATGTGTGCAAGATGGGATTTACTTTGAGTAAATGAAAGAAATAAATCCCTAGTGCATTGTGAAGGAGGGAAGGGTAAAACCAATCTGTCCCTAGCAGAAAGGAATCTTTTATACTTCACAAATCTGCTGTCATGGAACAGGCAGGACTGCCAGACAGTTATTTTACAAGTTTCCCTCTTCCTGTTGCTATATAAGATGATGTGATAGTCAAAATAGTATGGGTTGTCATGAAAAGTTACCTGTTAGTAAACACACTAGTTGGAGAGTATGGTATTGCATTTTCCCCATGTAATATAAGAACATGCATAATTGTGAATTTATGTACATGGGCAAGTATTCTCCAAATTTGATTGTGGGAGAACCTGTGAATGATCATGGTTTTCTTGTATTTGCAGTAGTTTTAGATTTTTGTGGCAATGAATATGGCAGTCATTGAGAAGTGGGTTTAGGCTACCTGCTTTCTATTTGGCAGATCAGTCTGTTGTATGTTAAGCAATTGACTTATGCTAAAATTAAAGCCTTTAGTTTTATTTTCTCTTCCATTTCTTTAACATAAACTCTTTTATAAACGAACTTTTTTTATTTGCTGAAAAGAGGCATAAGAATTTTGAAAGTAATAATTATATCCTGGTTTAGTTATAAAGCTGTTATACACACAGACATTTTTTGGAGAAAAGTGAGACTGGTATGTAGAGTATATTGCTTACTGGAATTAAATTAATCATTCCCTAGAAAGCGAGTGTAATCTTCATTGCTCAGAATGAGATCATCTGCATAGTCTTACTTTTTGAACTAGTCATCAAAAAATCAGTTCCTGTTAATTTGAGTAAAACTACTATTGCAATTAATAGCCAGGATCAGACACTTTTTTTGAAGCTATATTCTGTCAGTATCGATTATGTATGGACAGAAATAAAGAAATATAAGTAATAGACCACTCTTTATATAAGAAACCAACTTACTTCGCTATATACAGTAAAATTACTAATTCTTTTTGATATATTGTGCTACCCTGTATGTGAAAATTAAGTCATTGAAACTGGTACTGTGCCTTCATCAGCAAAGTAGATAAAAATTCAGTAACTGAGTGTGCCGCTGAGACTGTAAAATAAACTAGATGAACAAACAGTGCATCTTCATTAATAAAATCGATTTAATATAGATAATACACCATGTATCTCAATTATTAAAGAGATACATAGATTAGCACAGTAGGCCACAACTTGGTTTGAAAAATATGCAGCTAAACCTATGGCATATGTAGCTAGATAAGCAAATTATGCAAAATTATACAGCTATCACAAACCCTATGGAATATTAACTTAAAAAATAAATCATCCATTTGCAGTTATTTTATTATATTTATATTTTATTATTATTATTTATATTTATAAATACTTTCTATTATTAAGGAAGATAAATGGTTGCCAAACTTGCTCTTTCCTTCCCCCAACAAGGGTATCTTAGAACCTAATAACAATTCTTCTGCTTTTTCAAAATTATACCTACTTGGAGACTTTATGATCAGGGAGTTTAGAGAACTGCATATTTAAATGAAAGAAAAAAGGGAACAGTTACTTAGTTGGGAATTTTTTAATGACTTCAGAATGGAATCACTGGTCTTTACCATGGAATTGATTATGGACTAAACGGAACTATTGCTTAATTTTATCATGCATGTTGTGACACAAGCCTGGAAGTAGACAAAATGCAAAGGAGCGGGTTACATCCAGGCAGTTCAAATAGTTATTCATATTGGTAGTTTGGTATAAATAGGCTTACAGAGATCTTGCAGATGAGTGTGTTCATTTTTCATGCCTTAGCAGTTAATAATCTGACCTAATCTTTAACTACTGTTGTTAGCTTTCTGGATCAGCATTGCTTTCCATAGAAAAAAACATCACCAGTTGCAGTAATTCCAGAAAAACAAAAGCTTAGTGTTACTTCTCTGTGTAAGCACGTGGACTTGCACGTGTGTTTCATTAGTCTCACATTTGTAATTTCTAGTTGCATTTATATAGCTGTGATCCCTCTTTCCCTCTTGTTTTTTTCCTGTAACTGTAGTAATGCTATAGTTGTGCAACCACCTGACACAGATGCAGGTGTGGACTTTTGTCCCTACATCTCCTTCTCTTCTAGACAAGAGCTTCCACTGCCTTCCTGAGCCAGCAATACTTTTTGTGCAATACAAACGCACCACAAGAACAAGTCCAAAAAATAGCAAGTTTTTCTTGTCAGCTGATCTAACTCAACTATATGGTTGAGCAGTAAGGCTGGTGCCTGATAAGCATCTATTTCTGCGGTAGCATGAAGTTAACCTACAAGTCTCCTGGTAAATCTTGTAGTGTAAACCCGAGTCATGGTTACATTTATGTTGCTTTCTTAGACTTCAAAAATATAGCAGCTGTTAAAGTTAGTGTTTTATTTTCATTCATTTTAAACACTAGTTGAGATACATGGTTTTAAGAGGGACAGATGAGAAATTTCAGTCACTTCTCTGGAGCAGGCTGAACAATTTTACACACAAAATGAACTAAAAATGGAGATTATCTGAAATGCAGACATGAAAAAGCAACAGATGTGGGCAGGCATGCGTGTGGAGAGTTTGCACGCAAATATGCTAGGCTAGATGATAAATACTGTGCCATCAAAGTTCTCTATGTCTTGAAAATATGCTGTGGATTTACAAGTATTTAGAACAGGTCAGCTGTACATAGTTCATTATAGCATTGGTCTCTCCAGTGGATCTCAGTGTCTCATCTGTAATTTGAACTGTGTTTTTGTTGACAGGAGATGCTCCTTTCCAATGTCAGATGTGTCCTGCTAAATTTAAAATCAACTCAGACTTGAAGAGGCACATGCGTGTGCATTCTGGTGAGAAACCTTACAAATGTGAGTTCTGTGAGGTCCGATGTGCCATGAAAGGAAACCTGAAATCACACATTCGTATCAAGCACAGCATGGAAAATACCCTGAAGTGTCCAGAGTGTGAATTTCAATGTGGAAACAAAACAAGCCTTCGGCACCACATAAGAACTCATCAGCCCGAGCAGCCAGTGAAGTGCTCGGAGTGTAACTACTCCTGCTCTAACAAGGCAGCTCTGAAAGTGCATGAGCGAATCCACTGCAAAGATCGTCCTTTCAAATGTGAGTTCTGCAGCTTTGATACCAAGCAGCGGAGCAACCTGACAACTCATGTGAGGAAAGTTCATGGTGACAAAGTCAAGACCAAGAAGCAAGCTGTGGAGAAGCAGGGAGATAAAACAAAGCACGGTGGCTCCAGGCAAGTCGCCAAATTGGATGCAAAGAAAGCATTTAAGTGTGACCTGTGTGATGCTTCCTTTGTGCGAGAAGATTCTCTGAGGAGTCATAAGAAGCAGCACAGTATGTATAATGGATCTAAAAATAACGAACTGGCTGTTTTACAGCTCCAGATGGATTCCAGTCGGCAGGCGAGTGCCCCGATTACTGTTAGTCACCTCCAGGTCCCACTTCAGGCTGCTCAGGTTTCTCCATACAATGAGGGAAGGGTCAAGATCATCGTGGGTCACCAGGTCCCTCAGACTAATAGTATCATTCAGGCTGCATCAGTGAATGTCGTGCCTCCTACATTAGTTGGACAGAATCAGGAAGACCTCTCAGCCAACAGCCGCTTGCAGCTGCTGGGCCAAGTTAGTTTGTTGGCACCACCTCCACCTCACATATCTCAAAGCGAAGCAGGGCCTGTGACGCAACCAGCAGTTCTTCTTACAACCCATGACCAAAGCGATGGAAGCGCTTTACATCAAACTCTGATTCCTGCTGCTCCTGTCAGTGCTCATGATGCTTCAGCAAACCAAGCTTTCATCACCAGCTCTGGAATCAGCTGCTCTGACTTAGAAGGCCTTAATGCTTTAATACAAGAAGGAGCAACAGAAGTGACTGTGGTTAGTGATGGAGGTCAGAGTATAACAGTGTCTACTTCAGCTCCCCCTGCTCCTATCTTTTCTTCATCCTCTCACACAGAAGCTCCGAAGCAGACCTATTCTATCATTCAAAATGGAGCCCATACAGCTTTACTGTGTCCAGCAGACTCCATACCGGATTAGTTGCAATGGACTACTACTAAACAAACTTTAATCTCAGAGACAGTGCTGAATGCAGCAGAAATGTATAGGACATAAGTGAATGCAGGATTTGTCCTACAAAGCCAAATACCTTCCACTTCCACATTTGACTTGTCTGTACATGGAAGCGTACATCTTGTATGTGAAAAGAGGATGTGTATATTTATGTGCCTCTACTGAAATCGGAGGCTGTGGTTTTTTGTAAAACCTGAGTGACTGTTGACAATTTTGCCAAGCAGTAAGCTTCCCAGAATATGTTTCTTGTATTGTGCTGGCTAAAATAAGAAAGCCTTATGATGGATTGCCTTCACAGCAGACTTATTCTTTCATGCACACACAAAAAGCTAATAGTCCAAGCCATTCTGACATATATTTTTAAGTGAAATTTATTTCATTTACATGCAATGTATGCATTAACTGCACCTGGCTGATCATTGATCTGTAAGAAATGTCTGCTAGTAGGAGTGATGCAGCCCTAGGAAGGTTTAAGGGGGCTATTCCTTAGTATGTGTAGCTAGGACCTGGCACTTAATCTGAAAATGCTTATGCAGAAGACTAGGTGATTATTTTTAGGAAACAAAATAATTTTGTCTGTCCACCAGTAATAACTAACTGTTAGCCAGAACACTATTGCAAATTATATGGCACAACGATCTCCGTCGGGGGGACCTGTGTATTGAAGAACAAAACAACTGCAAATACATTTTTTACAAACGTTACTTAAATTTTGGGTTTATTGTGATGATGCCAGTTTGTAGTTGCATGGGTGGTAAAAGTGCATTACATTTTGGCTCTTTTCAAGTTAAAGGGAACAAAGGAAAAGATTTAATTCATGCCATTTAAAATAAAAAAAAAATAGATTCTAATGCAAGGTCTTGAAACTCTAGCATAAATTCAGATTGGATCACAATTAGGTAGGAATTTATGATTGTATTATGCACACTTTTATAATAAATTAACTCCAGACTGTATTTTGAACTATGTAATATTATTGTCCTGTCTAGTGAGCATTGCTGTAGTGGTAGCTAATAACTTCTTCACTGCCAAACTCTCTAGTTAAAGAGCAGACTCAACTTGGGAAAACAGACAGGTCTGTAGGTGCCTGGAACTGCAAAAACCAGAGATGATTTCACAGCCAGATGGCATCCCAAGGACAATTGTGAGTAGATGGAAGACTGAAAAGAATCTGTTACCAAAAGTAGCTCTGAGATTCCCTTTTGGGGAATCAAAGTCAAGTTAAATTTCACAGTATTTGCTGGTGGGAGACATTGATTGCTTTATGTGCTAGAAGCATGCTTGGAAAACTTACAAAGATTATATAATTAGGGCCACTTTCTGAACAGCCTTCGTGTTTGAAATTTTTAGCTTGTACAGCCTTTATTTTGTGTATGTGGGAGTGTTCCTCGCTTCTTCCCTCCATGTGGTACATACTGTATATACAGTGTAAGGCTTCCTGCTTCACAATGACGAGTTGGAAACTCGTAAGTACAGTCATGCCAGTTGTTCTTGAAAATGTGACCTTTGCTTTTTGTTGAAATAAGGGTTGCTTAAGCTTGAATGCTCCAGTATCGCTGTCATTCTTTTTGGGAAATAATATTTTTGAAGATCCAGATCTCTTCTGCCTTCCCAACCTGTGGTTCTAAGTTAATGTTCTTTTAAAACAAAAAACTGTTTCAAATTATCTTCCTTTTAAAAACTAGGTTTTTATTTAAGCTGACAGTGTGCCTGATGCTTGTGGATATCAGAAAAGTCCACATTCCAGTTAAAAGGAGAAACTTCAAAAATGCTTAATTAAAAGGGTATTGTTAAAGACTTGTTTCCTAGCCCCATGCTGCATTGAAATATGAAGCAATACTTCTACATTCACTGACAGTTGTATTTCAGGGTTTATAATTTCCTACAGTTCTCCAACTTTTCAGGTGATACAGGTGAGTCACCTGTTAATTATCTTTTCCCTACAGATACGTGATTTAAGAAGCTGACAAGACCCAGTTCCATGAAGCACTTATTTTTGTATATATTACAAGTAGGTGGAAGGTTTTTACTACATTAGGTCACTGCAGAGCATTCATTGAGAGCAATAAACTGAAAGCCTAGACATTTTGAATTTTAACACTGGCATCAATTGCTATTTTGTGGCTCTCCAGTCATGCTTCCTTCTTGTGCCTATTGCACAGACCTGATCATTCCATTTCAACTATGTTAAGACTACTTGTAAAACTCTTGAAAGATAAAAGGCATCATAAGTAAGTGCTTGATCTTATTATGTGTGGTCCCTGATATCCAGGTTGTAAATGATCACTGGAGAAACATAGATCAAACAGTTTGTTATTTTTAAATTAAAACGGGTGGCACAGAAGTAATTCTTCACTATTAAACTATCTCCAAATGGATGTGTACATGTGTGCGTGATCTATACCATCACACTGTGTGCAGTGTTTCTGTGCACTGTGCCAACGGTTATTGTAAACACCACTGAAAGATGGCATCTTTCAGCCCTCTAACAGTACATAGGCATTTTTCACTCAGCTTACAGTGGTTCCAGACCATGTGCAGCACTGGCCTTGCAGAGGAGGAAGTGTGAGTGCCTGGCAGGGCTAAGCCGCCCAGGCCGTGGCATGTGCTGAAGGGCAACTGAGCTGCAGGAGAGCAACCCTGGAGGAAGTTCGATAAGGTTGAAGTTAAAGTCTATTTGACTTGGAGAGGGAGGGGTCTCCTTCAGGTCACCTCAGTGGTCCAGTTTACAACACCGCTCCACAAACCATTGGATCAGCGTAGCAAAGTGGATGGTAAACTACAGCCATGATCGAACCCGAGATGGAGCAGGTGGGCGATCTCTTCCAGTTCCTGTTGTAGTAATTGTAACAGCAACAGAAATGGTGACGAAAAACGTTTGATGCTGTCAGCTTACAAAACCTATGCTAGGCCTCTGAATAGGAGTAACTACTCCATTTGTGATCAAAGTTTTAATGCCAGTTATTATATATTTTCCCTTTAATGTAAGACAAATTAATCTAGATTCATCTGCCCTCACATACTTGATTTTATCAGCGCTAAGTCTGTGTCCATATCTGCTTGTTCACCATCTTCCTAGTATTTCCTGCTGGTTGATTTCTACAAGCCAGCTGGGTACAGAGTTTTAGTAGCCCACCTGAGGAGTTTGTATGTCAGGAGTCCCCAGCAATGGAGCCTTCCAAGTGCCCCACCTGGACAAAAAACTTCTGCGTAGTCCATGGGACAGGAATGGTGTTCGGAGCCGGTGCCTGCGCGTTGCTCTTTCTGTTTGGAGGTAGGCAGCCTTGCTGCTGCTAGGCGAGCCTGCTGGGCTAGAAAGCTGTACCGAGCCCTTTTAAGTGCGAATGGACTACAGTTTGGCAACTAAAAAGTGGCCTTAGTTTTCCCATACTCGTTGGTATAAATGAACACTGCAAGCAGGGTTTCATGAAGTATTTTGTGTGGTCTATAGGTGGTGGTAGAGATCCAGACAATCCTATGAGCGGGTCTGATCTGCTGATGACCCGTTTCCTGTTTCCCAATTCCCTGCTTTTAACTCTTTCCCGGATAAACGCTTTTAAAAATCCAGTTTTCTAAGAAGTTACACAAAGCTTAGCTCTAAAACAATCTTACTTCCATTTAAGATAGAAAGCAACAAATGAAAAAAATGTCCTAAGTTTTCTACTGTTAAGATCCCATGAAGCAGATTTACAGCCAGAACGTAATCTCACAATTTATTTTAAACTGATAATTTTTTTTACTCCCTGATAATTAATTTTAATCTATGCATAGCTTGTGGCTGCAGAATCATAGTGCACTACAGGAATGATACAAAATGAGAGATTTTATCAAGGCGGACCTGCACCTGAGGATGCACCACCAGGACCGGGCATCTCATGTTGGCAACCTAATGTCACACTTAACGTTCCACAGCTCTGTTATCTGCATTTCAGTTTCACAAAAAGGCTTGCTTACCTTCTAAAATAGGAAACCAGTTGATTTGTCATATTGTAAAGACTAACCTTCATTCTGGTCCTGTGTGTGCCTCTTAAGATAAACAGGAAAGATAACAAAATGGTGTGAGTGAATAGGCAAAGCTTAGGGCTGCTTCTTCAGCATTGTTTAGCTGATTGCATTATGCCTAAGTGAACAATCTAGAGACTTCTTTCCTCCTAAGAAAAAAAAACAAAAACTGATAACCAAGGCCAATAAAGGGCCATTTTTTTCCCCCAGTTTTCTCTTCCAATATTCTGGCTTTATTTCTGTGTATGCAATAATGGTCTTTGTGTTCTTGAGCTGGCAGAAGCAGATTGTTTTAATCTCTGATATTCATTTAATACATTCTTCATGTTATCAACAGCACTATCCCTTGAGAGCGTGTGGTAATTCATAACAAGTGTCTCTTGTAGAGCTTGCTTGCTTTCGAGCACATGGTAGATAAATCTTACAGCTTCCTAGAGTTCTGCCATAGCCTCAGAGCTCTGTAGCAAGTTGTGTCTTTCCAGGAGAAGACAGCTGGGATCTCCAGGGTGGCACGGAGAGAGCAGGAGCTGTAACCCCACTCACTTCTTACAAAACGGATGATGTTTACGTTGCATTGCACTGAACTGAGAGGAAAAGGTAAAGCTGAATATTCCACGGTTAGCTTCCCTCCACACATTCACTGCAGGCTTTGCTCTCTGCGCTTTACACAGTTGGTGTATGTTGTTCTGCTTGGGAGTTACAGTCCTCCCTCTGCTGTGAACAGGAATCTCTATGACTGCTTAAAGAAATGGGGTGAAACAGAGTAAGGACGGTAGCTAGAACACTACGGGAGCAGTGGTGCATGGCCTGTATGCATTTCAAATAAAGCAACCCCTGCTCTCGCATCCTTCCCAACCTCTTTTGATTTTGCTGTTGTTCCTCCCTGACACCGCTTTTTAAACCCAGACCCAAGTATCAGATGAGCAGAGGCTTATCCTGTGCGGGACCTACTAGAATGTGCTTTTCTCTCTGGTTTTGTGACATAGAAACATGCAGCAGGGGAAAAATAATCCAAAGTCCAAAGGAAAATTTGTCTCCAACACCTCTAACAGTGTTTCAGTCTGGCAGTTATCTGTGCGTGTTATCTCCTGCACACTGTCCCCAGAAAGATGCAGTGTGGAGTCATAACAAAGCAGCAGCGCTATGGATTGCGGCCTCTATCAGTGTTGCCAGTATCTTTCATGCCATTTGGATAAACACTTTAACTGTCATTTGCATCAAAATGGCAGATTCGTGCTCAAAACCAGCATCAATTTGTCCTGTACACTGGGGGGGTTACTGGATATGCAGATGCACCAGGAGCAGCTCCTGGAGGAGCGAATGGGATCAAGTCCTCGCATGAGATGAGACCTAAAAGTAAGCAGAACTTGGCTCTGAGCTGACTCCTCTGGGATCTGGAGGAAAACCAAGCTTATATTTAACACACATGGGGTTTGCAATTAAAAAATTATGATTAGAATATTTCTTAATCGTTTTGGCAGAGCTATTTATTGCTGTTATGATCTGATTCCACTGGAAAGTACCTTCTGTGGTAGGGTTTTAAATTTTACTTTAAAAATATTAGAAGCATGCCAAAACATTTTTTTCTCTAGATTACAAACAACTGGAGAAAGGCTTCTTTTTAAGACACATTTATTTCATTCTATATTTCTGGCTATTTATTTATTTATTTGTGTCTAAAGTGAAAATATAATAAGTCATCCTTTTTGCAGTGCAATGCTCTGGTGTCAGTAAAGATATTTGCTGTGTCCTCAATGGAAAGTCTTCTATCCTATAATTTCAGGAATATTGACTGATGCTCTAATGGCCTTTTACATCTCTAGTTGGAAAATCTTTAGCCTTGTTATTTAAATTTTAAGAAGAAACCGATGTCTCCTGTCACTTACTCTGATGACCTTTCATAAGGTGATAAAGGTTTCTATAGTGACCTGAGGAAATGATGTCTCAGGTATCATTGTGAATTAAAAGTCTGTCGCAGGAAAAGCTTTCTTTTCTCTCTCAGGTATCCAGTTCTGCCTTTGTCTTTATTCCAGTTGCTAGACATGGAGAAGGACTCATAAAACATAGTATTTGGTTACATGGCTGTCTTTCATCTTTTAGAGACTTTGCAATGTTGAAGGGAAGTAAAAGGGATCATGACAAAGCAAAGCTGGGTTGGTTTTTTTAATGCTATATAACCATTAGTGTAACAAATAACGTGTATGTGCAGAGTCTGCTGAGCGATGATGCCACTGAATTCTGTGACCTGTGATATCAGATAATTTATTCCATAAACTTCAGGAGCTGGGTTTGTTTCTATAAGAAACACAAATTATGTATTATTACACATACAGGTTGGTGTGGGGATGGCTCTAAGTTCCTAGTTTCAGATCTCATGTAAACTTGCTTTTAATGTCTGAAAGCAAAAGCTCTCTTGGTTAATGTTAAGAATTAGTTCGTTTTGTAGGTAAAAGCTGAAAATTATCTTGGAAATAATCTGAGCACCTGTAGGGTTTGGGTTTTTTTTTTCTTTTTGCCTTTTTAAGGGGACAGGGATGCATTTATGCCTTCTTGTCCTTCTAGATGAAACAACATGTTATGCCATGAACATTTTGATTTGTCAAACCTGATGCAACAGACACCTAAAACAAAGTCTGGACAGTTGCAGCATTTTCAGTTTGAGTTTCTCATTGATATAATTCAAAATGAAGGAAAGCTGTTAAGGTCTTCGTGCTATCTGTATAGGCAACATTTGAAAATAAAACTTGGCCCTCCGTAGCAGACTTACACTGTCAATCTCTGTTAGTCAGAGCTGAAGAGACAATTTTCTAATACTTTCCTTTGGATCACAAAATGGAAGCTGATGAAGACCGGGAATCCCTGGGCCAGGTGAGGCAGAGCGATGGCAGTGGCGCAGGTTGGCCGCATTCCCAGCACTGGTTGTATTTGCACCTTGTAAATGTCAGTGTCTGAAAGAATATATCCGTCTCCGACCTTTCCTTAACACAGTTCACAACTTCCTACTTCTGCAGTGCGTTTCCACTTACTGTTGCTGGATGTACTTAATTCTTATATGAGTAATATGTATTCTCACTAAAGCAGAGCTGTTGAATTCCTCACCTGGAAAAGGCGACTTGCACCTCAGAAGTATATTGTGAGGATGGGAATAACTTGGATACCTCAGTGATGAGTGAGATGCAAATACCTAGAGAGATAATGGAGATAGTTACATCTCACAATGGCCTGGAGGAAAATTTGAAAGAACAGGAATGCATAAAGCCAAACTGCATAATGCATAGTAGTCATAATTAATAGATTAAAGTTCGTTGTGAAACAAGTCTCTCTATTTAATAAAGTAAAGAGACTATAAATAGTGACATAGTTGTAGCAAATAACAATGTAAAATGCCATGTTAAAGTTGTAAAGCTAAAGAGCTGATAAAAATGTACCTTGTTTTAAATTTTTTACTGATGGGAGGCTGATTATCTTAAATAATATGCCCTGATCTCCAGGCATATTGACTCATTCTTTTTCTCTAAGTACTTATAGTTGCTGGGGGATTGAAGAAGTTGTCAATCCTTGCTTGTTAAGCCCTCCTAAAAAGTTCTGCATTTTTCATGTGAATCAGTTTGCCTAAACAATGTTGAATTTTGCTTCTGTTGTAAAATCATGTAGATCAGCAACTGATATAACTTTAATTGCATAGGGATGTTCATGGGTTTTTTTCTTTTTTTTTTTAAAAAAAAGCCTGCCAGCAAAATTGCTTTTTGGTGATGACTCTGCTTGGAAAGTGCTCTGCAGGGGCCCATTCCCGATTGATTATCTTTCACAGCTAATAGCTTCAAAGGCTATTTGGTGGACAGTCCAGTTTTACATTTAAATGTAAATCTTGATAGCCTTGACAGACTGATGATCAGGAAAAAAGGGAGGTAAAACCAGTAAAATAAATGTACAGCTAGCATAACTTTCACCAGCTCCTCCAGGGGCAATTGTGGTAAAATTAAAATGGTTACAGTTTGACAAAACTCTATAGAGTGGACAGCGAGTGAAAACTTTCCTCAAAGGTCTCGCATTAATAAGTTGCTAAACAGCGTATCGGCCTTAGAAGTTCAGTACAGTGTCAATGGCTCCCATTTGTGCTTCATTTGGATCCCGGAGTAAAGTTCAAAGCACTGAAGCCACCAAGGGAAAGCCAGTCTTTGATGAAGCTTCAGCAGAGAAGTTCTCTGGAAAACCAAGTTCACATCCGCAACTCAAACCTCATGGCAGGCCAGGTGGCATCTGTGTGAGAAGGCTCGTGGGTCAGCCACCAATTTCCTGCGACGTGGGAGAGGTGCCGCAGCTCCTGCTGGGACCAGCGTGATTCTACCCTTTTGGGCAGGGGAACAGGAGCTGTGCTGGCTCTGGGCCTCTTTGCTCGGGACGATGAAGGTGCAGTCTGGATTTTGACAGACCTTGTAAGGATCACTGAAGTGGTATGAAGATAAAGCTAATGAAGATTGCAGAAGTCTGGTTCCCCAGCCATTATGCCAACTGCCCCGTCCCTTTTATGAGGTGGCTGAGATTTTGGTGTAGTGAGGGGAAGATAGGCTTCAGCCTCACATCCAACGTGGAAACAGATCAGGAAGCAAAGGGACATTACAGATTGCATAGTTGAGGGCTCCTTCAGCAATGATGTGCCTGTCATCTTCAGCGCACGATGACTGAATTGCAGCAGCCTGGACTGGAGGGCCCTGCAGAGGTAGCCCACATGCTTTGCCATTGTCACCTTGCTTCTTTTTGCCCTTTCCTTGAGCCTCGTTCTGCCCTCACACATTCCCTTCAGATTGCAGTTAGCGGCTTTGTTGGCTTCATTGCCTGAGCAGCTCCAGACTCTCCCAGTCACTGGCTGTGACGTATTCACATGCCAACCGCACAGTGTTGAGAGAAAAAAGCACTCCTTGAGGATGGAGCAAGCAGTTAATGCCATCCTGTTGGCAGGAACCCTGGGGAGAGGCTCCTTGCAACAGAAAACTACTGGAATAAAAAAGGTTATCCACAAGTAACTCAAGTTACTCCATTATCATCATTTAATTTCTGGTGTTCTCCAGGACTCCTTCTGTAGCAATAGTGAAGTGGTTTTCGAGCTGTCTGCCTGTGTGGGTCAGTGAGGAGCCCTGGACCACACGAGCTGCTTGCAGGGTTACAGATGCAACTGCTGCTCTGGCCCCGTGAGCCAGTCTTGCCATCTGCTTCCCAGGCACACAAAGTGCTCTGAAACTGCGGTCAGTGAGTAGTGCTACCTCTCTGTTTTTTTGCTAAAATATGTTGTAGAGGAGCTGTCATCTCAAACTGAGCCGCTGACCACTGTGTAGCATCTCTGTGAGTGCTGCTGGTCCCTTTGCTGTTCGTCCACAGCCCATGAGCAAAAAGGTGGACAAGGAATTCCCCCTTTCCAAAAACATCTCAACAGCTAGGAGTAGGGACCTTTTTCTCAGTTTTAATCTGTGTTGCCATGGAAACTGAACCACAGACACTGCTCATTTTCTCCTGCATAGTCCTCAAGTGTCCAAACACTCAAGAATGCCAGTTACCCACTCTTCAGTATTTTCCAGACTTGTAAAGGAAGGAAAATTAAGGGACAAAAAAGGAAAATACTCAGCATAGAAGCCATTGAGTAACAAGAGATGGAGGAAGGGAAGCCTATCTGTCACAATGGAAAATAGGAAGGTAAAGAATTATGGCTACTTGGTGATGAAGAGATAGTAGAAAAGGTGTTCATCCCGAGCAAAGGCTGCTGCAAGGGACAGGCACGCTCTGAAAAAAGCACCCCTTGTCCTCTATTTGCTTTTTCATAACATTTTCTGAAATGATTTACATCAAATCTGGGGGCTCAAAACTGTTTGTACTACAGCAGCCAAAATAATGCCCATCACAGCTCATCCATGTGTAGCAATGAAACCAGCAGCCAGGCAGGAACTGGACAGATGTCTCCAACCTAATCGTGGAGCTGGTTAGCCGTGCTCCGTGCCAGTGTGAGTAAGCAGCGCTTTTCATCCTCTGGGTGTCAAGCTAAAGCCAAAGTGTTGCAGATAGGGAAAGTAAGAGAGTAGACCTTGTACTTGTCCCTCAATAGCAAGTCCTTTGCAGAAGGAGAATGCTTTTGTTTAAATTACCCTTAAATCCCACTCCAACAGCACAATATTCCTGTCTGATAAAGGTCATCTAAGCATATCATATTTTTTCTTCTTCTTTTTTTTTTCTAACCTTCAACAGCTCTATAGATCCTCTGCGATAAATCCCAAGCTCCCTCGGGAGCGATGACTGCTGCATTGACAGTAGTAAAATGGTATCAAACCCAGGCAAAAGCCCACCTGCCTTTTGTTCATCCATCAGTCCTACAGGGCAGGACCGTGAATTAACAATGATGTCCCCCTTCCCAGTAATCATATCCTCCTTCCAATATAAAATTAAGAAAACCTCACAAAGGATGTTTAACAAGAACGGATATGTACCCGCTCCTTTCCCTGCTGAATTTGCTCCTGTTTTTTATTTCCTCAGGATGTACAAAGCCAAACAGCCAACAGCTCCAGAATTTTACCTAACTGGCTACAGCATCGAAAAGGCCCAAAATGAAGAGGCTTCTGCTATGAAAGAGCTCAACCCGCAGGAGTTTTTTGAGCCTGACCCCCTCCAGACACTGTAACAGTAAATGTGGGTGATGTCGCGGCAGCAGCGGCGGATGGGCAGGACTTGGCAGCAGCGAGGGGTGAGCGGTTCCTGGCATGAGGGCTGGGTGCGTTTTTTCTGATGGAAATCCCTCATGCAGAGACGGTGACTTGGGGACAAAAACTCAGCTGGCTCTCTGCAGAGTTACTGAACGCCAGCTAGGACAGGGCAGTTGCAGCAACACATTCAAATTTGAATTAATCCTCTTTTTCTCCCCGTGTAGCTAAGTCTTTAATAATAAATTCAACTATCAATCCAGTTTAGGTGAAAAGGTATGATCTATAAAATCCATGGGCAGAAATACGAAGTTCTGTCTGTATTAAGCTCTGAATATATTATTCATGTGGCCACTGAACTTTGCAGAAATCTTTCCGTTGACTTCACCAGGCTTCATGTTAGAACCTTAGTTTGGAAAACTGTCAGTAATACAAAAGAAAACACAAAAGGAGTTTGCTTCACGTGTTCTTTTACCTTTCTGACATGCCAGTTTCCTGTGGGTTAAGTTTTCAGATATTAGTCTCACGAGCCACTAACGCATGCATAATTGGTCAATTTGCATGTGCAAATTTCGGTTGTTTGCCATGCATCTGCACATTCTTTTGTATGCATTCAATTTTTGCATTTGTTAAATAGAAATACTTTGTATTTGGAGGAATACTAGACCCCACACACAATTCTTCTGTTTACTATGATAACTAACAACAAGTATTAAAACCCAAACAAAAATAAACACACTCACTGTTAAAGCATTAATAATTCATATAGAAAATCCAGTTTTATCAAAAGGTTTTCTGTTTTGTAACTATCCTTATTATAAAGATGTTAACTTCTTTAAATCACAAAGGTTCATTGTTTTAGTTCGTGTTTAGACATACAGACTAACCTAAATGTAGGGATTTTCCTCTTCTGCATTGTTATTAGTGAAAACAATTACCAAGCACAATTTCTTTGAAGAGAACTCTCTGAAAACTTAATCCTTATTCCTTTCAATTTTAAAGTTGCCCCATTTAAACATTGTCTATCATTTTCTGTGTTCACACTTGGTAAAAATCTGGGTGTTCACTAATTTTATGTGACCCCTGTCCTGCTTCTCTGAGCTTTGTCTGACAGAAGAAGGTATCGCTATGGTAATTGAGAGCAGTTTGGCAGTAAGAAGCAAGTTAGCATCGCTGATGAGTTATGCCATCAATACCAAACTGATTTCCAAGATAAATGCAGCCCTAAGGCGTAACAAAGCACAAGTTATGGCCAACTGTCTGCGTATGTGATCATCTTATAGTGATAATACAGCTTACAGCTGTTTTTATCACTAGTTTGGTGATGCATTTATTGTGGTTTTGTAAAGAAAAAGATCTAATTAAGTAGTCAGTGCAGTGTTATCAGCTAAATGCTTTAGTTCTCAGTGAACAAGCTGTTCAGTTGACACTGAATGAGTCTAAAAAAATTGAAGTATATATGATTTATTAGAAAAGCAAATAATTTGGGTTACAGTTACAGAAAGAGAATGTGAGGCCCCTCAGTGACCACATCGTCTTCTATGTACAAACAATTGATAATCTTATCAATGCAAAGTTGCCTCCAAGCTGCATTTGAAAGCATGTTGCCTTTATTCCAGCTTCCACTCCATTGAAATCTGCTATAAATACCTACTTTATAACACTGACCCAATATATAAATTGCTTAGTTCAAAAGAAAAGCTTTTTTGGAGGAAGGAGGGGATGGAGTAAACGCAGTGTGTTGTAAAAGCTAAGTGGTTTTATTGGCACTTTAAAATACCCTTTTATGCTGAACCCTATCAGCTCTGATTATATATAACAACAGTAGTTATGTATTAAAAATGTGTGTCAATAGTTCTACTAACACTGTGATTTGTCATTTGTGTGCCAGAGGTCCCAACAGGATTGATTGACAAAATCTAGCCTCGGCTTAGAGAGATCGGATGCTGGGTTATGTTGTTTGTTTGGTAAACTGATAGGAGTAACCATCTCAGCTATTTAAATAAGAAACTTCATCTATCAACCACAAAAATGCTAATGCATTCTGCCCTCACACACCTCTTACAGATGTCCATTCATGATACCAGTGGAGAAACTTAGACTGCTGTACCAAGTCATCAGTTCTCATAGGAGTTTATCAATCAAATAATGAATAAAACCTCGTAAAGATTAAGGAAGAAGTATACTCATATTTTCATAGGAAGGTTGATATTCTTCTGTACTCAGGGGTTTAGTATTTGCTCTCATAGCTGTGAGGCTAGATGTCAGTGATTGTAGAGCCTATAAACTCTTTTTCCCAAGACAATGTCTGTGCCACAGGAGGTAAAGGTGTCTCTCACTGAGAGGTATGAAACATTATATTTTCTATGGAAGATCTATTCAAGTGTAGCATACATTTTTTTTGAGCAACACTGTAGTCAGGGTGTAGTCGCTCAGACATTTTGCATCTAAACTTCTTAAATAAGCAGCATATGAAGCAAGCAATAGCACTATTCCTTGCAAAGATCAGTCAAGCTTTTAAAAGTGTGGGTTTGAGACAGTACTGTATATAAAACAGTGAACAGAGTTGCACTGCACTTGCCACAAGTGAGGCTGTCCTCCGACAGCAGGTGTTGAGCCTGTTTTATTCCGCAAGGGGAACCTCTTTTTCAACCAGCTTGTTCTGCCTGCGTGTGAATTCACGGGCTGTGAAATGAAACATCCCCCAGGACAGCTCGCTCTTTGAATTCTCTCAGCTGTATCACACATAAATTATGGTACTCTAAGACCAGAGGAAGTAATTTAATGCTAGAATTCTCCAAAGGGTTCGACTGCTTGTTTTGCTGCGGCGTAGCTATGTTATATATTATACATAAACAGTGACTTTTGAAGACCCCCCTCCTCTTTGCAGTCATAACTATTCCCACGGGAGTTAGATCAGGAACTTTATATTGATGATTCCAGAGTAGTCAGTACTTTGTTTTCTTTTCATACTGCCCTCAGCTGAAAGACAGGCTGCATAATGCCTGCAGGAGCGGCCAGCTGCTTCTCGCCCTTAGTGAGCGTGCTTTGACCAATGGGCCACAGCTGGAGAACATGCACCTTCCTTCTATATAGCTGTGGATATATATCTGCTCCTATCACCCTCGCAATCACGTCTTTAGGTGCAGCTTCTTTACTGCACGCAGCAGTCACTGAACAAATGCCCGTAAAAGATGCTGCTGTTTGCTGCTGTAGTTTTTGTTACCTCCCAAGGCACCGTGCTGATAGTTGGAGTTAGTTGTATGGAGCATTTGGCAGCCCTACAGCTGCTCTGATTCATCTCCTTAAAGAAAATAACATTGTTGGTGGTTAAAGCCATTGTGCTGTACTACGAGCCAGAAGGATGGGGGAAAAGTTTTCTGCTCTGGAAGTAACAGCATCCGAAAGAGAGAAGGAGACAGCCAGGAAAGGTAATGTTTGGAACTACCTGGGTGAGCCTCCGGGCTCAGTGCTTGAGCTCTGCGCCAGGGTAGCTCCGGAAGGAAATATCCTGCCAAGTATTAGTTGTGGCTGACATTGGTTCCCACGTGTATGGGAAGTTTGCAGAATTATCGCTTTAGGGTGACAGAAGTGGCCTTGTTCTATTTGTAAAGCACCTACTACTCTTTTAGTGGCTTACAGATAGAAGGTAAAAGAAAGAATCATTTCAAACCGTTTTTGTTTTAAAAATCCATTTATAACTTTGCAATCTAGACTGATGAGGGTAGTCCCAAAACTGGCCATCAGCTAATGAGGCTGATCACACCCTGCCTGCTCTGTATCAGTGGAGGGAAACAGTTTTCTCCAGGGCTGAGTCAGAACAGTGTCAGCTTTGACTCATCTACTGGGACAACTTCTCTCTCTGCATTGATAGGCAGCGAAATTAAACCCTTGAGGCTGAAGTTGAGCTTTGTAAATATTCCCTCTACAGATGAGATGTGTTAGAGACTCCCTTCCTCCATCTGTGCTGGCTTAGTTTACAGGCCCTCGTTTCTGTTTTAAAAGTAGAAAGACTATTACCCAAAATGTATTTTTTTTAATTATTATTACTATTTATTTATTTTTTTAATTTTAAAATAAGTTGAACGTTCTTTTTAGGCTGTACATCTCAACACCAGGCTCTGGGCAACCAGCACGTTAACCAAGCGATGCCCAGGTGTTTCTGACTGAAAGCCCTCTGCTGAGGAACAGCAATATGCTGGTTCTTCTGTTGTATAATACAAAATGCATCCAATAAACTACCCAGCCAGTTCTGTTACTAGCCTTAAGATGTCACTAACTGACTTGGCCTTGGCTTTTTCTGATGATTTGCAGCAGAGCTGGGGCTGGAGAAGCGGAAATAGGCTGTTATTTTTAACACATCTCTCCCCCCTCCTACAGTGAGTGACAGACAAGGTGCTGATGTCAATTGGCTAGTGTTACAGGCATTAATTAAGTCAACTAAAAGTCCTTTTAGTTTCCATTTCCTTCTGCAGGGACAGCTAACCTACATAAATAGGAAGTGCAAGAAGAGAAGGCGAGCGACCCGCGGCTCGCGGTGCTGGGGAACGAAGCCGAGCTCAGCTCCCCATCCCGTAGCGGGCGAGCTGCCCCAAGTAGCAGTCGTGTGAGGACCCCAGCTGAAAGATTGCTTTATTGTGTGGTTATGTTAAGAACCCCAGTGTTTCTTACTGCTCTTTTTTTCACTGCCCCCTTCTTTTTTCATGTTTCTCCACTCCGAGCTCCCCACGCCTTGCACTGCGCTGCTGACGCTCTGTGGCATTACTCTCCTCTTTCCTTCTTTCACGCGTCTGGATTCTCCCACCCTTTGCCTGAGCTGAGTCTCGGTTGGAATACGTTTCTTTTAGCCAAAGGACTGTGATGGTCTTTAATGTTTGTACTGAGATATTTGCACTGTATATGCGTACATGGATGCAACTGGAGACTGGTAGAGAACTGCTTGGTGGGAGGGCTGGTTTATCCCTGCTCCAGCGTGGGCCCTTGCAGCTCCAGGTGCTGCAGGATGCTCCAGGGAAGTTTCTAGGTGCCTGGATACGCCTTGAGGAGTCAGCCAAAGACCAGCACGACCTTAGTGTTTATCCACCAAGCTGCTGTAACCCACTGCATGGCCAGGCAGTGGCACCTCTGGTAAAATCCCTGAGTGTAAACCTCTGAAAAGCAGTGTTAAATCAACATTTTGTTTTCCACTTGCAGTAGGATAAGACTGTACTGAGCCAGGCCTTGTGCTGTCGATTCTTTAGCTCTCAGTCATTTTGGTGAATTTCAGGATGGCACCAACAAGATCCAAAGTAAGAAAAAGCATTGACATCTTCCAGTGATCTTTAAATTAGATCTGTAGCATCCATCTTACTTTCATCCGTACAGCTGGGATTGGTGCCAGAATTGCCTTTTCTTTTAAGCAAGTGTTGGGACACTGCAAAGGGTAGAATTTAACACAGAATTTCTACTCTAAGATATGCTGCATGTCATCTGAGCGCCTGGCAAAAAATAACAGTTAAACTGGGGAGGATGTTCTATCTTTTAGCTCCTTTGTCTGTATTTATAGTTGTTAAATAAATGTCATACTTCCATAAAACCAATCACTATCACTTTCTTAACATTTTGTTAGATGCTGCAGTTTAAGTTATCTTTGCACTAAAATGCTGTTACCTGCCCAGGCCTTATTACATAGTACGAAGAAGTTCATATCTGTATCTTATTCAGATAAGCAAAATATATGCATTACTTTCCAAGATTAAAGCATACTTTACTGAAGTACAAATCTGTGATAAAATCTAAATCTGTTAATTTGTTGGTTTGGAGGTTTTTTCCTGTTCTGTGAGCTGTTTCATTCTTTCTGATGGAAACTTTTTTTCTCATAATTCTACAAATGCTTAATTGATTGGGATCTGGTCTACATTTTACTGCCGTACTAGTAAAATGTTTTTAATGGTTATACAAGTCAACTAGTGGCTTTTGCAAGAGACATCTGTTATTCCTGTAAAGTTTATTCCCAGCAGCAAACAGGACAACCAGAAGTCACATACTAGCAGCTAAGGTGACACAAGTCATATTCACAAAGCTTTCATCCTACAGCTGAAGTTTTCTCTCTTTTCACCTGATGAAGATTCATAGCACATTATCTTGGCACAGATTTGCCAGGACAGGAAAAGCTGTCTGTCGGGTTTCTCAGGGTTGCCTTCACCGGGGAAGTGAAAGAGTACGGCCAATGGGGGAGGGCTGGACGCCTGTTTAATTGTGCTCATTAATTAGGAAAATAAGTGAGTATAAAAATAATTGGGTTTATGTTGTGGAGTGAAACTTTAAAGCGCGAGTGTTAAATGCTTAGGTGATGAAAAGAATGTATTCACAATTTGTAAGCTTTATTGCTTAAAAAAACAAAAACAAGTAATGAATGGTAAATACCAGGCAATGTGGAAAAGCACACTAAGAGAGTGCGTGCTGGCTTTGTGTTATAGCAGAGGTCTCTGATTCAAGGTTTACTACTCTACCATGGTTTCATGAACCTTTTTGTGACCCCAAGCAAGTTACTCCCATCTCGCTATTCTTCCATTTCCTCTTTCTGTAAAATGATATTAATAGCACTTCAGCTGCAGAGCAGGTTTATTGTACAAGGCTTAATGAATGTTTGTCCCCCTCTGATTGAGATTCTTTCCTGCTGGAGGCAAGAATTTTAAGCAGGTTGATTAAATATAAAAGGCCTGTAACTCTGAAGCTATTATTAAAGGCAGAAGGAATTATTTCTTAGGGATTTTTTTAATTTGATGTCCATTAGAGTTGTCTAAAACATAGCAGCTTAACGTCTTCTGTATTTTAGCAACTTTGGGTTTGTTTCTCATAGACATTCTGTTAGGCAATGCTCTGACTTCTGAAATGATTCAAAGCAATTAATGCCTAGGCAGTCACTGCTAAACTCTTGTTGCCCTGAGGAACAACAAATCACAGCAGTTACACAGTCGGAAAACTTGTCACCGTGTCAACAATATACTCGGAGTTCTGGAATTGCAGGAAAAAATTAATTTTGGATGTTAGTCCAGATCCAATCCTCTTCCCTAAAGCTGTGATATTAGTGAAACACTCTGGCATGAGGTTTCAACTGAGAGGGGTGAGACCACTTGCTGCTCTCAAGGAGGAGCACAGGCAGCCCACAACACGATGGATGAAAAAGGCTGTGCTGAACATGGAACGCTAACTCAAAATAGGAAGCACTGAAGACACCTTTAGGATGCTTTGAATGCCTTGCAGAGGCCGGCACTGGTTCACCTGTAACTGAAAGCCCAGAAACATCACAGATGTTTTTGACAAAGAGTTTACACTCTGTCTGAGGCGTTCGGATGCAGCTTCGTCTGTCGTGACTGGGCTGTTGCACGTTCCTCAGAGCCTCTTCTCTTGCAAGGAGAAAAACTCACAGTTATTGGTCTGCGGTCTCTGCTCTTAGAACTGTTTCTGTGATTTAATGTGAAACTATATTTGGATAGGGCACGGGAATGGTCCTAGAAGCAAGTCCAAGGGCGTGCTGCCGTCAGGCGGCTGGGGTGCAGTCCCCTGCTCCCTCCCTGGCTCAGCGTTTGGGGTGCTGCTCAGCCGGGCTTTTGGCACAGCCTGCGCTCTGCACAGCTCAACACCTGATGCTGATCAGGTCTGGAACTTTTCTTCTGAAAGAGAAGCTCAATTTCCCATCCCTCATCCTCATCTGCAAAGTATTTTTGAAGCTGACTGGCAAATTCTCAGACATGAGAGGTATTAATTGTGGGATTTTTTTTCTGGAATTGTTCCATTTTAGTAAGAAACAGGTCCTGCTGCAAGAAAACTATCAGGCGTTAAGTGAGAATATTTTAATCCTCACGCGATTAAATAGTGTGTGGCTCAGAAAAATATGGAGGAGGTCCAGCATGACCTTAATTTGACGTGCAGTAGTCCTGTGTGTGGTTTGCAACTCTAATTGAACAGGGGCTCCAAGAACGAGGGTCACACATCACGGCAAGGTTGTACGGTGATTTCATGCACGTAACCCAGCACGATGCTCAAAAATCCATTGTGTCAATGTAAAGTTATGTTCATACGCAAGGTGTTTGCTACCCAGAGCTAACACTTCTGAAAATTGCCACAGAATCACGCTTCTTAGGTATTGCATACTTCTTAAGCATATTGCCATAGGACAAAAAGCAATCTTCACAGTAATAAAAGTGTAGCTACAGAATCCTGTTTTACTTCTGTGTTCTGAAACTCCCAAAATTTTCAGAACACTTTCAAGACGTTTCCCAAAAGCTTTTAAAATGTTTTCATTCCTTTGTTGAATCAGTCTGCTTTGGCTATAAGATTAAACAATTTGAGTTATCAAATATATATCTATATTGGCTGTTTTCACAGTTGTATATAGTGTTCTTCCTTATGAATTTGAGTGTTTTGTAGGGGAGCCTTGTAGCCACATCTCCCTCGCTGCACTTTGTACAAGCACTGAGCAATAGGTGACTGCACCCCTGACTGTGGCGTATGGAGGCAGATTAAACAGTCTTCTCTGGATTCAGATATTTATTACAAAATGGACCTAGGTGCTTGACTAGGGAGTTTTTACAAATGCTTGTATGAACTGACATTAGCAGTTATATGCATTTAATCTCTTTTCTGTGGGTATGATGAAAAGCTTGGCAAGAATTTAGACAGTAGCCAAGGCAAGTGTCACAGAGCACTATTGTGGGTCAGGGATTATATAGCTACTGCTGGTGGCCAGAGACAAAAGATGTGATGTTTTAAGAGTTAGCCTCACATAGAAACCACAGTGTTTCCATTATTATACAAACAGGGCTTAAAGTCCTTGTCTTTCTTCCTGATGTGTTAAAAGCAGTTGCACTGGTTAATAAAATTCAGCAACAAGTTTTGTTTTTCTCAAAAAATGGAGTGGATGGAGCCTCTTCACAAAGCTGTGATGTAATTTTGCTAATATCTACAGCTTCCAGCGAAGAAAACTAATTCATTATTCCCATGTTACAACTAGAATGGCCAACAGAGGCTTTATATAACTGGCAAAGGGAGGAAAACACAGGGGAATATATAAAGGAAGATTTCGCTATGGGAGCAACAGCTTTAATGTACAACATACGTGTGGCCAGCAAATCCTCCTTTTTTTTTTTCTGCTCTGCTTTGATTCGATGACCTGACGTTTACTCCTAAACCTAATCTGCTTCTCTTGTTCATGATATCAACTACAGAATAAATAGATCAATGTCAGGAGCCAGCGTGATGACATGGGAGCAGTGCTTAAAGTGGTGGGATTTATAGGTGGTCAACGGAGGCAGATATACAACACACAAGTGAGGATGTCAGCAGCTTTTATACCAGCGGGCTGGGAACGCAGTGGCTACAAGGCACCTATGAACCCACTATAACATAAGGAAGAGTATTTTCTGCTCTCTCTCCTCGGATATGCTGAGACACAAAACCAGCAGAAATTGTTGAAATGGTCTTCTGTTGTCAAACTTCTAAACTGAACAGCCTTGTGTCATAATCCTTGTATACATCTGGAAGGATGTTGGTTTGGAGCTGTGCAAAATGAGTGCCGTAAAATCTAAACAGTGCCAGTTTTGTCAGGGCTGGGATTCCAGATAACAAATTAGGCTCAGTTCAGCGAGAGAAAACTTTTGAGGCTTTAAATTCATTGATGGCCTATGTTTCTGTGTTAAGAGTTATGTGTTTCTTCTGCTTGGCAAAGAAGCTGGTAGTCAAAATGTTTAGTGTCAGCCTAATCATTCTGATGTTTGAGAGTCATTCGTTAATGAAATCCTGAGGTTATTCATGTCCTACTCTCGGAGAAGTTACTGCTAAATTAGCATGAAATCTCCCAACAGAAATGAGAGCTTTCATGGAGCTTTTGTTATGAAAGAATAAAAGCAACAATCATTTCTCGAAACATGTTCAGAATACTATACTAAGTTTGGATGCGTTAGAAAAATCAAATAGACGTTATCTGTCATTCAGTTCTCTCAAAATAAATTGTGAGAGCTCCCCTGGTTGCCTCATTCAGAGCCCGTGTCTTTTTTACCTGCATTGTATTTTGGCATGCTCAGGCAATAAAACCAATAATCTTCCCCATGTAATAATGTGTTTAATAAGCTACAAACCTACATTCCGGTCCCTTTTGCCTGTTATAGGGAGCTTTCAACACCAGCGCAGAACTGCACACAGAGAAATGTACACAAATGGAGGCTGCAGTGAAAAATCAGATTTACGATCTTCTTTCATAAAAATTGAGTTTTTTCAGGCTGTCTACAGATTTGTCAGAATCCATTAAGATCGGGTACTCTTTTGCCATCGATAATCTTTAATTTTTCAAACGTGGGCAGTGGTTGTGCCTTCATAATAACAGTTGCAGTAGTTGTTTGGAGGGAAACTGCACATTTACATAGACACTTTAATGCAAGTTTTTATTCCAAGTTAACTAAAGACATTTTTGAAGATACACTTCTTAAGAAAAAATGTTGTGTATTTTAGTTTTACATGTTAACAGTTTATTTATTTATTTATTTATTTATTTCAGCTGGTGATCTCTCTCTAACTATTGCATTCGCAATCACTTTTCTTCCATCAGAGGAAGCAATCAGAAAAAGCTGTCATTGCCCCTCAAGGTTTCTTGTTGGCTAATTGGAGTTTTTGGCTCTTTATCCTGATGATTAAAAGAACAGCTGAGTGGAAGTCAGAATGCATTTACAGAGCTGACACGCCCAGCTCTGCTCTTCGGTTTACTCTGATTAATTTAGCAAATGAAAGTCCTGTAAACTCACATAACTTTTTGCCTGTACTACTGTTGCTGCATAGTTTTAAGTGAGCCCTGGGTAAACTATCATGTAGATAACTAAATCAGGATAACAAAAGCCTTTAAAAAGCTCAAAAAGCTTTTTGTTGAAAAGTGGTTTTCTGTAGAGTAACATTTTGTGCTGGGGCATATAGATTGTATGAAATGAAACAGCCCCTTTAAAAAGCTGCCTTTATTTCAGCCTATGAGAAAAACAACTGTTACTGTTTACACTCCACAATCAAGGTAAGCGTGTTTGTTTAAAGTATTACTACCGCTTGGCTCGCAAACACTTGAAGATTGCGAACCATTTTTCTATACATAGACTGCTCTGTGGAATTGTCTTTATCAAAACTTTTGGGAAAATCTTTAACAGAATCTAAGAATCTTGCCTAATTTATGCAGCCACCTATTCTCCTTCAGTTGATTCCCTCCATGATATATGTTTATCCTCCCTGCCTGTGAAAACCTAGAATTAAACCTGAAGCATTTCTATTTTATGCCTGTAATTGCTGGTAGAAAAGAGGTGGGGGTTATGGGTAAAAGCCGTAATCTGTTTAGTGAGCTTTAAATGAATCATCTTGTAAAACCGAATACAAAACTATCCCACCTTTACAAGACAGAAATTTCCAAACAGTAAATCCTTACTCCAACTGCAATTTTTAGAAACTACTTTTAAAGACCAAACCATTCCCATACCTTTTGTAAGGAAATAAAACAAAGTGAACCGGGCGGCTCCCTGGATTTGAGAGGGGAGAGAGAGTGGTGGGGATGTGGTCCCCACATCAAAACTGTCCTGGAGAGATCAACCATTGATGATTTAAATCTTCACTACTTTATCTCTTTGTTTGCTGCTTGGAATGCTATTGATACCTTCTTTGTCTTTGTAATTGTTTTAATTAGCCACCCAGCATGGGCCCCTGACAGTGCTTGTGATAGAGTATTATGGACAACCCAGCAGGACAGTGAGCCTGTTAACATGAAACACAGACATTATGGCAAGCTTAATTTCTTTTATTTGTGTCATTTTTTTCCCCTTTCTTCTTTGTTTGTGTGTGTGCGTGCGTTATTACTTGAGAGAATGGAAATACGTGAGTCCTTTGCCGTTTAGAGGGGGAAAGAAGCTTGAAAACCCCATTGCAAACATTTCTCGGGGATTGTACAATTAAAGTGGATATTACGGCGTATGGTTTCTGGAGTCGGACAAAGAATGAAACATTGGCCATATCGATTAGTCTTTTCATGCATCTTGTCTTCAGCAATTAGACTGATATTTATGTTATTTACTGTACTCTCGACTCCACAAATTTATTTTTAATTATTATTTTTTTGGCTCTGTAGTGTTATTTGTTCTTTTTGACCACATCCTTCTTTTGTAAATGGAAATCTGGATGTTCAATTATGATGCAGATCTGCAACTCATTAGCAGTAAGCTTTGGTGCTGTTGTCATTTGAAGACAATTCTGTCATTTAAATTGTGGGAACTTCTGCCAATGTGTATATTCTGGGAAAAAAAAGCAAACCCCAAAAGTTTGTTTTTAGAGATAAACAATTCAACAACATCAAAACCTCAAATCCTTTCATTGCATAGTTTTTGTTTTAAAAAAAAGTTTTGCTTGGGGTAGAGGAATGAATAGAGAGAGGTGCTTCATGAAAGAACAAGTTTCCTTTGAATTTGGTTTGTTCAAATTAGCCCAAGGTCAGTCCCTGCCAATTATTGGCCCACTTCAGCTGTTCCCTGGACATTAATAAAAGCATCTGCTTTATTAACACAGAATCCAGTTTTGAACTCTCAAAGCAAAGAGTTTGGGGTTTTCCCCCTCACTGTGTTGACTTTCTAGCTCGTTAGCCTATTTATTTCATTTTATTGACCTCCTTGAATTATATCTATGATAAAGCGTTAGATTGTGACTTGATGACCGGACTGAAATAATTCCATGCTTTGACGGAGTTGAACGTAACTCCTAAACGCCTGGGAATTCCTGTGTTTTGTTAACCTAGAGGCACTGCTTATTTTCAGTATTGCCAACTCTTGTACTTTTTCACAACTCTCAGCCAAGAGGGAAAGGTGTGTGGTGGGGGGAGGCTTTAATCCTGACTGCTTTCAAGACAAGCTGAAATACAACTTGTGGTGCCCACTGCAAGGCAAAGGGGAAGCTGGGAGGAAGGCGGAGAGGGCGAGGGGTTGCGGGGGCACTGGTGCTGTGCTCAAGCACCAGAAGATGTGAATCACTGTACAATGAACTGAAATCTTGAAATCAAAGGGTGTTGCCCCCAGCGCAGGGGTGGCTGCGCAGGAAGCATATCTGCTCCTTCCACAGTTCGCAGCGTAGCAGCTGAAGGTAAATTCTCATCCTTTTCTATCTGTGTTAATACAGCAACGAGGACTCTGAGGGGTGGAGAGCTCGGCTTCTGTGGGGACAGTAAATCAAAAGCGTATTAGCCATGACTCCATAATTCAGTATACTAAAAAAATTACTTTATTTCCATTGGGAGGATTAGAAATCCCTCTTGGCATTAAAATAGCGTAAGAAGGCTCTTTATTAGAACAGACAGACAAATAACGTAGAGTGTGAGAGACATGGGTTCCTCCAGGGAAGGAAGCACTAAGCCTTTCACGGGCCATGTTTGCCTCATCTTCAAGACAGTCTATAATGCAGTATGAAAGCCTTTTTCCCCATTGCAGACGTGAGAGACACCTATAGTTCTCTCAAGAACAGCTCACTTGGCTTAGCGAGGTTGGGGTATGGCAGAATTTAGGCTGACGGGAGATCTGTTTTTCCCGGGAGGCCGTGCAGCTCGTTATCTGGGCCGCAGGTTTCTGGCCGGGCCGTGGGCCGCTCCCCGGGCCGGAACAGGCGGTTCCTTCGGCTGCTCTACAGCATCATGGGGCTAAAAACCCACTAACAGTGCGAAGAGCTCAGAGGCCGCTTTAAAGAAAGCTGTTGGGCTGAGTGGGAGAGAACTGATTGTATCCGTGATGCCAGTGCTTAACCAGCCTTTAAAGAAAATATAATCTTATTTATGTCTGTTCACGTCTATTTGTTTCTCTTCTCCACATAGAAACATAGCTCTCTAGTAGCTCTGAACAGCTGTATCTTGACGTTTGCCAAACCCGTACTTAGTCACATGTGATATTTTATTATTTTAATAAAAAATCATCAAGCTAAACATTGCAGATGTCTTTGCGCTGTGAAGCAGTGCACTCGCAAACTTTGATTTTTATATTTCTGAAATACTAATTCTGATTACTTTGAATTTGTATGTGTGTTTACTTGCAAGTAGCAGTGTCGGCGCTGCTGATTAGGTAATGATGCTTAGGGTTTGATCTACTTATTTCCATATCCGTTGATGGAAAATGCATGTACAATTTAAAGGTATAACTTGGTGTTTGGTGTTTATTATATCCCAAATACTTTGCCTACTCTGTTTGATAAACCTGACTGATTGTAAAGTAGACATTTCAGTGACAAGACAAGTTAAGAGCCTTTAATTAGCTT